>NC_046660.1:27380674-27387018 GCF_010883055.1 Belonocnema kinseyi
ATTACAATTTACAATTACAATTTACAATTACAATTTACAATTACAATTTATAATTACAATTTACAATTACAATTTACAATTACAATTTACAATTACAATTTATAATTACAATTTACAATTACAATTTACAATTACAATTTACAATTACAATCACAATTTACAATCACAATTTACAATCACAATTTACAATTACAATTTACAATTACAATTTACAATTACAATTTACAATTACAATTTACAATTACAATTTTCAATTACAATTTACAATTACAATTTACAATTACAATTTAAGATTGTTGGAAACTTGCTTTTTTGTTTGAACTTAACTGCTTTTATATTGACATTGAAATATATTTTTTTAAATTAGATAAATAAAAATATATCTTAAGACCAAAATTAATCACTTTGGTTGAAAATTCGTTTTTGTTATTGAGAATTCAGCAATTTGCTTCAAATTTGGTGCCTTCGTAAAAAATAATTCTTGATTGAAAATTTATCTTTTTGGTTTGAAAACTTCTTTTTCCCCTTAGAATTAATTGTTAAATGAAGAATTGAACTATTCCATTTTTAGATGATTAAATATCTTTTTTAATTGAAAATGAAATACCTTATTTTAAAG
Source organism: Belonocnema kinseyi (assembly GCF_010883055.1). NCBI lineage: Eukaryota > Metazoa > Arthropoda > Insecta > Hymenoptera > Cynipidae > Belonocnema > Belonocnema kinseyi. The sequence goes on from NC_046660.1 coordinate 27,381,294, forward strand.
TTAGTTTAGTTAATAGAAAATTCGTTTCTTTTGTTAGAAAATAACATTTTTTGGTAGAAAGTTAATCTTCTTGGTTGAAATCACATACTCTTGTCTTGTTTTGTTAAAAATTCAACTTTTCAGTTTCAGAATTCCACAATCAAAGACCCACAATTTTGTTAAAGTTTTATGTATTTTGTTAAAAGTTCATCTTTTTGGTAGAAAATTTATCTTGACGATAGAAAATTAATTTTTTAAACTGCAAATTGAACGATTTAGGTTTTTTATTGAAACTTTAGTTTTTTGGTTAAAAACTCACCTCTTTTGTAGAAAATTTAACTAATTCTTTGAAAAATTGTTTTTGTTTGGATAAATAGGAATTTTTGAAAATCAAAATTTAATTACACTTTTTTTGTTTACAAACGTATCGTTTATAAGCTGAACATTTATTTTTCGAATAGAAAACTTATCCACTTTGTTAAAAATTCCCGTTCCTGGAAATAAAATTAAACTGTTCTATCGAAATAGCGTCTTTTTTGTTTTTTGTTTAATTTAACTTGTTGAAAGTCCTGCATCCAAAATTTGAAAAATTTTAAACCCTGCAGGAAAAAACGAGATTGGATTTGATCTCCAACATAGAAATCTCAACAGCGAATGAAATGCATCCGGAATTTTTGGACCAGAACGTCTCATGGAAAACTTTGACGTCGACATCAAATTACTACAAACAGAAAATCTTTGACTTAGAAACTGACTGTTATGCGGGACTGAATAAGATTAGATACAAATTCATGGAATCCTTGCAAGCCTTTGAGGACACGCTCGACCTGGCGGAACTTTCCTACAAGAAAAGAGAAGAAATATCAAATTTTCAGGATCAACTCACTGGGAGAAAATTTCACAGAACCGAAGAAAGTTTTCAAAGAGAAAATAAAATTCTTACTTGCCTCTATAAGTCTCCCGCTCGTTGCAAGTACGTTTTGAATATCAACAACCAAGATTTTTATCTTGTAATTTCTTAAAACTAATTAGAGTTTACAAAAAAAATTTGTAGACATTTAATATGGTAAACAAGCCGTGAAAGCGTCCTTACCCCCCTCCCTAAATTCCTCTACTTCCCCTACTCTTGCTTCATCACTCGCCCCGCTTTCCCAAACTTCTCATCTCTAATGCTCCCTCTCCTCGCTTCTCCAACCCTGACTTCCTCTCCCCTGCTAAACCTCATATCTAATGATTTCCCCTAATTTCCCTCACTCTAAATTCCCCTCATCTAAGCTATGCTGATTTCCCCGCACTTCTTCTGCTTATTCGTTCCCTTAGTTTTCCACACTTTCTCTGCTTTCATCATCGACATTCCCAGTTTTCCCCTCACCAATTCCCCATCATTCACTTTACTTCCCCTAATACCCCTATAATCCCCTCTCCACCGTTACTCTCTTTTCCCCTATTTTTATCTAATTTATACTTATTTCCCCTCACTACCCCTACTTTCCTTCCCATTATTCCGTCTAACTTCAACTTCTTGCCCTCCACTTATTTCCCCTTATTTTTACAACCTTACCACCCCTCATTTCACCTACTTTTCTTTATCTTATTTTTCATTCTTTCACCTAAGTGCTGCTTTCTCATGTCCTTTTCATCATCTGCTTTCCCTACCCCCATTTTCTCTCACTTTCCTTTCTTTCTCTTATCTGATTTTCCCTTACTTTACATATTTTCTCTCCTATATTTCCCCTCTTATCCCTCACTTTCTCTTTTTCTTGTTTCCTGTGACAACCCGCAAGTTCTGATTCCATATTTTCCTTCACTTTCCCTATGTTCCTCACTACCCTCCTTCTCACTTAACCCTATACTGTGTTTTACCCAACTTTTTTATTCTGTGTTCTCAAGCTCTCACCTATCCTGACCTAATCTTCCTCATTTCTAATCATTTACCATCCTTTTGTTTACTTCCCCTACTTCCTTTTCCTATTTTGCCATACTTCTCTTTTCGTCATTGCTTATTTCTTTCCCTAGTTCTCCAACTCACACTTCCTCTACTTCAACTCCCCTCATTTCAACTCACTACCCCTACTTTAAATTATTTTCCCTACTTCCTCTAACTAAATTCCCCTTATTGCTGCTACTTCTTCTCAACAATTTTATCCCATTTATCCTCATTCTTTTTAACAATTTCACATTGTTTTCCCTATCCCCTTACATTTCAATCCTCTAAGTTTCACTAATTTCCCCGCACTTCCCCTGTTCATCTCTTTCCTTATTTTTCCACACATTGTGTACTTTTATCACGCTGATTTCCTATTTCTTCCACTCACCAATTTTCCCTGATTCCCTCACTTTCTCCAAATAATTTTTCCTACTATCTCCCACCAATTTTTCCTCATTTTCCATACTACCCCTACTTTCTTTCACCTTGTTTTCCTTCATTTTAACTACTTTTCCGACCCCTCATTTCCCCCATTTTTTCCTCAAAACCCTTACTTTTCCTTGCTTCATGACCCCTTGAAAACTCTACTATCCTATCCCTCATTTCCCCTCAATTCTCCTCTTTAGAAAAATAATACAACAGGCCACCCTGACGTTTTTTTAGGAATTTCTACTCGGGGATATAAAACCCTAATATTATCACTTTTCTGACGTAATATTTGAAAAATATTAAAAATGAACTTTAATACTCATTTAATCTACTATTTTTAAGTTTACAAATAATTAAAATTTCTATTTAATAATCACAGGTTTCACAGTTCACACACTTTTTCCTGTACCTGTATTTTAGTTCGAAAATTCAACTATTTTGGTAGAAATTTCAATAATTTTTTTTTAATGAATTTTTTTGTTTAAAATTTGACTTTGGTTTAAAGCTAATTCTTTTACTTTAAAGATTCTACTATTATATTTTTGGCTAAGAAATTTTTTTTATCTTGATTAAACAATTAATTATTTTGTTTCAAATGTAATTATTTCGTTAAAAAATTATCCTTGGCTGAAAATGTAGCTAATTGTATAATTTTCAGTTGGAAATTTGCTTCTGTTAAAAATCAAACTATTTCATTGAAAATTCATAATTTTGTCTACAGAATTATCATATTATTTAAAAATTCATTTTCTTGATTGAATATTTAACTATTTTGAAAAAAATCCATTGTTTTCAGTTAAAACATAATTTTTCATGTTAATTTATGGTAAAGTTGATCATTTTGGTTAAAAATTAATTTCATTATTTGGAGAATGAACTTTTTTTTTTAAATTCGTTTTTGTTCAAAAATTAATTTTTTCAATAGAAAATTTAATTATTCTATTTTTGGTTTAAGTGTTTCGTTCGCGGTAAAGAATTCATGTTTTTTTTTAATTGATCTATCTTGGTAGGAAATAAATGTTTTTGGTAAAATGTCCCTTTTTTGTTTTGTTGAAATTTACCTTCTAAAGTAAAACATTCAATTATTCTGTTGAAAATTTGTAATTTTTGTAGATAATATGTATTTTTAGTTAACATTTATTTTTTATTTAATCTTATTTTGGTTAAAAATTAATTTTTTTGGAAAATAAAACTATTTTGTCAACATATTCGTTGTTTTTGTTTTAAAATTACTTAATTGATTGAAAATTTCACTTTTCTATTTTTGTTTTACGTGTGTGGTTTGTAGTAGAAAATTTATGTATTTTGTTAAAAATTTATCTGTCGTGGTAGGGAATTAATTTTTTTGGGTTAATAATTCTTTTTTTTATTAATTTATCTTTTTTAGCAGAAAATGTTAGTATATTGTTAAATTTTTTTTATTTTTTGCAGATAATCAATATTTATAGTTAAAATTTTTTTTTACAAAAATTCATTTTGTTTCAAAATCTATTTCTTTTGTTGAAAATTGAAATGTTATGTCAAAAATGTTATTGTTTTTTTTTAATTCAGTTTTTTATTGAAAATTTAACTATTCTATTTTTGTTTAACTGTATCTTTTGAAGTCTAAGATTTATGTATTTCTAAAAAATTTTATCTTTCTTCGTACGAAATTTATGTTTTTCGTCAAAAATTTTTTGTTGTTGTTAAAATTGATCTTTTTTAGTAGAAACTTCAAGTATTTTGTTAAAAATTTGTAAGTTTTTGTAGATAATAAATATTTTTAGTTGACAATTTTTTTTAGTGAAAATTTCTTTTGGTTTAAAATCAATTTCTTTTGTTCAAAGGTGAACTATTTTGTTAAAAATTCGTTGTGTTTGGTTCAAACTTAATCTTAACTGAAAATTTAACTATTATATTTTTGATAAAAATAGATCGATTTGGCTGAAATGTCAAGTATCTGGTTGAACATTCATGTATTAAGTTAAAAATTTGATAGTATCTGTCTAAAATTAATCAACTTGGTTAAAACTTTTCTTATGACCGAAAACGTATCTTCTTTAGTTGAAATATTCCTTTTTTCGAAAAGTGAACTACTTCGTTAAAAAAATTGTCTATTTAATAGGAAATTCATATTTTTTATTAATAATGTATTTGCTTTCTTTGGAAATTTTATTTTTTTAAATTAAATATAATAACTGAGAATTAAACTTTTCCATTTTTTTCTGAAATTGATCTTTTTTCGTTAAAAATGTATACATTTTGTAAAAAATTCTTTTTTCTTAGTGAAAAATTCATTAATAATTTGTTTATGATATCTAACCGGTTCTAAAATTGATCTGAAAGTGTTTCTCGATCCATACCTTCAAGTAATCCCTTTTAAACTCATTCGTTGTTTCCTAAATAATTTTTGACAAATTATTATTGAGGTCATACTGTGGGTTGAGACTGATTTAAAGACATTAAACTATATAGGAGGGAAACTAATTTACAAAAGGAAAATCCAAGTAATTTTAAAATGAAAGTGGATGATTTATTGCGAGTGAGGTGGGTGGTCTAGTTGTGGGCACGGTGATGGGGGAGAGGGTCCTTGGTTCAGTGATCCCAGATCTGAAACGAGACGTGGTCCAATTCTATGACACGTCTATGTCCGTGCGAATATGGTAGGAGACGATATAAATGCCTGGGTTGCGCGCGCAACCCATTTCTCCTCTTCTGAATTTGAAAACTCGAAGGTGCACGATTGCCTGTCGGAACACTTCGGCGGTTCTATTTATATCTCTATTTGTTTCGAAATAAAATGAAGAGATTGGGATTTTAATATTTCCAGATTTCGGTGCTGGGCTGGCGTTTCTCGTGATTTGAATACTTCGCGCGCCTCTTTAATGCGTGTATTTTGAGGTTACGTTACTTCAAGTATAAAATATAAATTATATAAATATTAATACTATTATATATATTATTAATTATACGATTATAATTATGTTATATTATAATAGTCTTACTTAAATCTTGATCCGCATTTGAAAGAAATTAAAGAAATTATTTTGTTAAAAATGTAACTATTTTGTAAAAAAGTCCTCTTTTCTATCAAAAATTCAACTAGTTTGTTAAAATTTTTATTTCTTTTATTTGAAGGTTCATCTCTTTCGTTGAAAATACATTTTTGAAACTGACAATTAATCTATACCATTTTTGGTTATAAAATCATGTATTTTGTTAACAATTCTTCTTTCTTTGTAGAAATTAAATTGCCTTATGGAAAATTTATACTTTTTGATTAAAAATTACATTTTTCGGTTGAACATTTGTTAATATTTTTTGGTTGCAAAGTCGTTTTGTTTTAAATGCAACTATATTGTTAAAAATTAAAATCATAATTTTTGGGTGGAAAATTCGATTATTCACTTA
>NC_046660.1:27387118-27388998 GCF_010883055.1 Belonocnema kinseyi
TTTAAAAATTCAGCTTTTTTGTAGATAATACTCTTTTTGACTTTAAAATTTAAAAATGTATTAAAATTAAATTGACCTTTTTTAGTAGAAATTTAATCTTTTTGGTTAAAAATGTATCATTTTTGGTCAAAAATGCAATTGTTTGGTTCAAATATGAACTATACATCTTCTTGGGTTTAAAAGTCAATTATTTCACTAAGAGTTGAACTACTTTGTAAAAAAAGTCTTTTTTTTTAACAATGTTTTATAATTGTAGTTGAAAATTTAACTATTTGGTTGAAAGTTTAACTCTTTGATTCAAAACTCATATTTTCCGCTTAAGAAATTCAACTTTTTGTAGATAATTCGTCTTTTTGACTTTAAAATTTAATAATTTTGTTGAAAATGCATGTATTTTGTTTGAAATTTGTCTTTTTTTGTAGATCATTAATTTGCTTGGTCGAAAATTCACCTTTTCCCTTGAAAATTTAACAATTTCGTTGAAAATTCGTTTTTTTTTTCGTTGTTCAATTCAATTTTTTATCACAGCTTTTATCTGGAAATTTAACTATTCCATTTTTGGTTAAACTGTATCCTGTAAATCGTATTAGTTAAAACACCAATTATTTGTTAGAAAATTAATTTATTTGTTTTCGATTATGACTTGAAATATTATTTCAGTCTAAATTTTTTTATTTTTAACACATTCAACTTGAAATTTTTAAATTAAAAACAGAAAATGTCGTTAATTATCAGCAATATTTGACCGTTCATTTAAAACAATCTATTACAAACAACTGTTAAAAACTACAAATTTGAACAGAATGGTTCGAAATAGAATACCTTGAATTGTTAAATTTGTAATGAGCTGAATATAAAGTTTAAACGCTACAACTTTAATTTAAAAAAAGATTCAGAATTAATTTAAAACTTGAAATTATTTCAAATAATTTGAAACACGATTTAGACTTTTGCAGGTTTAAAAAAATAATAAGCTTTTTGAGAATTGTACAGTATTTAAAAGGAATAACAAAAATGGTTGTGATTGCTAAGAACATTGAAAATGATTTTTTATTTTGACAAATAAATTTTGAGTGAGTATTTGAAAACATTTTAAAAATTTAAAAAAAAATCAGGAAGATTTTAAGAAAATTTTTTTATTTTACAGTTTTTTTAATTTTAGGAAAAAATATAATTAACAAAATGTATCAATTTTTAACCCAAAAGTTTACTTTTTAACAAATTAAATTAATTTTCTATGAAATAATTGGTATTTTAACTAATACAATGTACTGGATAATGTTTCAACCAAAAATTAAATAGTTCAATTTCCAGATAAAAACGATTAATCTTTAATCAATCCTAGAATAGTTACATTTTCAGATACAAAAATAATTTTTAATCGAAAAAATAAATTTTCAACAAAGTTGTTAAATTCTCAACCAGTAACATGAATTTTCGACCAAGAAAATTAATGATCTACAAAAAAAGTCAAATTTCAAACAAAATACATGAATTTTCAACGAAATTATTTTATTTTAAAGTCAATAAAACGAATTATCTACAAAAAGTTGATTTTTTTCAGCGAAAAATATGAGTTTTCAATCAAAGAGTTAAACTTTCAACCATATAGTTAAATTTTTAACAATAATTATAAAATCTTGTTGAAAAAAAAGTATTTTTTTACAAAGTAATTCAACTTTTAGTGAAATAATCGACTTTTAAACCCAAGACGATGTACAGTTCATATTTTAAGCAAACAATTGCATTTTTGACTAAAAATGTAACATTTTCAACCGAAAAGATTAAATTTCTACTAAAAAAGGTCAATTTAATTTTAATACATTTTTAAATTTTAAAGTCAAAAAGAGTATTATCTACAAAAAAGCTGAATTTTTAAA
>NC_046660.1:27389098-27405916 GCF_010883055.1 Belonocnema kinseyi
ATTTTTTAACCAAAAATGGTATAGATTAATTGTCAGTTTCAAAAATGTATTTTCAACGAAAGACATGAACCTTCAAATAAAAGAAATAAAAATTTTAACAAATTAGTTGAATTTTTGATAAAAAAGAGGACTTTTTTACAAAATAGTTACATTTTTAACAAAATAATTTCTTTAATTTCTTTCAAATGCGGATCAAGATTTAAATAAGACTATTATAATATAACATAATTATAATCGTATAATTAATAATAATAATAATAATAATATATATATAAAATAGTATTAATATTTATATAATTTATATTTTATACTTGAAGTAACATAACCTCAAAATGCACGCATTAAAGAGGCGCGTGAAGTATTAAAATCATGAGAAACGCCAGCCCAGCACCGAAATCTGGAAATATTAAAATCCCAATCTCTTCATTTTATTTCGAAACAAATAGATATATAAATAGAACCGCCGAAGTGTTCCGACAGGCAGTCGTGCACTTTCGAGTTTTCAAATTCAGAAGAGGAGAAATGGGTTGCGCGCGCAACCCAGGCATTTATATCGTCTCCTACTATATTCGCACGGAGATAGACGCGTCATAGTATTGGACCACGTCTCGTTTCAGATCTGAGATCACTGCCTTGGTTTGCGTCTGCTTCGCGCGGGGCAGGGTTTGAGCGGAGAGGCCAGGGAGATGTACATTGGGCCGAAGCCCGAGGAGATCTGACTTCTGGGTCTCGCGGACCGTCGTTTTATAGGCTTCGCTTCAGCTGCACCGCACTATTCACGACGTAGCGAGTGGGGGTTTACTAGCGAGAATCGTTTTAGCGATGTTGCTGGGAGGGGGTTTCGCGCGATTGGCTTACTCTAAGTCAAATGACAGGTGAGGTTAGGATGCTCAGACGACGAAAGAAAGAATCATGGATGATTGCTAAAAATAAGTCATGGTTATAAATATTATTTATAACGCTGAATATAATTTAGCAGACATCATTATTAATTATTGATATTATTATTAAGTTGGTTAATTTGAACAGATCTCTCATCGTCCACAAAGTTCAAAATAACTGGTCCAGAAATATCTGTGGTGAACGTTCCAGTGACAGCAATTTCTGCGGTCTGCTTTACAGAAGCACTCAATTTCACCAGGAACCAAGTCAAATTTTCAATTTAACTGATTGCATCAGCGACATTACTATTTCGAAACGCTACTCCACGCTCTTCGAACCACCGGAATTGAGTGGATTACAAAAAGCTACTATAAAATTATAAAAAAATAAATAAAAATGTAAAAGATTGCACGCGCTGAACCTTGATAACTAGATTTCATGTACATTGAAGATTTATTTGACAAAAATAAAATGTAAAAATTGAACTTACAATGGACTCTTTAAATTTCAGTTAGTTTAATTTCTTTACTGATTTCAATCAGTAAATAAATTCTAGCTATTAATTATTTTTTACTGATAAGTTAATCAAAGTTACTGATCCATTGGTGAAGAACGAATGATCCATAGTTAAAATTTAGTTACTGAATGAATTTAGTAAAAAAAAGTTAACTAATTAAAATTGATAGGGTACATTTGAAAATGTATCTTTTTAAAGGAAACACTCTTTTTTTCTCAAAATAAACTTTTCAGCAAAAAAGTAAAAAATGTTTCGTAAAATTGCCAGATGGATTATGATCTATCTTGTCAATTTAATTATCTTCATAATCATCAATGATAAATTCAAACTATGTACAAGTACTGTATCTCATCCTTTATATTGTAATCTTTAGCGATTCTGAATAAAAAAAAGTTTCTTTGAATTTTTTTTATTTAAAAAATTTTTTTCTGAAAAATTCACCATTCCATCTTTGGTAGAAAGTATACTTTAGAATTTCTCTATTTGTTTGAAAATTTATTTTTTTTATTTAAAAATTAAAATTTCGGTTGTAAAATTCATCACCTTTAAAAGAAATTAATTTTTTTAGTTGAAAATTAAAACCTACGGTTAAAAATGTGTGTAATTTATTTAAAATTTATTCTTTTTGTAGAAACAAACGTCTGGTTTAAAAATTGATGACTTTCATTAAATTAAAACAAAAATTAGTTTTGCTTAAACACTTAACTTAAACTTAAAAATTCACCTATTTTGTTTTAAATTCGTCTTTTTTTGCAAGATAATTTATTTTCTTAATTAAAATTTCATTAGCGTGGTTGAAAATTCATTTTCTTATTTATTAGTAAAACTATTTTGATACAAATTCGTCCTTTTCTTGACTTAAAAATTGGTTCTTTCAACTAAAAATTGAAGTATTCTAGTTTTTATTATAAATTGATTGTTTGAGTTGAAAATTTTAAGATTTGTTCAAAAATTGAATTATATGGTTAAAAATTCACTTTACTTGGTAGGGAATTAGTCTCTTTTCATAAAAATTCAAATAGTTGATTAAAAATCTATGTGTAAATTCTTTTTTTTATTAAATGAAATAAAAATCAGAATTTACGCCTTTTTTACTTGAAAATTTATATGATTCGTTAAAACATTGTCTTTTTTGGTGAAAAAATTAACTTTCCTAATTGGAAATCCTTTTTATGGCTGAAAATTATTATATTCTTTTTTATTAAAAATTCAACTATTCCAATTATAATCCACAATTTATATTTGTCAATTAAAAAATTATCTGTTGTGTTCAAAATTAGATCCTTTTAAGTATAAAAGTAATCTTCTTGATTAACAATACATTATTTTTTTTGAAAACTGAACTATTTTATTAAAGATTCGTTTTCTGTTTATTTAAGGTTTTATCATTTTGATTAAAAATTTATTTATTGGCTTAAAAATTGAACTATTTCGGGAAAATTACATTTCAAAGAACTGAAAATTAATTTTTTTCAAATGAAAATTGAATGATTCCATTTTTAGTTTAAAATGCACGTGTTTTGTTCAAAATTCTTTATTTCTTAGTAGAAAATTTATTTTCTTATGCAAAATTTCACCTGTATGGTTATAAAACATTTTCTTAGTTTCAAAAATTATTTTTCGAAAATTCGTTGTTTTCTTGTTTTAAAAACTAAATTTTTGAGCTGAAGGTTAAAAAAATCAATTTTTCATTACAAACTTATTATTTAATTTGAAAATTTAACAGTTTTATTCAAAATTAATGCAATTGATTCTAAATGTCATTTTCGACATTCATTTTTTTCTCTTTTTTTGCTTCTTTAGTTAATTATTTTGTAAAAATTTCCATTTTTTCTGGTTGAAAATTCAACTTTTTTGTTAAAAATTAATTCTTGTTTATTTATTAATTTAGTTGCAAAAAATATTCATTTAGTTCGAAATTCATGTTAATTCATGTAATTAAACCATTCAATTTGTTATTTAAAATTTATAGTCATTAGTTAAAATTCCTCTACCTGGTGGAAAATGTATGTAATTTATTACAAATTCATCTTTTTTGGTACAAATTGATCTGAGTTAAGAATTTAATCTTTTTGGTTGTCTTCTTCAGTAAAAATTTTTTTTTTTTTGAACATTCCTTATTTTAGTTAAAAATTGATAAATTAAAAAAAAATGTGAGAGAAAAATATTTGTTTGGTATCGAAATAGAATTATTCCCTTTTTGATTAAAAACCGAACCGTTTGGTTAGAATATAATTTTTTCTTTTTGGTTAAGGATTCATCATTTCAATTAAAAATAGTTATCTTACCCCCTCCCCCTCCCCCCACTATAAATAAACCGTTTTTAAATACTAAATTCAAACCAGATATAATTACACAATCTCTCCGGTTTCATTGTAGATGAAATCGATTCTGATTTAAAAAAATATGTTACTTCGTATTTCCAATTATTATTTAATTCTGAATATGAGATTTTGATAACAACATTTCAGATGCCATTTTCAGGCAGAGAATTAATTTGGTTTATATTGGATTCCAATCATAATCGGATAGATTAAAAATTGTCACAATATGATGATTTGCTGGCAAAAAAGAGGTACAAAATTTGCTGGCTTTAATTATTTAAAAAATTTGTTTTTAATTGTTCAATTTTGAAGATTCACGATTAAAAACTCTTACTTTTTAAAATCTATGAACTGTTCTTAGATTTGGATAATTTTGAAGATCAAAATCAAATTTTCAATTCGAAATGTTTCAGATTAATTAATTTTTAATGTGAATCTGAAATTTTCTTTAATTTTAGAGATCTGTAAAATTTGACTATTGCGATTTTGATTGTTGTAATCGAAAATTATTTAATTTTGAAATTATTTAATTATAAATTATTCAATTTTTAAGATTTATATATTGAAGATATGCAATTTGTAACGTCTTCTTAAATAGCTTAGCATTGAAGATTTATAATAATATAATTATTTAATAATTTATTTCGAAGATTTGCTTTATTTTGAAAATCAAAGTTCAAGTTTCAGATTTTATTTTTTCCAAGTTAAAGAAATTTCATACGTTAATTATAACAATGACAGTTTTTTAAATTGTGCATTTAAAACATGTATAACCTACATTTTTAAATTAAAAACTGTTAAATTTTAAACGGCATTAATAAAAATTATAACATTGAGATGATTTTAAAGATTTTAAAAACAAAATGTCGATTTTTCAATCATAAATCTTCCAAGTTGAACTAATTGATAATGAAAATCATCAAAATCAGGGATTTTTAGTTTAAAATTCTAAACAATGTATCGTTTTATATTAAATATTTATAAGTGAAAACTCTTAAATTTTAATAATGTGCAAAAAAATATTCTTAGATTTCGAAAATTCAGGAAATTAGAAGTCAAGTTTTCAATTCTAATTAGTTCAAATGGAAGAAATTTCGAATGTAAAGTATTTTTGTTGTCAAAATTAAAAACTCTTTAATATTAAAGATTTAAATTTTATGCAGAAAAGATTTAGAAAATTAAATTGAAGTTTTTGACTTTTATTATTATTTTTTTTCTAATTGAGAAAATGTCTTATGTATGTCATTAAAATTATTTGATTCTTATTATGATTGTAAAACTTTAAACCTTTATTATTTTTTAATTTAAAAAAAATTTAAGGTGTATATCGAAAAATGGGTCAATTTTGAATGCTTTTTTGGAATAGTTTAATTTTTAAGGTTGAACTTTTAAATCGATTTATTAGTAAAATTTTCAATGGAAATTCATTCAATTATATAGCAAATAGAAGAACTCAATTTAAGCATTTATTTTTACATAATAAATCATTCAATTTTTCGCGTCAAATATTAAATAGTCTCGATCACTGGTCTATTGTTTGTGCAAAAGAAAAAATCACCTCGACCCGGATTTGAACCGAGAACGTCACTATACATAGCCTTAACGAATTACGATACTGAAATGGTCGGCCGCAGTTTCGGCGGCATAATTGGTTAACGTTATGTATAGTGACATTCCTGGTTCAAATCCGGGCAGACGCACATTTTTTTTCTGATTTCTCCGCAAATGATAGACCAGTTCTCGACACTATTTACCATGATTTGTTTAAATTTAGTAATAAAAGTTTGAAAGTCGTGTTCAAGAGTGTGAAATTTATATTCAGCGACCTGAAAGTTCACTTAGTCCATTATATAGTGAAAAGTGTGCACTCTGCTAAGTCGACTTTTCTTTTGCTTGCTTTTTATTTCCAGAAGCTCTGTGCACTTTCCTCCCTTCAAGACCATTCTCCCTTAATCTTTACTTCTGAAAGAAAATGGTCAGGTATCAAGAGATAATTAAATTCTGAAGAAAATCCTCAAACTCTGAGGAGACGAAGAGTAAAATTTCTCCTATCCATTGTGATAATTTGACTTTTTATGATATAACACAGTAGAGATGAAATTTTTTCACTTACACTACCTATAAATCGTGAAAAATATTTCTTGGTTCCCAAAATATGACTAAAATTTTTTTTAAAAACATTCAAATGCTAGCAATAAATTTAAAATTTTCGAATTTATTAATTTATGTTAAACAAAAAATCTCTTTTCTACCATAAAAAATGACTTTTTAATAAAATACTTGAATTTAGAAACAAAAGAATTAAATTTTTTAAAAAAGAATTAAATTTTTAACCGACAAAGATCCAACAAAAACAACAAAAAAGTGGCATAGCGTATGTTTTAATTTAAAAAAATAGAATTTATACAAAAATTTTAAACCTAAAAGACGAATTTTCAAAAAATAAAACTGTTTTTTCGGGAAAAAAATAAAATTGTATCGAAATTGTTGAACCTTCAAGCCGGAGAACGAATTTTATGTACAAAAACTGATTTTTCAAGCAATAAATATGACTTTTCAGTGAAAAATTAATTTTTCATGAAACTGATGCATTTTTAACAAAGAAACGAAAATTTTCTACTAAGAAAATTATTTTATTTTACCAACAAAAAAAGTATTTCCAACTGAAAAAGATCAACCTTAAAAAAATGAAAAAATAAGATTTTTAGTTAAAAATCAATTTTATACTAAAAATAAGGCTAAACCTAAATAGAAGCTAACGAAACTATCAAATTTTGAACAAAATTATTTAACTTTCAGCAAAAAGGATAAATTTTTACTGAAACTATAAATCTGACAATGAATGATATAATAAAGTGATTCATTCAAATCATGCAAACAATATAATTGAATCCTTAAGTAAAGAATAATAATTTTTAACCAAGAAATCTTATTTTCATTTAATAAAAATTAAATTTCTACTAAAACATATAAATTTTTAAATCAAAAAGATAAATTTTGAAACAAAAACAGTTGAATTTTTGATTAAAAAGGATTTTATTTGACTTTCCACGATAAAAACTTGAATGAAAAAAAAGTTTCTAAGAAAAAATTGAATTTTTAAACCAAAAAGACGAATTGTTAACCAAAAGGGTTGACTTCCTAACCAAATTTTAACATTTTTTACCAAAATAATTGCATTTTTAGCCACCAAAAATGAAATTTCTCTTAAAACAGATAAATTTTTATTTAAAAAATTTTTTAATAGTTGAATTTTCATCCAAAAAAGATTCCAGTCATATTTCAAAATCAAAATATGATTTTTCAAAAACAAAAAATAAGTTTCTACAAAATAAAAACAAATTTTCAATTCAAAAAGACGAATTTTTCCCACAAAACAGAATTAATTTTGAAAAAATAGTTTAATTCTTTAATAAACAGTTGCATCTTCATCCAACAAATATGAAATTTCTTTTAAAACGGATGATTTTTTGATTTAAAAAAAATAGATATATAAATGAAAAATTTAAATTTTCATCCATAAAAGATTTTAGTTCTCTTTTCAATACTAAAATAATAAATATAAACAAAAAATAATTTGTTTGTAGAATATTTAAATTTTCTACAAAATGGCAGAACTTTTAACCAAAAAGAATGACTTTTTAACCAATTTGTTGAATTTGAAATGAAAAAGACAAATTATCAGAAAAAAATTGTTTTCACCCAAAAAAGATTTCAGTTGACTTATCAGCAACAAAACATGAATTTTAAATAAATGTTGAATGTTTTACGAAGAGTTCAGTTTTTAACCCCAAAAAAAAACGAATTCTTAACAAAACAGTTAATTTTGCAACTATTAACATGCTTTAAAAAAATTGTTTTACGGCTTTTTTGTTTAATTAATCTGTTTTAGGGAAAATTTCATCTTTCTTGAATAAAATTTATATTTTGATGTTGAAAAATCAACTGAAATCATTTCAGGGTGAAAGTTCCATTTATGAAAAAAATTGTCGTTTTTTATTACAAATTTATTTGTCTTAGTACAAAATTCATTTTTTGATTTAAAAAAGTCAACTGGAATCTATTTTAGATGAAAACTCAACTTTTTTGTAATTAAAAGTACCTCAGCTTTAAGATAAATTTGATTTTTTTTTGTTGATAAAAATGCAACTTTTCGTCGAGAATTCAACAATTTTGTTAAAAAGGCATCCTTTTTCGTCAGAAATTCGTCTTTTTGGATTGAACATTTTTTTTGAAAATTTATCTTTTTGATTTAAAACTTCATCTGTTATAGAAGACATTTCATTTTTTTAAATGAAAATGCAACTTTTTGGTTAAAAATAATTCTTCTTTGCTTGAGTATTCAAAAAATTTGTTTAAAAGATTTAGTTGATTCGCTTTATCAATAAATCACTTTTTTATTAAAGATTTTTTTACTTAGGTAAAATTTAAACTACATTCTTAAAAAAAAATTTATTGTTCTGGCTAAAAATGTAACTGTTTAGTGAAATTTTTTTTTTTTAATTCACTTTTTAACAGAAAATTTATCTTTTCTATTTTTTAAAGATTTCTATTTTTTAGTCGAAAATTCGCGTTTTCTTGGTAAAAAAAAATAATTTTTAAGTTTGAAATTTTATTTTTCTTGGGTAAAAATGCATCAGTTTCATGGGAAATTAATTTGTTGCTGAAATGTCATATTTTCTGTTTAAAAATTCAATTTTTGTCAAAATAATTTGTCTTCTGGTTTTAAAGTTCAATAATATGGATAACCTTTTATTTATTTTTATATTTTTTTTATGTTTCCACAAAATAGTTAAAAGTTGAAGAAAATATTAGAATTTTAAAGAAAAAAGTATGACTTTATAACAAAATAGTTTAATTTTTAACCAAACTGTTGCATTTTTATCAAAAAAATATGACATTTTTCCTAAACCAGATGAATTTTTAATTAAATAAAAACAAAATTTTAATATTCAAATTTTAATCCAGATAATATTTGAGTTATTTTTTCAGCACCTAAATATTATATCTAAACAGTAGAATTTTCAACAAAAAATTATGACTTTTTAACAAAATTGTTGAATTTTCAACCGAACAGTTGAATTTTTGTTCAACAAAGATGTTATTTCTGCTGAATATTAATAAAAGGTCAATTTTAAAATAAAGAAAAATCAAACTAAAAAGAAGAGTTGAATTTTTAAGCGACAATTAATTAAACAAAAAAAATTTTTAACCAAATAATACAATTTATAACTAAAAGGATAATCCTGGTAAGAAACTTGTTGCGAATTTTCAAAACTCTAATCTGAAAATATTTCATTTTCAACTTTTTTTTAATACCGTTTTAATTCCTTTGAATTTTAAATGATAAAATTTTCAAACTTGTATTTGGAAAATATTTTGTTTTTCGCGTTTTGAACTTGTTCTATTTTCGAAATTTTCTTATAATCCTGAAATCATTGATACTCGAAATTCTTGTATTTAGAATAAAATTGTCTCATTTTTAAGCTTTAGGGCGTGACGAGTTGGTCACGTGACAAAATTCCTAACTTACCGTCACTTTTTTTATTTTCCAATTTATTTTCACACGAAACCCCACATCGAGTTAAAAAGGTTCAAAATAAATAAGATGCACTAAGAAAGGTGGGTCTGGTACTAAATTTAATAATTATGAAAAAAGCAACACAAAAATTATTTAAACAAAAAACTTTTTTCATAATTATACAAATTTAGGACCAGAACCACTAGTCTTAGTGCTTCTTGTTTAATATCCCAAATTTTAAACTCGATGTGGCGCTCCGTATGAATATCAGTTAGGAAATAAATAAAACTGTCGGTAAGGTAAGAATCTGGTCACGTGGCCCACTCATCACATGGCCTTAAATTATAAATGATACAATTTCCAAAATTTTCTAATAAAATCGTCCAATTTTCAAAATGTAATCTAAAAGTGTACAATTTTGAACGCTTTTAAGTGGAAATAATACTATTAGTAAAACTTGTATTTCAAAGTTTTCCCGAAAGAGGCGCTACTAACGACGACAACTAACTAAATCCGAATGTTTCTTAAAAATTAATTTTTTTAGTTTGAAGATTCATTCGTTTTGGTAGAAATTCAATTTTTTTGTTGAAATGCAACTGTTAAGTCAAATAAATAATCTTCTGGCTTGAAAAATAATCGTTTGGTAGGAAATTCATCTACTTGTTTAAAAATTGAACTTTTTTGTTCAAACTTTATATTTCTAAGATTCCCCATTTTAGTTTAAAAATTTAGCTGTTTTGTTACCAATTAATTTTGTGGCTTGATGATTCATAATTTTGATTATAAGTAAAAATTTTAGATTCAAAATGTAACCATTTTGTTGAAAATTCTTTTTATTTCTGTTAAAAATAAATTTTTTATAACTAAATATCATCTATTCCATTTTTGGTTGAAAATTAATGCTTTTTCGTTAAAAAATAAATTATTTGGTTAAAAATTTAACCATTATGTTAAAAATTGAAATTGGTTGATATCTATCTATTTTTTTAAATTCCTCTCGTTCTTTGAAAATTTCATTGTTTTCTTGAAAATTCCTTTTTTTTAATTAAAAAGGAATTTTTATCGTTGATGGTAATTATTCTACTCTTGGTGTGGAAAATATATCGTCTATAAGTTAAAAATTCAACTATTTTGTAGGAAATTCTTGTATTTTTTATAAATTCCTCTATTTTGGATGAATTAGATTATTTGGAGGTTCTTTTTCTGGTTCAAAATGAATATTTTCGAAGAAAATATAAATTATTATAGTTTTTTTCACAAAAATTCATCTTTTTCAAGTATATCTTCCTCATTTTTGTTGAAAAGTTATTTTTTAAAAGCCCCTGAAAATCTTACCAACCCATTTTTTCTTAAAATTGTATTTGATTTGATTGAAAATTCATATAGTATTGCTTAAAATTCTTCGTTTTATAGAAAATTAATCTTCTTTTTTAAAAAGATCCAAATTATTGAATTAAATATTATTTGTACTCGAAAACAAAATTAGAAAAAATTAATTTCAGTTTCGAAGATATCAGATATACCTTGCATTGATTACCTCCCATTGTTATGCCAACAATTTTTTTTAATTTTAAAGAAATGGTGCTCAAAGAAATAATTTCTTCCAATCATAATGTTGATCCAAGAATTTTTCAACCCTTTTTCAGATTTAAAAAGAAAAAAGAAATAAAAAATTTAACCTCTTGGATTTAGTTTCTCTAACATTTGGGCGATTACTGTTTGGATTACTTTATATAGATTCAAACAAAGGAAAGTGAGGTGATATTTCTGTTAAAGGAGTCAATTAAGAAGCTCATTAATTAAAAAGTTTCTTACGCTTTCTCGACATTACTTCTTTCTTTTACGTCTTGCTTTTCTACTAGTACAATAATCAACGTAAGAATTCATGAAAACGTGGGATTTTAATGAAAGCGTTTCCTCTACTTGTAGTAACAATTAATGAGCAGGATAAACAAGTTTCCAAACAGTAGCATCATAGTCTCAAAGCTGACGCTATTTCAAAATAAAAGCACTTCATTAATTAAATTGTCTCTCTAAATAGATATCCCTCGTAGCAGTGATATTAAAAGTTTAAAAGTAACTCGAAAGTTGTGAAGTAATGGATCTAAAGCAGTTAATTTTATTTTATAACATTTTACCTCTTTTAGAAATTTTACTACCTTTTTAAAGACAACCACCTGAAAATAAATCTGGACGCCAAAGGTTTGTGTTCTTGGAAATAACAGCTTAGAAGTTGTAAAAGTTTAACCTCTTTCTTTTTTTTGTATCTTTCTTCCTGGGCAGATAAATAGTGCAAGCGAAGATTGTGACGAGAGAGTAACGAGATTTGTGTCGGGTAAGGGTAAGAGGAGTGTAGTGGGGGTTAAGTGAAATTGAAGTTTGTATCGCTGATGAAAACGGTGTGCGATGTCTGAGGCCTCCTGGCTCTTCTCGGTAATACTTCCGTCCTTTTTCAATCCCAGGAGATGGTCGATATATAAAAAGATACAGCGCTGAAGACTGTTTTTCTGAAAGAGGAAGAGAAGAGAAACAGAGATAGAAAGAGAAAGAGAGAGAAGACAGAAAAAAGAGAAAGAGGGACACAAAAGGAGATGGGTCAGCTTCACAATAACGACCGAAAGGATAGTCACACGCTCGTAGAACTCTCAGAGGAAGCAAAAGTTTCGCCCACGGTGTGCCCACTCTAATGTATTTGGGGGGGGGGGGGGGGTACTTATAGATTGTGGCAAAATGTGATATCAGCGCCACCAAGGGGACGTAGCAAGAACTATTGTCTACGGCAACGACCCCCCCCCTCCTTCCCATCTCACCCTAATTTGTAAGTTATGTTGACTTCTCTTTCTGAAGTAAATACATGAATAATAATAACCAATCAAACAAACCAAAAATCGAACAAAATAAAATCTATCATCGATTAAATGCAATAAAATGTTTAAGTCTGTTGCAATCGATCTACCATAGACAGATTCCAACAGACTTTAATTTTGATTGTTCGTTCTATCAAAACGATTCCAACAGACTTTAACATTTTATTGCATTTGATCGATTTAATTTGGTTCCATTTGTAGTTTGTGTTATCGGAGAAAATCCATTGTGAATCCAAGTTCATCACGCAAAAAAAATATAATTCTTGCAGCTACAGTGAACTTGAGTAGACGCGAGCAGACGATGGAACTTCTATCGTCTGCTCAAGTTCATTTCGAATTCTGAATTCACACGAGCGCCACCTAGGGGACATAGCAATTACTATAATCCGTTCACCACTTTTCCATGGGAGCGGGCACACCGTGGTTTCGCCTCGAAAAGATCGGGAAAGAAGGGTTGCCAACCGATAAAATTCATATGCTCCAGCTGACCAAAACTGTTGGTAACGTAGGGCGTCAAAAGTAATGATACACACAAGCCGCAGGTTCAGGTTTTTTTTAAGTTTGAATAGTTCAATAATGTTAAAAGTATTTATTGTACATAAGAACTTGTTGGGCGCTATATGTTAAAAAGTAAAATCGGATTGACTACTATCTGGAGTCGTAAATACTTCTTCATATAAACATTGAGAGTGACAGACAGTGAATATTTTAGGTTATGTTTCTTTTGCTTGAATGATTTTTTGGACCCTTCCGATCAGTGGCAGTACATGCATTTTGCAAGTTGGCAATTCTTCTTTCACGCTCTTTCCAAGGTGAAAGCTTCGCTTTCCCCAACAGTTCTACGCGTGTGGAGCTAACTTTTCACTCAACTGTGTAAAGCCAGTAGGCACAAAATTTGGCGATGTCTTTACGACATCGTTACGACATCCTTACGACACCCTATGTCCATGTCTTTGCGATATCGTAACGACATCCTCAGATCATACAACTTATTTACGATATCGTAAAGACACCTTAACGACATGGACATAGGATGTCGTAAAGTTGTCGTAAAGATGTCGTAACGATGTCGTAAAGACGTCACTAAACCTTGTGCCCACTGGGAAGCAGACCTTAGAGAAAGAAAAAAGAAATGAAAAAAGATGAAAAGAGAAAGTCATATATATATAAAGATAAAGATAAATATAGACAGATGATAAAAAAAGATACAAAAAGGTAAAGACATAGAAGACCAACGTAGGTTGGGAAAGACCAAAAGAGAAAAACAAAGAGAGATACAGAAAGGTAAAAAAGAGAAAGGGCAAAAAGAAATAGAGAAAAAATATGCGAAACAGAAAGACTGAAAGATATTGACAACAAAGATTGGTAGAACGAAAAACGGGGACAGAAAGATGAAATGAGTTGAAAAAAGACAAAAAGAGATAGCTGAAGAAAGAAGATGAGAAAAACAAGAAGAAACCTAGAGAAAAGCTGCAAGAGAAAGAGATAGACAAAAAGAGATAGATAAAGATGAAATCAAACAGGTATTGATAAAGAAACAAACATAAATAGAAAGTCAAAAAAGGTGAAAAAACAGACACAAAATTGAAATAAATTGTAGAAGACCGCAAGAAATAGAGAAACAGAAAAAAGACGGAGAAAGACAAAAGGAGTTATACACAAATAAAGGCCAAGACATATAGAAAAAGAATGAGGAAAGAAAGGGAAAGAAACAGACAAAGAAAGGTCAAAGTAGAACAGAAAAGACCAAAAGGGATCAAAAAAGGTAAAAAGAGAAAGGCAGAAAAAAATAGAAAAAGACCAAACGAAAGAGAGATAGATAGGAAGATATTGACAACAAAGATTCAGAGACAGAAAAACAGGATTAGATAGACAAAATGAACTGGAGTGAGATAAAAAGAGATATTGAAATAGAAAAAGGGGTAGAGATGGAGAAAGAAAAAAGGAAAAGGGATAGAAACGCGGAAGGAGAAATCCAAAAAGAGATAAAGGAAGATAAAGGCAAAGACATATAGATTAAGAAAGAGGACAGAAAAGAAAGAGAAACAGAAAAATAAAGACCGAAATAGTTTAGGAAATAAAAAAAAGAGAGAAATAAATCCAGAAAGACATTAACGAAAAAAGATATAGAAAAAGAAAAATAGGAATAGAAAGACCCAATGAAATAGAGAAAGACGAAAAGATATTGACATCGGAAAAATCTGTAAAGAGATATAGAGAATGAGAAAAAGTAAACAAAAATAAAAAATGACAAAAAGAGGTAGGGAAAGACAATAAGAAAAAAAGAAAGAACAAAATAGATAGAGAAAGAGAAGGATAAACACAAAAAGAAAAAGTTAAAAAAAAGTGATGTAAAAGATTAAAAGAGATAGAGAAAGATAAAGGCAAAGAGATATAGAGAAAGAGAGAGAAAAAAATAAATAGAAAATAACAAAAAAAGATGAACAAGGACAAATAGAGGTCGGCAAAGGCGATAAGAAAAAGTGAAGTGTAAAAATAGATAGAGAAAAAGAAGCTTAAAGACAAAATGAAAAGGTAAAAGATAAAAGTCATGAAAATGATTAAAAGAGATAGAGAAAGACAAAAAGAGATAGGAAAAGTCAAAGGAAATAAAGAGAAAGAGAAAGACGATAAGGGAGAGAGAGTGCGAGAGGGAAGGAAAGAGAGACTCACATTCGGTAAAGCAAAGGGTCTTTACAAACTTCCAAAATGCCGTCAAAAGAAAGAATGAGGGCGCAAAAAGGAACAGAACAAAACAAAAAATGGATGGAGTTGGTTCGCCGTGAAATCCGCTAAATAAATTGCTCTGCGCTCCAGGAAGAAGTCTTCTATCGGCCAACATGATTTATAGGGGCTACCCCTAGTCTCTTCATTTTCTACTTTTTCTGGATTTAAAGAAAATCTGTTTTACCCCCGTGGTGCTTAATGTTCTTTGCAATGATTTCAGGTTGATGTTATAATCCAGTAAAATTAAACCGAAAAAGTCCATTTGCCGGAACAAAACTTATCCATCGCATTCTAGAAATTATTCTCAGGAACAGTTTACAAGAAATTAATTTTTTAATTAAGGAGTCATGAAAACTTTCTTTTATTGCTTTTCTAAAAAATGGTTATGAGCAATAGTTTATTTTATACCTTCAGTTTGTTAGAAAAATCCGAAAGAATTTTGTACAAACGTTGGGAAAGAAGAATGACTGATTTGAGAAAGATAATTTTTCTCAGAAGTTATGAGTATTAAAATTTTCAACTTTTTCCCCCAAAAAACACCAATTCTTTCTTTACGAATCTATAAATTTTGACTTAATTAAGGCATTAAAATTTCCATTCTAGAACTGAGTGGAATTTCTTGCCCTATTTTAAAATCTGTTCAAAAGGTACAAAAAATACCTCTAATTCTTTTTTGAAATTCTGCAAATTAAATTTTTTTAAATGTCTCGTGGGCTCAAAAATGAATATTTTCGAATATTTTTTTGTAAAAGCATGTATTTTTAAAAATGTATATCACATAAAATAAAGGTAGAAGGTTTTCTTTTAAATTCGACTTTATCTTTCCGGATGAATTAAAAAAACAGAAAGTTATTGAGTTGATTGAAACCCCGTTTTTTGTGCAATATTTTGTTTAGTACTTATATGAAAAAGAATTTCTTTAAGTTTTGTGCACACAAAATCATTTATGTGGAAACGAGAATTTTTTAAAATATAATTTTTAAAATTTTCACGCACCTGAAGTAAGATATCGGAAAAGGCATTTCTTGTAGAACTTCTTATAACAAAGTTTTTTCTTAGCATTTTTTCAAATGTCTCATTGATTCTAAGGAAAATTCTAAAATTAAATGTTTCAAAAAGAAGTCGAATATCCAGAATAATGGTTTTGTCTACATAAAACTTACAGGATGCCTTTATTATATAAATGGAAATTTAAGAAAAAAATTGTTACAAAGTAAAAAAGTGTGTTTTTTGTCAAATTAGATACTCTATATTTTCAAAGAATTCGACTTCTTCAAACAAAACATTACGTCGCCAAGAGATAGACCAAAAGAGAGAAAGACATCAAGAGATAAAAAAAGACGAAAAAATAGTGTAAGAGAAAAAGATAGAGAGAAAGGCAAACAGAGAAAGAAAAAGGCAATAAGAAATAAATAAAGAGTAGGAGAAAGTCAAAAATACATAAAGTAAGCCAAAAAGAAAATGAAGCATACAGATAATAAAAGAAGGAAAAACACAACAAGAGATGGTGAAAGACAAATAGAAATAGTAAAAGAGAAAAAGAGATGAAGAAAGACAATTAGAGAAAGAAAAAGACAAAAAGAAATAAATAAAGAGGAGGTGAAAGTCAAAAATAGATACAGTTAGCCGAAGAAAATGGGAGCAGATAAAAAGAGAAAGGCAATAAGGGAAAAATTACACAAAAGAGAGAAAGAAAAAGATAAAGAGATGAGAATAGATGGAAAAAGACAGAAAGAGATAGTGAAGGATTAAAAAAGGTAGAAAATGGGATGTAGGCAAAGACATAAAGAAAGAGAGACAGAGAAAGACAAATACAGAAAGAAAAAGTTGAAAAAAATGTGCAAATCAGGAGGAGCAGAAAGTCAAAAATAAATAGAGTAAGCTAAAAAGAAAATAGTAGTAGACAAAAAAGAAAGACAAAACCGGAAAGAGGAATACAGAAAAAGATACACAAAAAAGAGAAAGATAAGGAAATAGATA
>NC_046660.1:27406016-27434955 GCF_010883055.1 Belonocnema kinseyi
TAAAAATAATAATATAATAAAGTTAGCAAAAAATAGGAGTAAAGAAAAAAGGAAAGGCGATAACGTCAAATAATACACATAAAAGAGAAAGAAAAAGATAAAAAGATAGATAAAAAGAGATGAAAAAAGACAAAAAGAGATAGTGAAAGCGTATAAGAGGTAGAAAATGAAAAATAAACAGAGAAAGATAAAGAGAGATGGAGCAAGACAAGTGGAAATAGTAAAAGAGAAAAAGAGATAGGGGAAGACAAATAGAGAAAGAAAAAGTTAAAAATAAGTAAATAAAGAGAAGGAAAAAGTCAGAAATAGATAGAGTTAGCCAAAAAGAAAAAGGGAGTGGACAAAAATAGAAAGAGAAAGCCAAAAAGGGAAAGTGAAGTGCAGAAAGTGATACACGAAAAAGAGAAATATAAAGAGATAGAAAAAGAAAAAAATGGTGAAAGAGTAAAACAGGTAAAAAAGGCAAATAAATAGAGAGATATAAGAAGATAAAAGGAGATGGGGAAAGACAATTAGAAATAGTGAATGAAAAGAAGCTATAAAGACAAATAGAGAAATAAAAAGACAAAAAGGAATTAATAAAGAGTAGAAGAAAGTTGAATGTAGATAAAGTGAGAAAAAAAAGGAGATAAAAAAATATAAAGGCAAAGACAAACAAGACAGAGAAAGATAAAAAGAGATGTAAAAAGAAAAAAAAAGAAAATGTCTGAAAGGGAAAGAAAAATACAATAAGAGATAGAGGAGAAAGGAATAGAGAAAGAGAAAATGATGCATATGGAAAATAGGTGATTGTGAAAGAGAAAAAGAGTTAGAGAAGGGGAAATAGGCAAAGAGAGAGTCAAAAAGAGATAAAGAAAGTAATGCAGAAAGAAAGAAATAGATGGAGAGAGGCAAAAAGAAATTCTGAAAGAGAAAAAGAGATAGAGAAAGAAAATAGAGAAAGACAAAGAATAAAATAAATAAAGAAACATGAAGAGAAAGTCAAAAATAGATAGAGTAAGACGAATAGAGAAAGATAAAGACAACAAGACATGGTGAAAGATAAAAGAGGATAAAGAAAGAGAAATACAGAAAGAAAAATTCAAAAAGAGGCAAAGAGATAAAGAAAGAGAAGGCGGAAGTCAAAAGAGATGGAGAAAGAGAAGAAGAGAAAGAAAAAGACAGAAAACGAAAATGGATTCAGTATTTTGTATTTTCTGAAACTTTAGTAATAAAAGAGTAAATAAATAAATGCAGCACAGATGAAGGTGACACTGATTTTGAGAGGCTCTTTTTAAATTCTAAGTTGCCCCTATATCTCGTGCAAATATGCACTATACGCGTCAATTGAAATTCACATGGCAGGAAATTGCAATTCCGCATTTGTACCGAAAGCAGTATGGCAGAGAGCGGAGAATATGCAAATTTCAATGCACCAAGAGTTGTCGACATCGTGTTGTGCATATGAGAGCTGAGGATGCTTCGATTGGAATCAAACGCAATTGAAATTTCTACTTTTCCCTTTTAACAGGCACACATCTGTACAGTAACTTTTTTTCCATCAATCCTCTTTTCCAACTTCGTCCACTGCATATTTCATTTATTTACATGTCAATTTTTTAAATTATTTTTGAACATCTTTTACAAAAAATATTTCGATTTCATTTTAAATAACATAAATTTTAAAAGGTTAGAATATAAAAAAGTTTCAATATGAAAATTTTTGGTGACTGAATATTTTTTCATTTTAAATAGAGTTCGGTTTCGTTTTTCATGACAAATGAATTTTAAAGGTTTCTAATTGAATTTTTTTTCATTTTCGAAATAAATTTTGTATGTAAAAACAATTCACGTTCAATTTTTTCTTAATTTCTAATTGTTAAATTGAAATTGTTTTGAATTCACAAATTATTATATTCGAATGTTTTTAATTATTAATTATTCAATTTCGAACTCTTTTAATTAGAAATAATACAATTTTAATTCCTTTGAACTTTAAGCGATCCATTTTTCAAAATTCTAATCTAGAAATCTACTCACTTTCGAGATACTTCAATTCAAAATAAATTTTTTCAATTTTGGAAGCTTTGAGTGATAAATTACACAATTTTAATTTCTTTTTGAATTAAACTGTCTAATTTTCAGAATTTTAGTCTGAAATTTTTTAATTTTAAGAGCTTTCGTTTAAAATTTTATAAATTCAGAAATATTCTATTTTAATCATTTGTCCGCAGTCTAAAATAGTTTTAATTGAAACGTTTTCGATTAAAAATAGTTCAATATGTTTTTTTTTCAATTTTAACGCTTCTAATTCGAAATTGTTAATTATTGTCAAAATTTAAAAATTTGTTTCTAATTTGTGCCTAACATTTGTATTTTACTTTCATTTAAAAAACAAATTTTTTAACTTTTAAAAAGTATGTACAATTACTCTACTATCCTCTATGAAAAATAAAAAATTAGTTCCTTCTTCCTTACCACCATAATTAACAAACTAAGATCAGAATTATTTTAATTCTCTAATTGATTCTTCGTCCTGAAAATTTTTATTTTATTTTATATAATGAAAACTAAAAATAGAATCCTTGAAGGAGGAAGTTGATTTCTTCAATTTTCGATTTAAGTGCCCTACTTATTTTGTGAGGAAAAAGACAATAAGGGAAGCAAAAAGCCAGGAAGAGAGAAACAAAAAAAAAGAGAAATACAAAAAGAGATGTGCAAAAGAGATAAAGATAAATAAAAAGAGTGGGAAAAGACAGAAAGGGCTGGTGAAAGAGAAGAAGAGATAGAGAAGGACAAATATATAAAAAAAAATTAATTAAGAAAAAGTAGGCGAAAGATAAGAAGAGATAGACAAAGAGAGAAAGAGAAAGACAAAAAGAGAAAGAGAAAGGCATAAAAGATAAAGAGAAAGATAAGCAGATAGATAAAGAAGAGGTGAAAAAAGACAAAAGATATAGTAAAAGAGAAAAAGCAATGGGGAAAGGCAAATAGAGAAAGAAAAAGACAAAATAAAATAAAGAGTAGGAGAAAAGTAAGTGTAGATAAAGCAAGGCAAGAAGAGTTGGAGATAGACAAAAAAAGAAAGACAGAGAATAAAAAGATATAGAAAGGTAAAAAGAGATCTAAAAATAAAAGAGAGAAAGAAAATGACAAAAAGGTAAAGTGAAATACAGAAAAAGATAGACGAAAAAGAGATAGAGAAAGATAAATAGATGTATAATGAAAAAAATAAATTGTGAAACAGAAAAAGAGGTAAAAAAGGACAATTAGAGAAACAGAAAGCTAAAAAGAGATGGAGAAAGACATGCAGAAAGACAAAAACAGATAAAGATAGACAAAAAGTGTAATACAAAGACAAAAAAGAGAGAGAGAGAGGAAAACAGGAAGCAGATGGAAGACAAAAATGTATAGAGAAATATAAAATGAGAATCAAACTGGAAAAAGATCAGAAAAGAAACCGAAAGACAAAAAGAGATAGAGAAATACAAGAAGAAATAGAGAAAGAAATTAGAGGAAGAAAGAAAAAAAAAGAAATGCAGAAAAATGAAGATATACAGAAATGGAAAAAGATATGGAGATTGAAAGAAAGAGACAGGGAAGGTTAAAAAGAAAAAAATGACCAAAAGTGATAGATAAATGGAAAAAGACAAAGACAGAAAGTACAGGAAGGTATGGACCAAACGGGAAAGACAAAGATAGAAATAGAAAGACAAAAAAGGGGAAGAAAAAAAATATAGAAAGAGCTAGAGAAGAAAAAGAGAGTAAGAAAGACAAGTACAAGAAAGATTACAAGAAGGAGTACAGAAAAAGGAAAAAACAGACAGAAAAAAAAACACGAGATAAAAATTAAAAAAGTGGAAGACAAAAGAGATAGGTACATAGCAAAAAAGACAGGCACTGACCTTAATAGAAAGAAAAAAAGAGATAGAGAAATGCAGAAATAGATGGAAAAAAATCAAAATTAATAGAGAAAGAGTTCAAGATAATGATAAAGATAAAAAGAGATAGTGAAATATTATAAGAGATACATATAGGATTCATATGGGAGAAAGACAAAGAGAGGCAGAGAAAGGCAAAACGAAATAAAAGAAAATAAATAAGAAAGATAAAGATAAAAAAGGTGGAAGAGAAAAAGAGATGGACAAAAAGAAAAACAGAAAGAGAAAGACTGAAAGAGAAAGATAAAAAAAGATATACAGGAATACAAAAAAAAGGCAGGACAAACGGAAATAGAGAAAGAGTGAAAAAGAGAGAGAAGGACAAAAAGTTAAGAACAAATTAAGAGGTATAGAGAAATGCAAAAAGATATGGAGAGAGCCAAAAGGAGATAGAAAAACAAAAGGAAAAGTACAACAAGAGATAGAGAAGTACAAAACGAAAAATAAAATCACTAAAAGAGATAGAGAAAGACAAAGAGAGACAAAGAAAAAGGAGAATTGAATTTTTAATATTGTAGATTGAAATTGGAATCTTCGAAGAGAAAAGTTGGTTTCTTCAATTTTCTATTCGAGTATCCAACTCATTTCGCTTTCTTACCTTAACTTGCTACGATCATTGTAATAAACCGAAACTTTAGATTCTTCGACTTTATTGTATTTCTTTTATCGATTCTTTACTCGTGTTTCCCGTACCG
This sequence comes from Belonocnema kinseyi, assembly GCF_010883055.1. Lineage (NCBI taxonomy): Eukaryota > Metazoa > Arthropoda > Insecta > Hymenoptera > Cynipidae > Belonocnema > Belonocnema kinseyi. Next base: position 27,410,632 of record NC_046660.1, read on the forward strand.
CCATTAGTTTCAAGTAAAAAGAGAAGACCTTTCGAAATTAGTTTGAGTTACGGAACCAGCAATGAACTTTAGTCTCGGATCTGGGTTAATGAATTACACCAAAGGAACAATAATTGAATCAAAGAAATTATGTTAAATAGCAAATAATTACATTTCAATGTTAAATTAAAAATTGTCAAGTTTAACCTAAGACATGAATTTTCCAGTATAATGACGAACCTTAAAATAATAAAAATTAATTTTCTACCAAATAACTCAATCAACCATTTTTTCAACTAAAAATGATCAATTATAAACGGAAAATATAATAATTGATATTTCAATAAACAAAAAAAGATTTTGATTTTTAAAAAAGTTGAATTTTTAACCCAAAAAGACGAAGTTTAAATCAAATATTTAAAATTTTTACCTAACATTTTCATTTTTAACAACAAAATAAATGAAAAATTCTACCAAGAGAATTCAATTTTCATACGAAACAGAGAAATACTCTTCAAAATAATTGAATTTCAAACCAGAAAAAATTTTCTAGTCAAAAGAGAAAAAAGAATTTAAATTAAGTGTTGAATTGTCAAATTCAAAAATAAATTACAAACAAAACGAAACAAAGAATGATGAAAAGTGATGATTTTTTAACTTAAATAATGAAAAAATAAAATGAGTAGTTCAACCCTCAATCAAATAGTTGAATTATTAACTTAAAATTATGAATTATAAACGGAAAATGTAATAGTTCACAGTTGAACAAAAAAATATTAATGCAACCAAGTTGTTGAATTTTCAGCTAAAACTGATACATTCTAAGCGGAAAATATAAAAGTTGGTTTTCAACAGAAAAATAATTCAATTTTAAATTTTTTTAAATTTGAATTTTCAACCCGAAAAGACGAACGTAATTCAGGAACTGCACATTTTATTATTGCGAAAAAGTATGAAACTATTCTAATAAAAAAACCAGTTTTTTTTAGTTTTTAAAAAAATTTCAACTTCATTCAACCTTTTTTTAATTTCTAATTTTACATTAAAAAATCGCTGTATATTTGAAACACCCTTTAGGATGAAACATAAACTCCATAAAAAAAATCCATAATAAATGGAACGCCTTTACTCCTGTGGGATTTTTTGCTGAAGGGATGATTCATCTAAACTCTTCTCAAATCCAATAATATTTAATATCTGAAATTTTTCAGCTCCCATGCGACTGAATCATATACGAACTGAAATAAGAGCCATTCGGAACAAAATAAATGTGCTTTTAAAACTACTCTTTGAAAAAAACTTTCGAAAAATTAATATTCGAGGGAAATTAAGGAGGTTTGTCGATAAAATGCATTTTAGTTGCAACATTATGGCATAAATAATTTGCAATTTAGAATGAAAAATTTTGGGACAAAATTTAAGCGAATAATTGACAAGCCGGATTCAATAACCACCTATCATTTTTTTTTGGCTGAACGACTTCGACTCCTGAAAACTGTTCTAAAAAGTTGCGAGTCTTAATTTTAAAAATTTATATTCTTATAAGAAATTTTATTGGACATCTTTGTTTCCTGGACTCAAAAGTTTTTGCTTTCGTCGCTTTCTAAGTAAACCCGATAATCTCGTTTTTTGGAAATGAATTTTTTTTTAACTCAACCCGCCATAAATGAGCGAATTCTAGAAATTGTTTGATAAAATTTACAGACTATACTTTTTATAATGTTTTACGACCAATAAATTAAATAAATAATTATTTTTATTCTTTAAAATAATGTTATAAATTTTTAAATGAGACATTGCTTAAATCATGCATTGATATCTTCAAGCTCATTGGAAGTTGAGTAATTATTAGTAACAAAAAAATTTGTTTAAAAAAGTTATTCAGAAAGATATAAATATATTTTCCACAAAAAATAATGAATATAAATAAATGATTATTAAGAAATGAGGAAGGTTTTATTTCGAACGTGCGGCTTGTTTATTCTCACGCATATATCAAATCGACGCGTTCACATGGAAATGCATTTTCATCCATTAAAAAAATGGAGACCATTCATAAACGAATATAGAAAATTCCATTCATTGGAAACTAATGTTTAAATAAATAAAATCTTTGATTAAATTATTGAATATGACAACGAGAAGTCGTTAAAAATTTATTTTTATAAAATAAAAAAAAATTCTGAGCCTATTCATTATATAATGTATAAAAAATAATAATTATTTTAACAACTAATGATTGCAAATTACGAAAAAATTACCCTTCTTAATTAGTTTATCAATATCGTTATAAACAATTTCTTTTTGTAACACCAACTTGTTATAAATTATTTCTGTATAGTTATCATACTGTTGCAAAACCTGTTTTATTCAATTTTAAAATCTTCCAAGCAGTGGAAGACTTGAAAAATTAAATAAAAAAGTATTTGTAAAAACGAAAAATGTTACTCTGGCTAGACTAATTTATCAGCAGTTGCTAATTATAACTGAGAGTATTACTGCTATTTCAAAAAAATATTAACAAATTCGTAGAAAATTAAACTGTTTAGCAATTTTTATCCACAGAAAGATGTTCCTTCATGATTTATAAATTATTATATACATGAATTATAAATATTGTTCTAACCAAAATAATAATATGCTATTCATTCCACCAGTCGTAGAACGTCATAAAGAATATTTTCTGTAAATTTTAGCACGCATTTTTCAAGATTGGTTGAATTATGGTGAGTTAAAGTAAAAAAATGGTATTCTAAAAAATCGGCTCTTTTTTAAAACTGTAAAAACAACCATTTCTTTGTCAGAGAAAAAATGTGTGCAAATAAATTCCCGGTTGAAATATTTAGCTTCAAAACAGAAATTAAGAATTTTTTTGAAGATTGTCTAGGGACAGACGCCATGAGTCAGACCTAGTAAAGACGTTTCTAAATTTTTAAGGATGAAATATCATGCGAGAAGTTTTTTGTTTCAATTCAAAAATTTTTAGAATTTTGGATCTTCACTTCAACTCGTGTTATGACTTCGAAAATTTTCGGCAAAAATCCGAAATTATCAGGTGGTAATCTCTATTATCTTTGCTTTAATTTGAGCCCGGAAAAAATCAAAAATCTTCACGGGTTCTTGTAATATAAAAAAAAATTTCCAAGTGTTGCAACGACTGACACTCGATGCAGCGCTTGGACATTTTTATTAATATCTCAGGAACACGTTCGGATTTTTCAAGTTGTCTCAGTTTAAATTAAAGCTAAGATTTTAAAGATTTTACCCTGTAAATTTTATATTTCTGGCTTTATTTCTGACTGAGTTATCATAGTTCAAAGTCATCAGTAATTTTCAGTATCATTAGCTTGACTGGACTACTTGGCTTTTCCAATATTCGCCTTATCTTCGAATCTTTAATTCGAAAGAACCTACTTTTCAGGAATTTTAAGCACTTACTCGATTTCGAAAAAATGTCAGTTTCACCTTCAATTATTCTCTGTAGTCCTTTGTCTTTCTTCTTGAGGAACATATAACGATGCACAATGCTCGAGGGTTGATGGCGCGAAATTCAAATTCAATTTCAACTTGTCTCACACTTTATTTGCTTGGACTACTGAATTTCAAATCTGATATGAATGAGGGTTGTGTGCCTATAATAGATAAAAAAAAAATAAAAAAATGGGCTTGACATTGAATCGGAAGTACAAAGTAAGCTCGACCGCTGCAGCGCCCAGAACCACTAATGTGCTCGCTCGCAGCGCGGACGGAAACTTCGAGGTGACCTTGGCCACGAAGGCAACCATCTACCACCAAGGACTGGTCGAGTGGAAGCCTCCGGCCATTTATAAGTCATCCTGTGAAATCGACGTGGAGTACTTCCCCTTTGACGAGCAAACGTGTGTCCTCAAGTTCGGTTCGTGGACCTATGATGGCTTCAAGGTAAACTTGCATGTCAATTTATTGTTCAAATTTTAGTTTCAGCACGGCAACTCACCAAAAGATTCATCAAATTTGCACCGCAATGATGAAGAGTCTTTCGGGAGAGTTAATAGACAGTAAGGCTAGATTAGTTTAATGTATACTGTATAATTGTACATCTTCCGAGAATATTTTACAATCAGCGAGGATTTTGCAGCTCGGTGTCAAATCTCTGCGTACCAAGTTGAGAAATTCCAGTGTAATAAGTAGTAGAGCTATACTACTATCACTCCACTTATCGAACGAACATTGTTCTCGTTTGTGATAACTTTTCAACAATCAGTATTACCTTCAGTCAGTTAGGTCAATCCCTAATAGATTGACCGAGTACTGATCAGTTTCAGGAATCTGCAGTACCGACTGATCGTAATACCGACTGTCGGTATCTCAGCATTTCACGAAAAGTTAATTCGTCGGTAACTGAAGTGTAAGCGCTACAGCTATACTACTGTAATACTCGAAATTAAGACACGTTCTCATTTTATAGCTGATAGCAAGCTATAAAGAAATTCGCAGCAGCCGACATAAAACTCATAATTGAGCATCGAAGACCTCGCTCGCCTTAAAGGGATGCTGTCAGAAAAAAATGTTTCTATCTTTATAAAATGTAAACTTTTTTCAAATTCATTGGTATTTTGGTCGTCACGGCTTAAAAAAAACTATCCTGGCCTCCCACACTCGAAAAAATTAAAATTGAACGACGCACAGTGGTTTAAATTAGGAACAATAGTAAAAAATTGTATTATGCTTTATTACCAGTTTGGCGCATTTCTGAAATTTTTTGGGAAAAATGATAATTAACAACAATTACCATTTTGAAGAATACTCACCTTCATTTTATAATTTCGTACCTTTACTGCCCTACTTTACTCTCCCGCATTCCCCCTGTCTCTTCCCTACTTTCCCACTCCCCTCACTTTCCGTTATTATAATTAATTTTTCCTGCACTCACTTCCCTTAGAATCTCATCACTTGTCCTACTTCATCCTACTAATCGCTCATCTACCCTACTTAACAACTTATTTATCTTCCCCTCAAGTTTCCATCCCTATACATCTCCTACTTTATCTTCCACGCTAATTTATTTATTTTCTTCCCTAATTTCCTTATTTCCCTCCCTTGCTTCGCTATCACACCATACCCTTCCCCACTCTCCTGACTCTTACTCGTCACAATTACTTCATCTCCTCAATTCTCCTTTCAATTTAACCCTCCACCCCATGAAATCCTATCCTAAATCCTTAAGTTTCCTACTATCCTAATCGGCAATTTAATACATCTCCCCTACTACCCCTAAAGTCCCCCTTCGCTACTTCTCCTACTTTTACTTCCGCATTTAACCCCTTCCATAGTTTCCTACTTTTGTTGTCCTACTGTTCTTACTCAATCTCTCCCTACACTACTTCCCTAATCCCTTTCACCGTAAAGGATTTCTCTATCCCTACTTTCCTGCTTCTGGAATTTCGTCAAAAAATTTTAATTTATATAACGTAACCCAAAATTTAATTATAACTTTTTAAGCTTCAGATGTCTAGCATTATTTCCCACTGAGTTATCATGCTTGAAAGTCGTCAGTGATTTTTAGTGCCTCTTATTCCTGCTGATTTTTTTGCTAATTAAAAAATCCGTTGAGACTTAAGGTCTGTAGAAAACTTAAACAGTAAATTCCCAAGGATCACGTTATTTCCGCTACTTCCCTGCATTTTCCCTTAATAATTTCTCTTTTTCTCTCTTCTCTGAAAACTTACCCCTTACCCCCCTTTTCCCCTTAAATATGCGATTTTCAGGACCTAAAATGTTTTCCGGATTAAAATTAATGTAGTTTTAAATAAAAATATATACAGTGGAAAATTAAATTTTCTACTTAAACTTTACTTAAAATTAATTTTCTGATACAAATTTCTAATTTTAAAACCTAACATTTTTAATTTAATAAAAATGAATTTGAGGGTTTATTAACACTATTATTTCTTAGTCACTAAATGTTCAAAATTTCTATTTCCTTTCCTTTATTCCTTTCTTTTCCCCTTTTAGAAATAAAATCCAAATATTTTTGGTTCGAATTCAATTCTTTTTTGTCTAAAGTTTAATTTTTTTGTTTGTGAATTAATTATTTCTTTGAAAATTAATTTTTTTTAAATACAACAATTTTGTTCAAAATTCATGCTTTATTAAAAGTTCATATTTTTTTCAACAATGGAATATTTAGTTGACAATCGTCTATTTTGTTGTACTACAAATGTTAGAAATTTTAAACTAATTTTATTTCAAAGAACTTATTCATCTCTTTCGTGAAAAATTTCCCTATTTCCTCTTTTTTAAAGGGATTCGACCTGTCAAACCTATTAGTATTACAAGAAATTTCAACACAATAGTTTAAATTTAAATTGGAAAAATATATCAAAAAATAAAAATTTTCTACTAAAATGATAAATATTCAGTAATCTTCAGAATCTTTAAAAAATACATGCCATTTCAACCAGAAAGAGTTTTTAACCATAAAGATGAATTTTCACCCATAAAGATTAATTTTTTACAAAAAAAAAATGAAACGAATTTTTAATCAAAAGGATGAATTTTCAACTAAGAACATTAATTTTCTGCAAAATTCATAAATTTTTAACTAAATAGTTGAAATTTCCAAGTAAAAAATTATTTCAAACAAAAAACTACATTTTTAACAAAAATGAGGAATCTCGCACCCAAGAAAATGAGTTTTCAACCCTTAATATTAATAATTTTTACACAAAAAATTAACCCTCGACGAAATACATCAATTTTTAACCAAACAGTTGATATTTTCAACGATAAAAGATTACTTTTCAAACCAAAGGTCGAATAATTGAATAAACCAAGAAGATTAATTTCTGAACGAAAAACATTAATTTTAACAACATACATGAATATTCAGCTGCAAAGATCAATTTTGAACTGAAAATTTAACCGTTAAATTTCTAATTAGAAAAATTAATTTTGAACCCAAAGAATGAATTTTTGACTAAATAATTAAATTTTTAAGCAAAGAAATTAATTATATACCAAAAAGATGAATTCTTTCCTGAAGATAACGAACTTTCATCAAAATACCTGCATTTCCAACTAATAAAAGTAGATTTGGAACACAAAATAGAATAGTTTATTTTTTCTATATATTTCTATTTTCATGTATTTTATACAGTTTTGATTTTTTTAATACTTGATATTATATTCTTCCTCAATCTATTCTTCAAAATTGTAAGTTTATTGTAGAATTTGATTTTAAAATCGCGCGCTTTCAATCACTTTTAGTTCCGACTTAATCGTAGCCAATCAAAACAGTGGGAAGTTGTGACACAACTCTACCTAGAGGATCTCTAATTAAAACCACTGTCTGACACTTAATTCTTTTTTCACTTCAGTCGAGAGTGAAGTACTAATGTTTCGAACACGAAGGAATAGTAAAGAGCAGTATCCCTGTAAGTAGGGAGGATAATCCCGAAGGTTCAAGAATTCGTTAATGTTTGCCACGAATGGACAACCAGGGTCAGTTTCACGCACATGCGCATTGGCGGTTGCCATGGCAACAGCCGTTGGAAGTTTTGGTCTTGTGTTTTGAACACGATGGAGTGGGGAGAGGACAGAGCACTTAGTGGGTAGTGAATAGAACACGTGACAGCGCAAACAGCACTGCGCATGTGCGCGTAACTGGCCCTGGCTATCCATTCGTGGCAAACATTAACGAATTCTTTTAAGTTCGTGGTTCCACCTCTCTATCCCAAACACACAGGGTGATACCACTCCTCACAATACCTGTGTGGTTTTGAACCATTTTTCCAACTATGAAAAAAAATTGGGGAAATTTTTAATGAGGAAAATGAATCTGGTGACAGCATCCCTTCGAATTGTGAGTTTCGGAAGCAATGAATCGTGATCACGCTGGGGTTGTTTCTTCGGTGTTTGCAGCGCCGACGGAAACTACGAGGTGACTTTGATGACAAAGGCTAAGGTGTACTATCCCGGATTGGTCGTTTGGCAGCCACCAGCAGTTTATAAATCTTCCTGCTCCATCGACGTTGAATTCTTTCCGTACGACGTACAGACCTGTGTTTTGAAGTTAGGCTCCTGGACTTATGACGGTTTGAAGGTGCCGATTTTTGTCGGAACGGATTGATTGACGTTTGATTGATTTTTGCCAGTTAGGCGCCGTACTTAAATTACCTAACGGATTATAGGTCCTCTTCCAAAGACTCTCCCTCCCCCCTTTAACGAACCGTAACAAAATATTTCTGCCCCCCCCCCGCTCTTATTGTACATAATTTATAGTTTCCAGAAATAATAAGAGATGAAATTTGAGACTAATGGTTATTTTATGTGTTTAAGTAAAGCTTTATAGAGTGAAAATTTCGTTTTCAAAATTCTCATATATCTCTTTGAACAATTGTTTATATTTCCTGACCATTAAAATTCAAATACCAGCATTTTAATATTGTAGTAATATTAAGATCAGATCTTCTTTAAACGGAATCAAGCAATATTTTAGATACAAAATGCAAATTTTCTTATTTATTTTAAACAAAAAATTACTTTTTTATCGTAAAAGATACGAATTTAACAAAGTACTTAAATTTTTAATAAATTTTAGAAATTTTCAACTTAAAAATATAAATTTAAAAAGAAAATCTAAAATTTTCAACAAATAAAGATTTTTTAGCCATGAAAGAAAATTTTTTTGTCTAAAGTGTTGAATCTTCAAGCCAAACGGCGATTAAACTTAAATTTTCAACCAAAGAAATGAATTTTTAAATAAAAATATGAATTTCGACAAAAATGATTTCTTGACAAAGTGGTTCAAACAAAATAGTTGAATCCTCCAACAGAGAAGATTAATTTTCAACTAAACAGTTGCATTTTCAGCCAAAAAAGATGAAATTTCTACTAAAACATACACATCTTTGAATCGGGAAAAAAATTTTAATGTGTTTAAATTTTCATTCAAAAAAGGTTTTAGTTTCACTTTTTAACATTTTAATATGAGTTTCAAACAAGAAGTAAGTTTCCAATCAATATTCTTGAATTTTGAACCCGAAGATAAGAATTTTCAAATAAGCAGTAGAATTTTCTACCAAAAGGGATGAGTTCTTAACAGAATTGTTGAATCTTTAAGTAAAGAGTTGCATTTTTATCCCAGAAAGATAAAATTTCAACTGAAACAGATTAATTTTAAAATAAAAAAGACAAAATTTAAAAAAAAGTTAAATTCTTAGCTAAAAAAAATGTCAGTTAACTTTTCCACAACACAGTTAGAATTTGAAACAAGTAAATTTTCAAAAAATAGCCAAAATTGCAACCGAAAATGATTATTTTTTGACTAGATTTTTGAATTTTGTACCAAAAAGTTGCATTTTTATCTGAAAGAGATGCAGTTTCTACTAAAATAGATGAATTTTTGAATTAACACAAATTTAAAAAAAAAATAGTTTAATTTTTATCCAAAAAAAGATTTTAATTTGAGTTTTCAATGCCAACATATAAATTTTAAACAAAAAGTTTCATTTTTATCAAAGTATGATGAAATTTCTACTAAAATGGATGAATTTTTAAATAAAAAAATTTAATTAAGTTGAATTTATACATAAAAAAATTTCAGTTGACTTTTAAAAACCAATTTATGAATTTCAAATACGTAAATTTTACAAAAAAAGTTAAATTTTTAACTGACAAGGAGGACTTATCGACTAATTTTTTAATTTTCAACCAAATAGATGCATTTTTATCCAACAACGATGCAGTTTCTACTAAAATAATTGAATTTTTTAAGTAAAAACACAAATATTCAACAATAAAAAATAGTTAAATTTTTAACTAGAAAGGATGACTTTTTAACTAAATTTTTAAATTTTAACGAAACAGTTGCATTTCTATCTAAAAAAGCTACAGTTTCTACTAAAAAAGCGGAATTTTTGAAATAATAACATAAATTTTCAACAACAAGAATAGTTTAATTTTTATCCAAAAAGGTTTTAATTTGACTTTTCAGTTCCAACATATGAATTTTCAACAAGAAATTTGATTTTTATCAAAGAAAGATGAAATTTTTTACCAAAACAGACTAATTTTTAAATTAAACAAAAAAAAAACAAATTTAAAATAAAGTTGAATTTTTACCTAAAAAAATTGCAGTTGACTTTTCAAAAAAAGAGTTGAATTTTTAACTGGAAAGGATGACTTCTCGACTAAATTTTTCAATTTTTAACCAAATAGTTTCTTTTTTATCCAAGAAAGATTAGTTACTACTAAAATAGGTGAATTTTTAAAGTAAAAACACAAATTTTCAAGAACAAAAAAGTTGGATTTTTAACTAGTAAGGGTGACTTATCAACTAACTTTTTGAATTTATAACGAAATAGTTGCATTTTTATCCAAGAAAGATGCAGGTTCTACTAAAATAGGTGAATTTTTTAAATAAAAACACAAATTTTCAAGAACAAAAAATAGTCGAATTTTCATGCAAAAAAGATTTTTATTGGACTTTTCAACATCAAAGCATGAGTTTTAAATAAGAAGTAAATTTTCTTCACAGGCACTTGAATTTGCAACAAAACAGTTGAATTTTCAACCAATAAAGATGACATTTTAACAAAAATTTGGAATTTCTAACCAAACGGTTGCATTTTTATCTAAGGAAGATGCAGTTGTACTCAAATATATGGATTTTCTAATTAAAAGGACAATTTAAAAAAAACTTTTGAGTTCTCATTAGAAAAAGAGTTTAGTTCACTTCTTAACCGTAAAATATGAATTTTAAACAATTCAATTTTCTAAGAAACAGTCAAATTTTGAACAACAACAAAATAGTTGGATATTTTTCCCTCACAATTAATAATTAAAGACCAGAATCTTAAACTTGTAATATTTTTGTCCTTGAATCTTATATAAATGGGATAAAACAGTTTCAATATATGAAAATTACAAATTTATTCCGCTTGAGAGTTTTTGAATGTTATAGGAATTCCCTGACTCTGGTAAATTTTTTTTTTAAGTCCATTACTTTTCACTGAACATTAAAATACTCTGACCTTTTAAAAATTGTTGTTAGCTGGGTTCATTTTTCTAAAAATTACTTACGTGAATGAACAATGCCCCCCCCCCTTCGTAACAAATCGTAACAAACTCTCGACCCCCCCCCCCGAGCTGTTACGTAATTTAAGTACGGTCCCTTATTTAGGAATTGCGTTCGTTCGTTTCTGCGTGCGTTAAGCTCTTGGACATGGCATTGTATCTATATATCTGTCTATCTCTCTATCCATCTACATTTATCTCTTACTGTGTCCGTGTTCATAATCTGCATTGACGTGTCAAATATTTCATTGACGTTCCTCGTTTATGCCATTTTAAGTTAATTGTTTGTTTCTTCTCTCATAACTGTTACGTTAAATAAACCAACTAAAAAAACTCGATAAACAAAAAAAAGTAGCGGAGCTCGAAATATCGTCCTTTCGAGGTTTACTATCAAAATTAATTTATCGAATCCTTTTCAAGTTTGGCAAGTTCTGATCGATTTGAAAAGAAATCGGACAGTCTGATCGTGATTCACAGTCGATTTTTTTTTCAAGAAATTGAATTTTTTTTTTAAATAACCAAAATAAAAAAAAGGAAATTTGTTATTTTATTATTCTTATTTGGGAACTCCTCTAGCTTGCTTAAAAAATTTTTAATTGGTTTAAAATGTTATTATTTTTTTAAATGCAAATATTTTTTAAAAAAGTCATCCTTTTTGACAAGAATTCAAGTACTTGGTTAAAACTGAAACTACTTTTCTGAAAATTGATTTTTTTATTTATGGTTCTTTTTTTTAGTTGAACATTCAAATACTTAGTTGCGAGTTTATGTATTGAGTTGATAAATCAACTTTTTTTATAAAATATTAATCTTTTTTGTTAAAAAATCAACCTTTTAATTCAAATTCGACTCTTTGTTTGAATGTTGAACTCGTTTTTTTTAACATTAATTTTTTTAATTCATCGTTTCAGTTTAAAATTCATGTCCTTGGTCAAAAGTTCCATTTTTAGTTAAAAATTAATATTTCAAACAGCAAATGAGTCTTTTCTACTTGAAAATTGACGCATTTTGTTGAAAATTCGTCCTTTTTGGTAGACAATTAATATTTCTATTTGAAAACTTATCACTTTTTCTTCAAAATGCAACTTCTTGGTTGAAATCTAACCTATTTTGGTTTTGAAAATCAATTTTTACATTGTTTTCCCCACTTTGTGATGTCTCGAAATTGTTTGAAACTGGAATATTAGGGTTTAACTTTAGTTCCAATTGTTAAAGCCTTTTATGGAAATTTTTTTTCGGCAGAAAATTTCTGTTCTCAAAACAAAAAATCCTCACGACTTTCCAAAACATTTTTTTTAACCATTAAAGAAAAATTCTGATTTGAAAAGGCATCTTATTAACATTTTTTTCAGGCGGGATAGTTTTTGCCAAAAAAATATCATTGTTGGAATTTTTGTCTTAAGCGATATGAATTTTCGACTTGAAATGTAGAACCTGTCTGATTTGATACGGATTCGATTTTCAAAATTACGAAATTCAGAAATGATTCAAATTATAGAATTAAAAATAACCACAAAAGAACGATTTTCATGAATCATTATTGATCGTACAACTGAAGAGGAATGGTCACAAAAATCAGATCGTATTATGAAATTGGCATGAGTGTATACTTCTTAAAGCTATTTTATAAAATCACTCTGATTTTTCAAATTTCAAAATTTCTTTCTTTGATACGATCTCTCCTCTAATTTCACATAAAAACGAGCTTCGAATAAAAAAAATTTTAAACTGAGCATACGTTTAAATTGTTATCTACATTAGGGTGACTCAAAGTGAAAAAAAGTTTCTTTGATTTGTGGAAACACCCTCCAAGAAACTTTAATTTCTGAAAATCGTAAACAACCCCGAGAAAAATTAATAATTTTAAAAAGTTTAGTAAAATTAAAAAATCACTCTTAGAAATAAAAGGAAAAATCTTCTCTGAGAAAAAAATGTTCAGCTCTTTACAATTTTCTGAATTTCAAGTAAAATTATTTTTAAACAAATTTTTGATACAAAATAGTTGTTCTGATCCACACTTACAGTTAAAAAATAAAAATTTACAGTTTTAGTTATTGACTTCTCAATTTGATCAAAAATTTTACATAATTATGTAAAAAGTTGTCTCCAAAAATATATAAAAAACTTTTATTTTGTAGGTAGTCAAAAGCACCCTTAAGGAGCACAAACCACCCCGAAATCTAAGAATTTAAAATTTTTAAGAATACATAAAAATAATTATCTTTGTTTGAAAATCGTGAACAGCCCTTAAAGAAGTTAATTCAAATTAGAAAGTTTCTGAAAGTCAATGAACAATCTCTAAAAATAAGAAGATAAACCTTTTTAGGAAAAAATTTTTTGTTCTCTTTAGAGTTTTTAACATAAAAATTGTATGAATTTGATGTAAAATAATGTTTAAAAACATGCTTATACTGGAAACTCAAAAGAGCTAGAAATATGATTTTTGATCCAAAAAATGGAAATCAACAATCCCACTGGAAATCTATGAAAACTTTATAGCACGAACTGTAAAAAGTTTCTCATTTTTTTCTTCTTAGAGAAGGGTTGTCTTTTAATTTTTAACGGTTGTTTCTCAACTTTTCTAAATTTTTGTTTGATGATTACTTTAAGAAGCTTTTTAAGGTGTTCCGGAAATTAAAGAAAAATGGTAATACATCATGTGAGACAATACAATTTTTTTATCGAATTTAGGGGTGGCTTAACCCCCTTTAGATAGTTCCAGCCAGTATCTGAAAATTTAAAGAAAAATCCCAAAAAGTTTACGTTTTGAGATGGTGTCTTGAGAAATGAAAGAAACTTTTTTTATTTGCACCACCCTGATTTACATGGTTGTTCCAACCTGTTTTCACCCTAAAGAGTGATTCCTCTGAAAAACGTGGGAAAGGTATAAAATCTGATGAATGTATGCCTAAAATGCTTGAATTGACTTTAATTGTGATGCTTTCCATTAAAATATTTAACTTATCAATTGTTTGTAAAATATGTATGTAACAAATGCAAGCATTAATGTTAATTAATCAGTATTATTATTATTATTATTATTATTATTATTATTATTATTAAAGGTTTGGAAGATACCACTAAGTTTGCAGAACTAGTTTTACGTTTGACGTGCATTATATTATCCTCTCTACATAGTGAACAGTAATCTCTTGCATTCAACCCTTCCAGAAAGGGATGAGTCGCGATAGCGTTATAATTAATGCTTTGGCAGAGATAGAGGAAGGAGCCTTTCGTTCAGAAACCCTCCGCGATAGGGGCATGTTTATTCCTCTTTGCCTATTAATCAAATTTGTCAGTTGTCTCAAATAAATTATTAAGTTATTTGTTTATTTAACATTAATGGTAACATTATTCACGCGAAAACATTGCATTATCAAATAATTACACAGCCACACAAAAAACTATCTATTTCCGCGCCTGTAGGGCAGACCATTGTCACTATATGGTTTTTGGGTCGCTGAATCCGATTCCGAGGTCTAACAAACCCCAGCACGTCAGGTTTTTCACATAACCTCAAGAAACCTCATAAGATGTTTGTTTTCTAGTTCGGTGGTCTGACCATGTTTACTAGATGTTTTTGGGGTCACTGAATCCGAACACGAGGTCTAACAAACCCCAGTGCATCAGGTTTTTGACATAATCTCAAAAAACCTCATACAAATTTTGTTTTCTAGGTCAAAGGTCAGATCATATTTACTATATGTTTTTGGCATCGCTGAATCCGAATCCTAGGTAAAAAAAACCCAGCACTTTATAGTTCCGACATAATCACATAAAACCTTTTTAAGTTTTTTTTGAAGCCGCGGTCAGACCATGTTTATTATACATTTTTCGGGTCGCTGAAACTGAATCTTACGTTAGAAAGAACTCAGCACGTCAGGGTTCTGACATACCCTCAAAAAACCTCATGAAAGTTTTTTCCGAGCACAAGGGTCAGACCATGTTTACTAAATGTTTTTGCGGTCACTGAAACCGAATCCGTAGTCCATAATCCGACATACGCACGTCTGCATACAGGCTACCTCTTTGCATTGACCCCCAAAACATGTAATAAACATGGTCTGACGCCCGGACTCGAAAAAAAGTCATGAGGTTTTTTGAGGTTATGTCAGAACCCTGATGTGCTGGGTTGTTTTAATTCTCAGATTCGGAATCAGTGACTGCAAAAATGTATAATAAACATGGTCGGCCCCCGGACTCAAAAAAAATTTATGAGGTTTTTGAGGTTATGTCAGTACCCTGTCGTGCTGGTTTTTTTAACCTCGAATTCAAAATCAGCGAGCACAAACATAAATAATAAACATGGTCTAAAGCGCGAAATAAAAAAAATTAAACAGGTTCTTCGAGGTTATGTCAGAAACCTGACGTACTGGCATTTTAAATCGCGGATTCGGAATCAGCGACCGCAAAAAATATATAATAAAAATGGTCTGACCTCCGTACTCGAAAACAAATTTCATGAGATTTTTTTAGATTACGTCAGGGCCCTGACATAGTGGGTTTTTTGATGCTCATATTCGAATTCAGCGACCCCAAACACATATAGTGAACATGGTCTGACCTCCAGACCCCGAAAAAGATTTTTTGTGGGGTTGTGTTATATAAATACATCTAAATTAAAAGATTAAGAGCCTTTGTGAAGGTCGAATTCCTTTGAATTATTTTGAGTGTCTCTGCTTATCTGGAGTCTTCAAACTCCCTAAATTCTTATAAATTCTTCGAGTTCATGAAATTAGTGGAATTCACTAAATTCGTGAAATTTCATAAGCTTCTGGAATTTCTTAAATTCTTGATCTTCCGTAAATTCCTTGAATTTGTATTATTTAGTAAATTCCTTGAATTCTTCGAACTCGCTTAATTTGTAAAACTCGTGCAATTTCTTAATTTTTTTTAATTCATGGAATTCGTGGGAATTCTCAAAAGCGCAATATTCATGAAATTTGTAAAATTCTTTGAAATTGTAGAATTTATGCATTTCCTAGAATTTCTTACAACTCCACGTATTTATCTAAATTTCTTAAATTTTTTATGAAGTCCGATAAATACGTGGAACCTATTGAATTCGTAGCATTTCTTAAATTTTTATTATTCTTTGAATTCGTTACATTTCTTGAATTCGCATAATTTTTTTTAACTTATTGAATATCTTCAATGCGTTAAATTTCGTGAACTTGTATATATTACCCAAATTTCGAGAATTTGTAGAATTTCTTGCATTTGTAGAATTCTTCTACTTTTTGGAATTTTCTGAATTGATGAAATTCCTCTAATACGTTGTTTTCCTGCAATTTTACTCAATTTTACGAATACCTTTAATTCATGGAATTTCTTGAATTCGTTAAGTTTCTTAAATTCTCAAAATTCCTTGAATTGGCAGAGTTACTTTAATTTGCCTACATTTCTTTAATTCGATGCTTTCCTAAAATCCCTAGATATTCTGAAATGCCTTAAATTTTGGAATTCGAGAAATTCCTGAAATGAGTAAAATTCGTTGTAGTATTACCATTAGTTTATTTCTAGGAATTCCTTAAATTCATAGAATTCATAAAATTCATAGAATTTTTTTAACTTCTTGAATTTGTGTAAATGCATTAAATTTCTTGAATTCTGAAATTCGTATAATTCGTAGAATTTCTTGAAATTCTTTTACTTTGTCTGCATTACTCAAATATGGAGATATTTAGAATCAGTGGAATTCCATGAATTGAGAAAGAGTTTGTAATTTGTGGAATTATTTGAATTTATTGATTTAATTGAATTCGTGAAATTGTCCGAATTCTTAGAGTTTCTTTAATTGATCTGTATTCATTCAATTCGAGGAGTTCTTTAAATTCGTGAAATTCCTATAATGTGTAGAATTTTCAGAATACGTAATATTTCTGAAGTCAGTGACATTCGTCGAATTCCTTTCATTCTTTTAATTCTTTGAATTTGTAGAGTTCCTTAAAATTTTCTAAATTCATTCATATTTTATGCTTGACTTGAATCTCTTGTATTTTTGAACTCCTCAAATTCCTAAATATAGTAAAATTCATTGTATCAGTGCAACTAGTTAATTTCCAGGAATTTTATGTGGAGTTTCCAGACTTTTTAGAATTTCTAAAAAACCTTTGAATTTGTTTAAATTTATTATATTCCTTATTTTCTGGAATTCATATCATTCTTGGAATATCTTGAAATTCCTTGAATTTTTCTCCATTACTTATTATTATATATTCTGGGTTGAAACCGTCATAGCCCTTGGCGCTTGGATGATCCCGTTACGTTCCCTTATAAGCCTTAAGCGTGGTCCCAAAGTTCTCTCCAAAGAGAGAGAACCGCGGCCACGCTGTTGGCCGATATTTCAGACTCACTGATGCAGAAACTGCCTGTGAGTGTTACACGTTTCCCTGCAATCGCGGGGCGGTGACAGAGGATATGAGTGGAAATCTCATTGTCTTTTCCGCACAGACGACAGAAGGGACTTTTCTCAAGCCCTATCTTATGTTTGTGGTACCGGAGGTTCCCATGTCATATACACATTTCTGTTAGGATTTTGACTTCCTTCCTCCCGAGCTTAAAAATTTCTTTCGCTCGATGAGGGTTTAGCTTTGAGCCGAAGAGTGTTTTAGCCTCTCTGCAGCCAGAGGCCGTATCCCACTCATTCTGATGTTCCTCGGTCAGCCACCTGTTAATACCTTCAGTGACCGACCTACTGGAAATGCCTACAACTGGCTCAGGCCCAGTAAAATTTTTCTTTGTTGCTAGCTTTGCTAACCTATCCGATATTTCATTGCCCCTGAATACACTGTGTCCAGGGATCCAGAGCAGAGTGACTCGGTTTTCTGCCGCTAGCTTATTCAGTGCCTCAAAGTACTTCCATATTAGCAGCGACTTGGTCGTCATTCCATTCAGAGCCTTGATAGCAGCCCTGCTATCTGAGCAGATACGAATGTTTCTTTTTCCGCCGTACTCCATTGCCTTATAGGCGCACTGAAAAAGGCCATAATCTCAGATTGTAAAACAGTTGTGTAGGACCCCATAGCAATTGTGAAGCCCATTCTGTTCCTTCTACGGTATACACCTGCTCCAGCGTTCTCTTTGTTCCTGGAGCTATGTGTAAACCAGTTGTCTCCGTCACTGGACAGGTGTGCCTTACCGTTAGCCCATTGCTGTTTTGTGGATAGGCTAACCCGGTATTTCTTGTTGAAGAGGTAGTGTTAAGTAGACATTTTGTCCCTGGGCATGCTCAGTGTCGGCCTTTTCGTGATGTTGATTGGTATCCGCATAACTGTCGAGATACTGCCGTCGTTTACCATATTTGTTCTCCAGGCCGCCTTCGCAGCCGCGTCTTTTATGGTGAGATGGAGGGAACTCCAATCTTATTGGTCCCCCCAGGGCCATCGTGGGTGTCGACTTCGAGGCACCAGTGATACCTCTCAGAATCAGTCCCCTGATTCTTTCCAGTCGGGACTTTACAGTAGAAAGTTCGACCCTGGTCCACCAGATGACTACCGCATAGGTTAGTCTCGGTCGCAGGATTGCTGTGTAGATCCACATAAGTGGCTCCAGTTTTGAACCCCAGCTTTTTCCTATGGCTCTTCTACAGAGCCAGAGAGTCGCTACTAGCTTCTTGCACTTGTTTTCCAAGTGCTCCTTCTATGAAAGCTTCTTATCCAGGATAACTCCTAGATATTTTTCTTGCCCTTTGATTTCGAGTTTTTGTCCCCCCAGTTTCAATATACCCGTAGTTCCCGACTTGTACCTTCTGGTGAAGACAGCTGCATCCGTATTACTCGAATTGACTGATAGTCCAGTCCCCTTACACCATGAACCAACTATTCATAGTGCTTGATGCATTAATCCGAAGAGCGCATTCCGACGCTGGCTGCGCACGATTCCTAGTATATCGTCTGCATAGCCTATAACGTGGAAGCCCTGACTCGTGAGTAGATAAAGCAATGCATCCACTACCAGGCACCACAGCAAGGGAGATAAAACGCCCCCCTGCGGACATCCCGAGTCAACGGTTCCACATAAAGTGATGTCACCCTTGGTCGTGGTTAGATTTCCATTGGCTAACATGTTGCAGGTTCATTCCACGACTGCAATAGGCACACTATGTGCGATCATAGCCATCCTAATCACCTCTCCAGAGGTGTAGTTAAAGGCTCCTTCGATGTCCATGAAGGTTCCAATCGCTAGAACTTTCTGCTTTATTTGTCCTTCAATTGGGTCAACTGAAGTGCTCAGGGCCGTCTCGGTTGAATGACCAGCCCTATACGCGTGTTGTTGCCGCCTCTGCTCCCTTCTCGATATCAATGCAAAATTTGGTCCAGCTTTCATGCTTTGCCTTGCGTATTGAACTCCTATACTCATCCCTCATCGATGTGAATGAAGTCTACAGTTCCTTCGTTTTTCCAGAACTGGCACTTCTGAACCTCTCTCTGGTTTGCCTGCAAAGCTCTTCGAGTTTCGAGTTCCACCAGTATGTCTCTCCAGCCTTTCGGACTTTCGAAGGCCGACAATTACTTTCATAAGTGGATTTGATGGCTTCCGTGAAAAACTCGGCTGCCATCACCAGGGTATCCACGTCTCTAATTGACCTGGGCATCCCTGAGACTGCACTTCTTAGCTCTGTGGAAACTGACACCAGTCCTTTCTTCTTGGATTTCTGACCCATTTAGGACCGGTGGGCACAGCGAATTTCAACACGAACTCTATCAGTGAGTGATCTGAGAGAGTGGGTTCGTCTAAGACTCTCCACTTCTTCATACTATCTGTAAAACTGCTGCTAGAGAGAGTGATCTCAATGACTTCCTCCCTGACCGAGTTATGAAACGTCGGGGTGTTTCTCGTATTAAGAATATCTAAATCGATAGTAATTATGTATTCCAATAGGTCCTTGCCTCTCGAGTTGACGCCCGTGCTACCCCACAGAGTATGGTGGGAGTTAGCAACGCACCCCAACAGAAGAGGAAGACCCCTTACCTTGCAGTATTCCACCAGTGTACGTACCTCCACGGGTGGATTGGTATTGCTGTCATATAGAGAGTAAGCCGATCCCATGAAAATCCTTCCTATTCCTTTAAGATCCATGACTATCACCATCAGGTCTCTGGAACATAGCTCAAGCTCTCGAGCGCTTTCCAGGTAGCCTCCCTGAGAAGCTCTAGCTGCTCTGCAGTGAGCAATGAGTCCAGGTGGCTCGGATCCGTCACCACTACAGTCAGAGGGTCAGTCCTTTGAAAGACCGTCAATCAAACCCCCAACGGCTCCATGTTCGTCGATGGTTGGACTGCCTTGTGTCTTTTCAAAGGCTTCCCCCCCCCCCCCCCCCCCCCCCGACGGGGTGCCCCCTGACCCCTTCATCGCTTTTGAGCCGCAATGCTGGTTATCAGCGTCGTGTTAGTCAATGTACCAGGTACTGCAACTGCTCTACTGGACCGCTGCGCTTGCCTCCTCAGTCTCCTTTTCAGGGAACCGCTGTTGCGTTTTTTCTTATCGGGAGGCTGATTGGCCACTTCCGTTTCCATAGCATCACTCAAAGGGGCCGTCACACTCTCGGCTCCCGAAAGAGCTGCAGGCACAGCCGCCGCCTGAGTGAGGCTTGCCGGAGACACAGGTCGCAGTGAAAGGGTTGTGCTAGACCCACTAAGACCTAGCCCATTTCCCCCCTCTGCCAACTTCCTTTCTCCTTCTTCTTCTTTTTCTGATTTTGCGTGTTCCATTTTGATTCCCACGAGTAGCTAGGGAAATAAAAGGTCCGCCCCTGCAGAGCCCCGCATGCAAGGGTAAGACTAATTACTCGGGGAGGTCGTCCGGTGTCCCCGAGAGGCGGGTAGGACAATTGCGTAACCCCTAGGTGCCGAAGATCCATGGGCACGTTCATTCTACATCCATGGCTTTGGTGGGAGGTCACATTGAGCGAGAAACTCAATGATACCCATTCGCAGGCCACCATACTAACGGAGGGCTGTTTCTTGGTCGCAGTGCCGACTCCAGAGATTGGAGATCAGTCCGAGAGGGACCTCGACCCAGGGATCCAGGAAGCCAGTGTTAGCTAGGCTCTTTCACCGCTCTATCATACTACAATCATGCATACCAGAAGCATACAGCCCCTAGGGGAGGGCATTACTTAAATATGGAGAATTTTTTAAATTAGTGGAATTCCTTGAATCCGGGAAAATTTTGGAATTGGTGGAATTTTTAAGGTTCATAAAATTAATTGAATTCGTATAATTCCTTTGATTTCTTAAAATACTTTTATTTTAGGACTTCTTTTAAATCGTGGAATTCCCAGAATTAGTAGGATTTCCATAATTCGTGAAATTTCTTATGTTAGTAAAATTCTTTGTATTAAAATTATTTATTGGAAAAAAGATCCTACTCTTTCTTCACTCCATTGGGAATCGAACCACAAAACTGGTGATTTGCGGTCAGGTGCTTTTCCAATTAAGCTATTAGAGGGATCAGAATAAGAACTCTAAGTCAAAAAAAGAACGATAATTTTTAACTAGGTGTTAATGGTACAAGAAATTATTTTAAAGGAATCTGTTATATCATCAGAGATGGTACTTTACCAACCGTAGAAAACCCTCCAAACCATGAAGGCAGAAAATGTACATAATATCGGTCAAGTTAAGAAGAAATTTCTTTGTATTTGTGAAATTCCTTAAATTAGTGGGATTTTTTGAATTTCTAAAATTCTTGGAATACCTTAAATTCGTATAATACTTTAAATTTTTTATATTTCATGAATAAGTGAAATTTTTTAATTCGTAGAGTCCCTTCCCTTTCTTCAAATTTTCTGAATACCTTAAATTCGTGTGATTCCTTTAACTCATGGAATCTCTTGAATTCGCTGAATCTCTTAAATTCGTAAAATATTTCAAATCTATAGTTTCTACAATTTTCATAAATTCCATCAATTCGATCCTTTTGTTAAATGCGTCGAGTTCTTGAATTCTGGAAATTTCTAAAATTAGTAAAATTCGTTTTATTGGTGCCATTAGTTTCTTTCTAGAAATTTCCCGTGAAATTCCCAGAATTCGTGTAATTTCTTGAGACTCTTTGAATTTTTCTAAATGCCTTAATTACCTTGGATTCGAGTATTTCCTTTAATTCATGTTATTTTTTTATTCATGGTATTCCTTAAAGTTACAGTATTCGTGGAATTACGTGATTTCGTGGAATTCAATAAATAGCATAAGTCGTATAATTCTCGCAATTTCCTGAAATTCCTTTAATTTTTCGAAATTTCTTGAACTCTGGAAATTTCCTTAATTCGTTAAATTTTCCTTATACATTGAAATCCTTAAATTCAGGGAACTTGGGAAATTACTTTAAATAAAAGAATTCTTTAAATTTCTTAAATTCGTGGAACTACTTAAATTCATTGAGTGAATGGAATTTATGAAATTTCTTTAATTCGTCAAGTAATTGAAATTAATTGAATTCGTGATTTTTTTAATTATTGGAAATCGTGGAATTTCTCAAATAAGTGGAATTCCTTGAATTCTTGAAGTTCCTCAAATGTGTCTAAATTCCTTGAATTGGGGGAATGTCTATCCCTGCTACACTATGAATAAAATTTATTTTCTTAAATAAATTTTTTTATTTATTTGAATATGGCTTAGGGTGTTTCAAAAAAAGTACTCCTTATTTACGGCTCATCTACAAATTGTTTCTTTTCGTGTAAACATTTTCTATATTTTCACAGTGTACAAAAAAAAATTAAGGATCTCTCAACATAAATTTTGCAAAAAATTGTTTATTTCATTTTCATTTTCGCTTTTAATAGATTCTTTTACTCAGACATTACTGACTTTTGATTTTTGCTATGCAAAAATAAAATAATCTATTAAAAGCGGCATTAAAGATAATATAATTAATTTTTTGCAAAAATAGCCTTTTGAGATCCTTAAAATTTTTTCCAAATCCAGCAAAAATGCAAGGGACATTGTGTCATAAAAGATTTTTTCGAAGGATCCAGTTTAGAAAATAAATAAAACTTTTTTTGGAACACCCTATTATTCATATAAAAATATTAAAATTAAATTCGATGAGAGAAAATTATTTTTAAAAACTGTACTAGAATAATGTGATAAGGATGAAGCTCTAAAAGTTAAAAAAAAGTTTAATCCATAAATTAAGTGGGATCGAAACTTTATCGTCACCGTCTAGCAGGATATCGCTCAATCATCCTTTTTCTCGAAAGGAAGGGATAGAGCGTCGTTAAGAAATTTTATGTGTAAATCGAGTTTATGGGGCTTCAGCCTTAACGAGTCTCTGCCTTATCTCTTCCAAGAGCTCATGATTCATCTTCTTGGTCGAGATCGTTTCAACCCTATTAATTTTTTCTCCTACAATACAAGTATGATTTACATTTTTTAAATTATTAGTCAATTATTATTTGAATATATCTCGTGGATTATTAATTATTGTCATTAAATATATGTCCTCAGATTGGATCGATGCAGAGTTGGTCAAATTTTTTTTTAATCCGATTTGAACCTTCTTTCTTCAGATGAAAGTTAGAAAAATCGTAATTTTATTTATTTACTTAACATTTTCATTTATTTTTTTTATTTAATAACAAGGTTGAAGTTTTCGAATTTATTTGCTAAAATAAGCCCTTCTGTTTTGTTGTTAACACTCATATTCAAGAAAAAACTTTATAAAATTAGGAGAAATACAGTAACATTTATTTGCTGAAAAGTAGCACAGTTCTAAATTTGTTTATAAAATTGTTTATAAAATCAAAAATTATTTTTCGTTATTTTTCGTTTATAAGCAAACGATTTTTCTAAGAAATTAAAAATTTATTCTGTTAAAAAAAAGGTAATCTGCCTGTTGGAACTTTAAAAATTAACTATTTTTTTACTTAAATTATTTATGACAAAATAAAATATCTTGTATTAACATTTTTTTGTTATTCCATATTAGATCACCAAGAACTTTTTTTCGTAAAAAAAGGAGAAAATTTGTTTCTTTTTTTATCAGATTCATTTTTAAAAATAAATTTTAAAATTTTAAATACACTTTTTTGCAAATTTGTTTTTAAAAAGTCTGAAAAGTTTATAAAAAGTGACTTTTTTCTCTCCTCCTTCAATTTCCCTGCCCCACTTTACTTTACTCTTCTCATCCGCGCTATCCCAACTAGTTCTCCCTTCACTTATCTCTTTACTCGCGCATTATTTAAATCATTTCTCTTACTTCTCCTTCCTAATTTACCCTGACTTCCTTTACTTATCCTCCCCCTCCACTTCCCCGCACTTCCCTCACTTTCACTTCCTCAATTTT
>NC_046660.1:27435055-27441084 GCF_010883055.1 Belonocnema kinseyi
TTCAATAGTCAAAGCTTCCTCTCCCTTCTCGAAAATCCTTTCCCGCCATTCCCCACTCTCCTCACTTCACTCTAGCCTTCACTTTTGCTCACCTACCCACCCATTCTAAACAACTACCCTTACCCCCTTAACTTCCCTTACTACTCTCCCTTACTTCTCACTTCTCCCTACTATTCCTCTCCTCTGTTATCCACACTTCTCTTACTCCCATAATCTAAAAAAAAATTTCCTGCTTCCCCTCCCATTATTTCCCTCATTTGCTCTACTTTTCCACCTCTTACTTCCCCTCACTTTCTATACTAATCCTCTCACTTCTTTTTATTTCCTGAACTTCCTTTACTTCCACTTCGGTTATTGACCAACACTAACCCTCTCTTCATATCCTCTCACTTCCCTTACTTTCCCTGCCCTCATTCCCCCCAGTTCCTCTTCCTATATTTCTCTTCCCTCTCCCTTTCCTTCCTCACCCTCACTTCCCCTTATTTCTCCTATTTCCTCAATTTCCATTTATCTTTCAACGCTCATAATTCCTCTCATTTCAGTTCTCCGTATTTTTTCTATGTCCCTCTAATCGTTACCTCTCACTTTCCCTATTTCCCTCCCATTCATTTTCCCTCACTTACTCTACTCCCCTACTTTTTTACCATAAAAAGACTTTTTAATAAGACAATAATTAAAAGCTATAGACTTTTTTATAGCAAATTCTATATTTTCATCACTGTGATACAATGAATGTGAGATTAAAATGATAATTAAATCAAGTAGTGTAAGCCGCAGCTAAATAGGAGGTTTAGTTAATTAAATGTTGGATGCATCACGTTTCATACGATGTGATCGAACCTTTAATTAACTCAGTAGGGGAACACACTCAGACCACTTTCAGGACTTACTCTGTAGAGAGGAAACATCATCTGGACAATAATTTAACAACATTTTAATTTATTTACCTCCGTATGTATTACTTTTTTTCTAAAATATTATTTACTTTACAGTAATTTTATTTTCAAGTATTAATTTAATAATTAAAATAATTAAGTATACATTATATTATAAAAACCCCGACTTCGATAATTCTTGATTTTTGATAAAAACATTTTATTTTTTTTTAATAGTTAAATAATATGGATCAAGGAATATTTTTTTATTGTTTTAATGGGAACATCTTTTATTGTAGGAAATTTCATAGTGTGCAATACTTTATAATTTTTTTTTTATTGAAATTGAAAAAGAATCTCTGGACCGAGTATTGATTCAATATTCTTTGTTGACCTTTTTGGAAGTATTAATTTTTTTATTATCTTGTCTTGTTTTTATTTCTGTTTTGTCAGTTGAAAAAATCTTTTATTTTATTCTTTTATTTCTTCATTTGTCATTTTTTATTTTTTTATTTTATTCTTCTTTTCTACATTTTCACATTTCATTCTTTCCTCATTTTTGTTTTGCTTCAATTTATTCTCAATGTAGCTTTTATTTCTCCATTCTCGCGCTTAATTTTTAAACTCTCTCTTCAGTTTCACATAATGCAAAACAGATAAACTTAAAGAGGGACCACTTGGGTTGCAAAATTGGCTCGTAAATACTATTTTATTTAGCGTTCAAATAAATTCCTTAAGGGTTGGAAATTTAAAAATTAAGGATCTTTTAAACTTGGTATTATGACACTGATATAAATACAAATAATGTTGATAAAAGAGTAATTTTACACAAAAAAGAGTAATTTAAAAAAAAGATTCAAACTTGTTACATTTCTCGAAAGAAAAAAAAAATTGCCGAAAATTACCAAACAGAACTTTCCAACAAGAAAATAAAGCTATGGTTTAGCATTTTACAGCAAATAATTTAAAAAATCTAATTTCGCATTTTTTATATTCTCTGGTGAAAAATCGGTCACAAATAATTACGAGCACCTAAAATCCTTTTCTCAGCCTTATACCTTCTATTTTTTTATATTTAATTTAATTTTGAATTTAACATTCTACAAAAGCATCCCAGAATCCATAATTTCTTGAATCCAATTTTTTTATTTGATATTAAAATAAATGTTCATCATCGGTAATGAAAAACAAATATTTGTAGTTTTGAAGCAAATCAAGAAAAATATAGTCTTTACGTGTTTTCGGGAAATTTTGTGAAAAATTGAGCAGATTTTTTTTCTTACCGTAATAAATGCTTATTTTAAACGAAAACGTTTTCGGAATTTTGTATTTAGTGTAAAAAAAGAAAGGACGATAATATTAATATAATTGAGTTTTGTAATTTATCAAATTGTTTATAGGACTAAAAAAAGAACAAATATAAAAAAGTGCAGGAAATGGTTTGGACCTTAAAATTCGTACTCGCCCGGAAATTTTACAAAAGAATGTAGAGATTCAATTAATTTAACTAAAAGCGAGCTCAACGAAGCAGTCATTTGTGCAAGTTTACAATTCTGCATTTATGAATTTTATAATTGGATAAAATACAAAATATGTTGTTCTTTCAAAAAAATGGTTGCTTCGCGGGTTCTAGAAATGAAATAAATATCGGTATTAGGATCTTTTTTCTAAATCAGTCAAAACTCTTGTTTCATTCCTATTTTCTATCGTCTTTTTTTATTTATTTACATTTCTTTTAATCACGATTAGAAAATGTTTACAAAAAATCTATACCAAAATATGAATGTAAAAATACGAGAAAAAAAAAGCAAAAAAAAATTTATTTTAATCATTTATTTGTAAATAATTTATTTTTAAGAATTTCGTTGTTAAATTCTAATGTTCATTTATTTTGTATTTTATTTCAAAGAATTTGGTAGTTTAATTTAACTGTTGGACGTCTTAAAATGAATAATTTTGTATAGAATGTAATTAATTTTCTCAATTTTCAAGAAAATTTTATTTTTATTTTTAAGAATTTGTTCGTTAATTTTAAATTTGCACCTTAAACAAAAACTTAAATTTTTATTTATTATGAATTTAATTTTATATATTTTAAAGACCTAATACTAGAAGATATAATTTTACGTAATATCTTGGGTGAACAAAAATTATGATAAATTAAAAGACTTTTTTGTTAAAATGTTCAAGAATTTATAGAATAAAAAAATTATTTTTTGTTTTTCAAGAATTTCGTTGCTGAATTTGAATGTTGAACCTTGAAAAAAAATTTAAGCGTTTATTTATTCTGTATTTAATTTTTTAAATTTTAAGGTCTTTATACTAAAAGATGAATTAGAAGATAAGTACGCTAATTATATTGTAAAAACAAAACTTACAATAGATTGAAAGCTTTTTTCTGAAAATTGCGCAGAACTTATTATCAATTTTTTTTATTTAAACAAATTTGGTAGTTTAATTTAACTATAGAATGTTAAAAAATAAAAAATTGTATATAGACTGGAATTAATTTCCTCAATTATGAACAGTATTTTTTTTAATTTTCCAGAATGTAGCATTTTATTTTAAATTTAGACGTCAAAGAAGAATTTTAATTTTAATTTATTCTAAACTTAATTTCCTAAAATTTAAAGACATTATACAAAATTATAAATATACGTAACATCTTAAAAATTTTTATAAATTCGATGATTTTTAGTGACTATTTGCAAAGAATATACATATTTAAAAAAAAATTATTTTATATTTTTTTTCAATTTAATAGTTAAATTTGAATATTGGGCGTGGAAAAAGGATTTAAATTTTCTTTTATTTTTAATTAAGCTTTATAAACATGAGATATTTTAAACTAAAAGATAAAGTAGAATATAAATATACTTAATACAAAATAAATAATTAAGTATGTATGTATGTATTTAATCTCTCCCTTTAACGGGTTTGAGGGCCTCCGCTACCTGTACATATATTTACAATTCCATCCTTAGTCTTACTAAAATGAGCGAGCTTCCAGGGCTTCCGTTTCCTCTTACCATAAAAAAAATACATTTTCCACGATATTGAAAACAATTTGCGTTTCTTACTGTCCCTTTTCAGGATCACCCGTTTGGCTCTGCCCTACTCCCTTGATTTTCCTTACTTCATCCAATTTCCTCATCCACATCACTCCCTGTCCACTACCATCCAAGATCCATCTTACACACTCATCCACACTCAACTGTCCCTCTTCCTCTCCTGTACATCTCTCTAATACATGTGCCCATGACTGAATTTCGTATCCAGATACTCTGCATAAATTCTCCTCTTCATACATCCAATATCTGCATGCTCTCACTCCTTCTACGATTCTGGACCGTACAACCCTACTCCATTTTTCTTCCTTTTTTATTTTTTGCAGATATTCTGGTTCCGTCAACCCTTTGACCATCATATACCATATATTGTACCTCGAATCTATAATCTTTGTCCATCTCTCTTCTCCTTGTTTAACCAATAAACCTAACTCTATGTCCTGCCACTCCATAACCCCTTCTCGAATATTACACACCCTTTTCATTTTTCTCCTTTCTGCCTCCCATTTTGAATTTCCCACATTACCTCTCGCTTCATTGTTCCGAATTTCACCGAAACATGCTTGTGCAATTTTACTTCCCTCTCCCCTTTTTAGCTTCTCTTCAAACCTCTATGCTCTCTTAATTTGTCTAGTAACCATATTTTCTCTTCCTAACTCTTCTTTTAACATATATCCTGGGCAACTCCAGCTAACCCCCATTACCCACCTCAGGAATCGCTCATTCCCCAATCGTTCTTGAACCTTCTCTCTCCTATACCCCATACTTGGCCCATTACTTTACTCGCACATTCAATTCTTTTCCTCACCTGCAGCTCGTTTCCTCTTTCTGCCTTAAACCAAAAACCTAGGTAACACAACTCCACAATTTCCACTTTTTGTCCGTTCATCTTCCAAACGTAATTTATTTTGCTCTTTCTATTTCTGAAACACATCACCTTTGTCTTATCTACGTTCACCGTCAGCTCTTTTGTTCCCAAATACACTTCGACGATTCTCATCATTAGGTTTATCCCCTTCTCATCATCTGCTAATAGAACTACATCGTCCGCGTATGCTAGAGAGTTTAGTTTGCTATTACCCAAAACCGTTCCTCCTTTTCCTTTCTCCTTTAGCTTCTCCTTTAAGTCTGCCAATAGGATACTAAATAGTAACGGACTCAAGGGGCACCCTTGCCTTAGACCTCGGCTTGTCCAGAAAACCTGCCCTTTTTTCTTTCCTATTTTCACCCTAATCCTGGTTTCAGTAAAAATTTCCTTTATCCTCTACACTAACTTTTCCTCTACACCCCTCTCTTTCATTGCCTGTCATGCTACTTTTCTATTCACTGAGTCAAACGCTGCTTTGAAATCTACGAACAAAGCTACTAGTCTCCATTTCTTTCTCCCCAAATTTCTGTTAACTAAATAGTTATGTACGTAGATGTTGTCTATAGTTCTCATTCCTTTTCTAAATCCCGTCTGATTATGTGGGATACTTTCTTTTTGTTCTACCTGACTCTCCAACCTATTTCTTAAGATTTCTGCATATATTTTATAGCCGACTGAAATGAGAGTGATCCCTCTGTATTCCTCTACCTTCTTTCCTTCCCCTTTCTTGACAAGCGGTACCACCAGTCCCGTCGTCCACTCTTCCGGCCAACCTTCGCCTTTATCCCTTCTCCTCCAAACTTAATCGCTTCGTTCTCCATCCCATCTTCTCCCGTCGCCTTGTTTCTTTTTAACCTATTTATTGCTTCATCTACTTCTTTTCTTGTTATCTTGTTCCCTTCCTCCATATCTCCTTGGACTATCCTACACTTTTCCCCTTTGATCTTATTTTGCTCTCCCCCTAATAGACCCTTAAAATAATCCGTCCATTCCTCCATTTCTATTTCTTCGTTAACGCCCTTCCTTTCCCCTCTATCCCTATTTATAACATCCCACACCCTACCTTTTTTGATCGCTTTTTCTACCTCTGCTTTATATTCTTCCTTTCCCCTCTGGCTTTTTATTTCCAGCATCTTCTCATGTTCTTTTTTCCTCCTGTTATACTCCTCCTTCTCCATTTCCCCTCTTCTCCATTTGCTCACACACTCTTTTATTCTC
>NC_046660.1:27441184-27442589 GCF_010883055.1 Belonocnema kinseyi
CGTTGATCGCAGTGACAGCAGCGGTGATGAAAGTGCCGAGAAGTCGACCCGGGTGGGGAGGGTAGCGGATTCAGGTACGGGCAAGCAACGGGGAAGGCCCTCCAATTTACAGCGCCTTAACAAGCTAGGCAACGCGGGTTCGAACAGAAGTCTGGACGATTGGCAAAAAAAGGCAAGCGCGACTAGCAGTGAAGGGGAGGAAAAAAGGAAAAGAGTGGCTGGGGAAGATGAGGTAGAAAGGGACCAGGAGAACAAGAGAGTTATAATTAAAAGGAAAACACCAGAGAGAGAGAGAGGGGGATGGGGGGATGTTTGAAAAATTGGAAGCTCTCATTAAAGACTTTAGAGAGGAAACAAGAAAGAGATTGAATGAAATGAATAGGGAAATGAATAGGCAGGGAACCGATGTAAGGGGAAAGTGAAAAAGGTCAGAGAAAAATGGGAAGAATGGGATAAACGTCGGAAGGAGGAGAAAGGCAATGTTTGGGGTAAGCTAGAGAGCATTGAGAATAGACAGAGAGAGGTTGACGAACAGAGATCTAGAGAAATAAAACAGTTGGAAGAGCGGGTATTCAGTCTAGAAATTAGGAATGAGCATATGGGGGGAAAAACAGAAAATAAGGAAATAGTTCAAGGGAATGAAAAGAACGTCCGAAGTGAGAATGAAAGTTTGAAGAAAAGACTCAGTGAGATCGAAAGAAGATTAGAAGGGGAAGAAAGGGCAAAGAGGAAAAATAACATAGTAGTCAAGAGATTAAAAGTGGAGAGTGAAACAGGAGAAGTGGAAATAACAAATCTTTTTCGAGATATGAGAGTGCAGGTAAGGGTAGATGGAGTCAAGAGAATAGGAGGGACAAAGAAAGGAAAAGAAGGAATGTTTCTAGTAAAAGTGGGGAGTGAGGAGGAGAAAAAGAAAATTATGGAGAGAAAAAAATTATTGAGATGAAGAAGGGAAAGAATTGAAGAAGATCTGACATGGAGGGAGAGGAAAAGGAGATGGCAAATAGAGCAGAGGGTTTGGATAGAGAGGAAAAAGGGCCATGTGGTATGGATAGGGAGAGACGGGTTATGGATAAATGGGGAGGAATGGTGCTGGGATGAAGAATTAGAAGAATTGAGGAAAAAAGGAAAAAGTCTTGAGAAAGGTAGGGGGAAGGGAGACGAAAAAGAGTCTAGAAATAAATCAGAGGGGGTTCCAAGCGGCAAAGGGGAAACAAAGTAAAGAGGAAAGAAGAGGGAGGGGAAGAGAGAGACGTGAAAATAGCTTTCTGGAATGTGTCAGGTTTGAAGGACAAGAACAAAAGATTCTGGGAGGAGTTAGAAAAGTGGGATGTGATTATGATGAGTGAAACTTGGGCAGATGAGAAGGACTGGAAGGGAATAAAAAAGATGTTACCGAAAGGTT
>NC_046660.1:27442689-27462948 GCF_010883055.1 Belonocnema kinseyi
ACGTTTCCCGCCTTTATTTCCTACCTCTTGCCCCCCTGACCAAGCAACTATTTTTTCACTCCTAACCTCAAAAACTTCACACGCTCCAAATTTTCACTTCAATCCAATCACTTTCACCTTTCACACCTTTGCCTTTACTCACCCTTCTTCCTTTACACTCGATCTCCGCACTTTCTGCCTTTTCTGCATCCACTCACCCTTATTTCCTCCACCAAAGCCACAAGTACACCACTTGACAAAAAGAGTTCTTTCACGATCGATACCGGAAACGGAAGCCATAAATAATTAAGTAATAAAAACAAAAATAATACATTTATTATTATATAATTTATTATTTATATAATATAATTTACTATTATATATTTCTGTATTTTCCACAACTTTTTTTCTAATTTTTAGAAATTGTTTGGTTGGTCTTAAATTTTTAAGTTAAAAGAGAGTTCAAATTCTCTTTCCAAAATTTAGGAAATTAAATGCAGAATTAATTAAAATTTTAATTCTCTTATGACGTCCAAATTTAAAAGGAACCACAAAATTTTCGAAAAATTGTAAAAAATTAAACTCTGTAAAATTTTACAAAAAAAAATTGCAATCTAAGTCATTTCTTTCAAAAAGATATTTAATATATTTATTTACCTATTTATTTTGTAGAATAAGGCTTTAAGAATTAAGGAAATTAATTTTTAATCTTAAAGCAACATAAATTACGAGAAATTGAAAGCTTTCTGTGAACATAGCAAACAATTTATTTTATGAAAGAACATTTCTTTTTTAATTTGGAATAATATTGTATTTCTATTTGAGTGTTAACTTTTTCTTTCTTTGAAATTTAATTTTTGACATTTTGTAAGACGTTGTTGCAATTTTTTTATTGAGAAGACTTTCGGAATTAAATTTAAACGTTGCATGTTAAATAAACATTTCAATGTTGATCTATCCTGAATTCAATTGCTTAAATTTTAGTTTCAAATTTATAATTTTAAATAGTAGGGGCGCGGCTAAATTTTTAAATAATTTTAAACTGTGATTGGCGACGCTAATTATCTAACAAGTCCAAGACAGTTTTCTAAATGTTCCTGACAATGGGAATTCTATTCGCACTACGTTAACGAGGGTAAAATGTCATAGCCAGGAAAATGCACTTCAGCGTAATTTATTTCGAATTCACGATGCTTTTCAACATCGCTCCGAGTTTTTTGTAATAAATTGAAAAAATTATTCTTGTGAATTCCGTAAAAAAAATTTTTATCTTTTTGATTATGTCTGGGCAAAAAAGGAATTTTTGAAAAAATAGTTCAATTTTCAACGAGGAAGACGATCTTTTGACAAAAATATTTAATATTAAAAAAAGGACTTTTAATAAACTAGTCCAACTTTAAACGAAGTAGTTTAACATTTAACGAAAAATATAAATTATCAAGAAAAATTTAAATATTTGATATCTCAGTGAAAAAGGAGTTCAATTAAAAAAAAACATTAAGGTTGCCAAATAATTTTTAATTTTTTCTAACACTAAAGATAAAGCATCAACTTTCAAAACGTGAGTAGAATTTTTAACCAAAACAAATTTTAGAGTCAAAAAAGAGAAATAATTTCTGACAAATTATTGAAGTTTTAATAAAAAAGTATGAATTTTTCACAAAAAGGTCCTTTTCAACCAAATAATTACATTTCCTACCAAAATAATTGAATCTTCAAGTCAAAAACACGAATTTTCAACATAAAAGTTTAATTTTTAAACCAAAAAGATAAATTCAAACAGATTTTTGCATTTACAAATCATTTAAATTTTTAACAAAATAATAAAATTTGTAACCAAAAAAGACAAATTTTTAACAAGGTACATACATTTTCCCCCAAATACTTGAATTTTTAGTAAAAAAAAAAATAACTAAAGAGATGAATTTTCAACCAGAAAAAAACAAACTAATTTTTTGGAAAATGGTTTCGTTCTCAACAAAACATATAGTTGCTAATATTTTATAGTATTAATACTTTAATTGGAATAATAAATAGTGTAATACGATTTTTCAACAAAAATATATAATCCTCAATCAAAAAATGAACGTTTAACAAATTAGTTTAACTTTTAACCGAGTAGTTGAATTTTAAAATAAGATAAAAATTAATTCTCAAGAAAAATTTTAATAGGTAATATTTAAACTTAAAAATATATTTCTTAAAAAAGCAGTTGAATTTGCCACAAAAGATAAATATTTCTACCGAAGAAAAGATAACAGATGAATTGAAAAAAAAGGTTTGTATTAAAACAAAAAAATAATTTCCAACCTAGAATTGAAATTTTACCTCAAATTATTAATAAATGTGTTCCTTTGATAAAAGAATATTTAAACTTTTAATCAAATAATAACATTTTTAAACTATAAAAGACAAATTTTTCACAAAATACATGATTTTTGAGTAAAATGAAAAAATAAATACCTAAAAAGATGACTGTTCAACACAAAAAATTGATTTAAAATGAATATTTTTATTCTTAAAGACAAATTTAATTAGTGGTTTCTTTATACTAACAAATTCTAATTGAAAATAAGAATCAGTCAAATTCAACAATAAAGACAAATTATCAATAAAAAATTTAATTTTTTACTAAGAAAGATTTTTAGTCAAGTAAGTAATACAATTTTAACAATATTGTTAAATTATTAAGCCAAAAGCATAAATTATCTAAAAAATAGTTGAATTTTCAACTGAAATAAAAAAATCTTCAACCAATAGATTTTCATTGTTGATATTTTAATAAAAACAGATTTTGATTTACATCAAAAAAACAAATCGTCATCCAAATAGAATAGATTTTCTGTAATAAAAAGATGTATTTTGAACAAAATATATAAAGTTTGTAACCAAAATTGATTTTTCGACAAATAAAAGTTAAGATTTTAACCAAAAACATGATTTTTTTCAGCAAAAATCCTGATTTTCTATCTAAAAATCCTTAATTTCACCAAAATAGTGAGTTTTTAACTAACAAAGATAATTTTTAACCGAAAATTCCATATTTAAATTTTTAGATCGAAAAATTGATTTTCAATATAAAAAGGAATTTTTAAGAAAAAAGTTAAAGTTTCAACCGAACCATTTTTAATGAAGATCAAGAATCTGCAACCAGGAAAATAAATATTTAAAAAGGTAGTTAACGTTTAATCAAGAGGTTAAACTTTCAATAAAAAAAGGCTCATTTTTAACTAAAAATTTAATTTTTAAGTTTCTTAATAACAACATTATTTTACTCGGGAACACTTTGAGTTTCTTGAAATTTTGTTTGTTCTAGTTGAAGATGAAATTTTAGCGATTACGTTCTATACATTTTAATTATTTTTAATAAGTTTGATAAGTTAGAGCACGTGTTGAAATTAAGGGACCAAATTTTAGAATATAACTACGCAGAGACGCTTGAACATTTATATTTATATTTCGGGAACTCACGAAGATTTTCAACTTTTTTTTCAATTAAATCTTATTTTTAAATTCACGTTCCGTGAGGTTGTATTATTTTCAAAAAATTTTCTAAATTGCAGCACGAATTAAGTTAAAGTACAAAATCTAAGATTATAACTTTGTACAGAGACGTATGGACATTAAATTCATATCACGGGAACACATTAAGATTTTCACAGTATTTGTTGTTGTCACCTGAATTAGAGATAAGATTTCAGAGATTATGTTGTTTAAATTTGAGTTTTTTTTTAAGTTTCCCAACTTAGAGCATGGGTTGAAGTTGAGGTAGAAAATCTTATACTATAACTTGACACAAAGACGCTTGGACATTTATCTTAATATCTCGGGAACCTGCTAAGATTTTTTAAGTTTCTTTTGCCTGCGTTAAAGATGAGATTTTATAGTTTACCTTTTGCAAATTTTAATTATTTGGAACAATTTGAAGTTGAGGTACAAAATTTTAGACTATAAATTGACGCAGACACGCTTGGAAATTTTTATTTATATCTCGGATAAACGTTGGGATTTTAAGTATCTTATGCTCAAATTAAAGATGAGATTATATAGATTACCTTCTACGAATTTAAATTATTTTTAACAAGTTTCCTAAGTTACGGAAAAGGTTGAAGTTGAGGTACAAAATTTTAGACTATAACTTAACGAAGACACAAATATTTGTAATAATATATCGAGAACCCGTCAAGATTTTTGAAATTTTATTCACTTAAGTGAAAAATAAGATTTTCCAGATTAAGTTCTGTGAATTTTAATTATTGTGAACAAATTTCCTAAGTTACATCCAAGTGGAATTTAAGGCAAAAAATTGTAGACTATAGTTTGACACAGATACGCTTGGACATTTATATTTATACTTCGGGAACCCAAAAATATTTTTGAGTTTCTTTTGCTTAAATTCAAGATGAGATATCAGAGATAACCTTCTTCAAATTTTTATTTTCCGAGTATTTTTGGCTTGAATTAAAGATGAGACTTCAAAAACTATTCATTATAGATTCCATAATTTTTCTAGAACTTTCGTAGATTGTACCACAAGTTGAAGTCTAGGTAGAAAATTCGAGAAATTCTCTTATTTTATTTTAAACCTTCTCACGTCAGAAATATCTATGTCAGGAATTCGAATTGAAATTTTATGAGCAACGCTTGTTTGAAAAATCGTATCACTTTTTTTTTAAATTTGGACAATAGTGTTGAATGTTGTTTCAGATTAGTTGCAATGGTTACACAGCTTACTGATTGTCCAGAGGACAATAACTCCATTTCGGACGAGTAGACTGATGTATCGAGACAATGTTGTAAAATAATCGGGTGATATGTATTATTCACACTAAAGCGTCATTTTCAGGCGAGGAATAACGTCAAAATCTGCATTGCGATTTTAAATAAAACAATTTAATTGCGTTAAAATTATCGCAGTAAATTATATATACATTGTTAAACGAAATGCAATGCAAAATTCGTTGAGGGAGTTTGAGCCTTTGTCGAATTACGGTGATTTTGTATGTGTAAAGAATTAATTCAATAAAAAATAAAAGAAAAATAAGTCTCTGTTAGTTTTTGACAAATTAGATAGAAGTCTATTGGAAAATTTGCAATCAGGGTTCAGTATTGAGTAAAATTAAAATTAATTAGGGATTTTTTTAAAAGACGAATTTTGAACGAAAAACATCAATTTAAACATAGTAAAATTTTCCACTTAAATATATCAATTTTCAACCGAGATAAATTTACCAATAGAAAGATTATTTTTAAGCAAATAAATGTATTTTTTACCAAAGAGAATATTTTTCAACTAAAATTAGGAATCTCTTAATAAAAAAATTAATGTTTTAACCAAATACTTCAATTTCCAAACAGAAATTAAATTAATTTTCTGTTGAAAAAATTTATTTTTAAAAAATAAGACGATTAATTTTCAACAAAAAACTACAATCTTTAACTTAAAAATAAAAATTTGGAACGAAAAAATGAATGACTACATTTTTGGTTAAACCAATTAATAAAAAAACTAAAAAAATTAATTTTCAACCAAACATTTCAAACATTTGCCCTAAAGAAAATTTACAATATTCAACCATTTTTTGTTTTGTTAGTTTTGTGCGTCTAAAATTGTTATTTTTAATAAAGAAATCGTTCGTTGTCAAAAAATATTTGCAGTAATCAAGGCTGTTGGAACGGTGTCCAAGTAAATGGTGAAATCTGTAGAACACTTACATTTTGCCACTAATAAGGAGAAGACGTGAGATGCGCGTCGCTGATTCAACTGGGTATTTACAGCATGAAAGAACATCAAAATCTATTAGATGTTTATTTTTTCTTTCGATCCAATGGGTCTTATTTTATGAGATATCGAGGATTGAGTTATTACGCTCAAGCGCTCGACTTACATGGCCTCAGCGACGCTTATCCCCACTGAAACAGTATAAGCCTGCGAGTGGTGCACGGTGTAAGGCGGCCACAGTGAGTCGAGCGCTCCAACGTAAATACACAATCCTCGATATCTTGGAAACGAAGTACCATGGGATCGAAAAAATATGCACCTCATGAATCTTGATATCTTTACACCCTGTTAATGTTTTTTGAAAAAACAAGATAATTGCTAAAAATTGTAAGTGGAAAAGTGGAAACAATTACGTAATAAGTTAATAGATTTCGCCATTTTTTGGACACTTTCGGTTATATTAATATTTTTCAAGGCAAATATTATTCTTGCTTTGCCTTTCTATTAGTTTTTCTAATAAATACTATCAAATGGATAAGTATTGTATGAATATTTAATTTATATTTCAATTGGAACTTTTATTTTGATAAAAAAAAATTAATTGTTTGCTTTCTACTCAAGGAAAAATTCCATACTTAACTACATTTCAAATATTTTAATATAATATTTCCTTTTGAAATGGGATCTCATAGATAAAACGTAGTATAATTATTTTATGGTCCTTTATAGTAGGTGGAACTTAATTTAGAGACTAGATAGGCAACAGCTTTCCAGGAAGGTTCCTTTATCTAACGTCAAGTCTTGATGAATTTGTTTTATTAAATATTTAGTCACCAAATTTCATGAAACGTACAACTTCAAGGTTTTAAAAGTTTTTGATAATTAATTTGTTGTCAAAATTACAAAATTCAATGTGGCGGATTGAATACGATTGTTTAATATGGTGATTAAAAATATTACATTTTTTTTAATTTCATGAAACGTCGAATTGACAAGTTCTTGAAATAATTTTTATTATGAAATTTTTTTTCTTCTTTCATGAAACCTCGTAATCCGGGTTTCTTGAAAAAAAATATAGCAGATCCAATATGACGATTGATAACATAATTTTTTTTTAATTTCATAAATCTTTGCATAAAGGATTTTTCAAAGATTCTGATTATGATGTTGTATTCAAAATTACAAAATCCAATATGGCGGTTGACAATTATATATATTTTTCAGAATTTCATTAAAATTGGCATTAAAGATGTTTTTTAGATTTTTGATTGTGAATAATAAGCCTAAATTAGAAAATTAAATATGTCGTATCCAATATGGTGCTTGAAAATACAAAATGTTGCCTAAAATTTTACAAAACTTCGTCTCTAGTTGTTTTTAAGATTCTCTATTATAAATTTATTACAAAAATTATAATAATTAATTTGGCAGATCCAATATGGCCACAGCTCGTTAAACATTTTTGTTCGAATTTCACGAAACTTCGTATTAAAGAATTATTGGGATATCTAATCACATATATCAAGTCAAAGTTACAAAATTCAATATTGCGGTTGAAAGTTATGCATTTTTTAAATTCCATGAAACTTCGTATTTAGGATCCAATATGGCGGTCAAAAATGATATTTAAAAAAAGGTTAAATATTTGAATTCTAGTGTTTTTTAAGTTTCTGGTTCTGAATTTGATTGCAAAATTAGAAAATTCAATATGGCGGATCTAATATGGAGGTTAAAAATTACAGTTTTAGAAAATATTATTAAACATTTGTATTGATGTATTTTTGAAGTTTCTTATTCTGAATTTGACGCCGAAAGTACAAAATTCAATATAGCGATCTATTATGATCGCTCTGAATTAGAAATTTTTGTTTCAATTTCAATTAAATTTGATATTGACGGAATTTTGAAATTGCTAATGATTATTCTGAGCTTTAATCACAAAATCCAATATGGCGGATCCAATATGGTCGTCAAAATGTTTCTTTTTCAAAATTGCAATAAACATTTGTTTTTATGTGTTTTTTTTTAAGTTTTTGATTCTAGATCTGAAGTAAAAATTACAAAACTGTATATAGCGGATCCAATATGATCGTTGAAAATTAAAATTTTTTAAAAAATTATTCAAACTTGGTATCGACAGTTTCCTTAGATTGCTGATTACGAATCAGAATTCTAAATAACAAAATTCAATATGGCGAATCCAATATGATCGTTTTCAATTAGAGACTTTTGATTATTCTTAATTAAATTTGATATTGACGGATCCTGGAGATTCCTATTTGTTAATCTGAGCTTTTTTTACAAAATGCAATACAGCGGTTAAAAATTTTTATTTCGAAATCTCACCAACATTTGCTTCAATGTATTTTGTAAGTTTCTGATTCTAAATTTGATGCCAAAACTACAAAATCCAATATAGCGAATCTGAGCTTTAATTAAAAAATCCAATATGGCGGTTATTTTTTTTAAATTTCATTAAACATTTGTATTGATTTATTTTTTAAGTTTCTGACTCTGAATTTGATGCACAAATTACAATATGGCGGATCCAGTATGAACGTTGAAAATGAGAATTTTTTCAAATTTAATTGAATTTTGTATTGACAGGTTGTTTAGGTTGCTGATTGCAAATGTGAACTCTAAATTATAAAATCCAATTAGGCAGATCCAATATGGAAGTTCCAACAAGGCGGATCCAATATAGCGGTTAGAAATTAAATTTTTGTAAAATTTTATGAAACATTTGTATTGAAATTAAAATTATTTCTTGAAAAAAAAGGATCCCACTCCGTCTTCACTCCAATGGGAATCGAACCATCATTTGTATTGATATGTTTTTGAAAATCTTTATTTTGAATTTGATTGCAAAATTGCAAAATCCAATATGGCGGGTCCTATATTGCGATTACAAAAATACAATTTTTTCCATTCTTTAAAACTTCGTATTGGGGTAGTTTTCAAGTTTTTGATTATGAATTTGAATTAAAAATTATAAAATTCAATATGGTGTATCCAATATAATCGTTATTAATTAGAAGTTTTTGTTCCAATTTCCTGAAACTTTTTATTAACAGGCTTTTTGTATTGCTGACTATGCGTCTGAACTCTAAATTAAAAAATTCAACATGGCGGTTGAAAATTCGATTTTTTTCCATTTCTTAAAAGTTCCTATTTGGGTAGTTTCGAAGGGTCTTATTATGAATCTGAAGTAAAAATGGCAAAATTCAATATGGTGGATCCAATATGATTATTGATAATTAAACATTTTTGTTTAAATTTCCTAAAACTTGGTAATGACAGGTTCTTTATATTTCTGACTGTTAAAATGAACTCAAAATTACAAAATCCAATATGGCGGTTGGAAATCGTATTTTTTAAATTTCCTAAATTTTTCTATTTAGGTAGTTTCGAAGTTTTTTATTTTGAATTTAAATAAAAAATTACAAAATTCAATATGGCGAATCCAACATGATCATTGCCAATTAGACATTTTTCTTTAAATTTCTGGAAACTCGGTAATGACAGGTTCTTTAGATTGCTGATTATGAATCTGAACTATAGATTTAAAAATCCAATATGGCGGATCCATTAGAAATTTGATTTCTTTAAGTTTTTTTAAACTTTGTTTTTGGAATGATTTAAAGTTTTTAATTATGAGTTTTCCTTTAAATTAATAAATAATACATTTACATTATACATTAATTATACGAGCAGCTTTTTGTGGCAAAAATTACTTGTAATACAAAAAATATGCACAGTTTTTCCACAAGAGGTTACCTTTCGCTTTTTGCGCTATTTTTTCAATTTATAATCAAATCACGACATTTATAAAAAAAAGCACACATACATTTTATACCTTTTCCATGGGGCCTCGATTTTTCACTACTACATATAATAGCGATTAGCTATTTGTTGCACTATATTCATAATTTTTTAAGTTATAATACGCCTTTTTGCAGAATGTGTTACATTGCATAATTGTACTTGATATGATCTATGAATATATAATTATAAATATTATGTACACTTTACGTGCATCAAACACACTCACACCTGCACCTGCTGGACAGTGTTTAATTGGCTCTTTTGTTTTTCAATTTAGCATCAGAATTTTTTTCTTCCATTATTATTATTATTTACGCATACATACACGTTGAATAAATACATTGTAAGATTAATAACTTTGATTAATTGCATAAGTTTTTCTAATAAGAAGGATAAAGTTAAAATATTTATCCAAACAGGACTATGGATTTAAAAGTGTTTACTTTTTCTTCGGAATTTCACTAAGGAAAACAGATTCTTTGATTCAAAGGAAAATATTCATGAGTTTTCAGTAAAAGAAATCTGTTTTGAATTAAAGAAGATTCTTTGCGTTGGAGAACGTTTTTTGATACAAATGAAATGTTTTAATTCAAAGGAGGTCGCTTGAGTTAAAAAAGATTTTTGGATTCAGAAAATATTTTTTATGAAAAAGAAATTTCTTGGAAACAAAGAAAAATTTCTATTGGATTTCAGTCAAAGAAATTTTTTTCTGATTCATGGAAAAATAATTGATTTAAAAAAGATTCGTTGATAAAAACAAAACTTTTTGATTCAAATTGATCGCTTGAATCACAGAAGACTCTTTGATTCAGAGAAGATTTTTTAGATCAAAAAGAAATTTCTTTGAATTAAAAAAAAAAAATTAATTGGTTTTCAGTCAAATGAATTTCTTTTGATTCAAAAAAGATTCATTGATTTAAAGAACATTTTTTAATTCAAAGAAGATCCCTTGAATCAAAAAGAAGACTTTTTTATCAGAAAGAAATTTCTTTGAATAAAAAAAAATACTCATTCACTTTCAGCTAATGAAATTTCTTCTGATTCAAAGAAGATTATTTGGTTCAAATAAGATTTTCTTTATTGCAAAGGAATTTCTTTGAATCTAAGAAAAATATTAATTGGCTTTTATAAGGAGATGACTAGAGTGGGGATTTTTTTTAAATCTCATCAATTCTCTTCTGAGGGTATATGTATATGTAAAATTTTTCAAAATTATTTTTAGTACAAAATTTCCGTTTTTGTGATTTCCTAACT
This sequence comes from Belonocnema kinseyi, assembly GCF_010883055.1. Classification (NCBI taxonomy): domain Eukaryota; kingdom Metazoa; phylum Arthropoda; class Insecta; order Hymenoptera; family Cynipidae; genus Belonocnema; species Belonocnema kinseyi. The sequence continues at coordinate 27,453,470 of NC_046660.1, forward strand.
ACACAAAATTGAATTTTTAACAGTTGAATGTTCTATTTTCTTCAATTTCAATCAAAAATATTCTTTAATTTTAAATAGTTGAAAGTTAAAATGTTCAAAATTGGATTTTTTAGTACATATATTTTCTTAAATTTTCAATAGTTTGAAATTATATTTTTAATTTTCTATATTTTGAAACAGCTGAATGGTAATTTTTTTCATTTTGAACAGTAGCAAATTTAATTGCTAAAAATTGAAAAAATTGATAGTTAAATTTTCAAGTCTTGAATTTTCAACTGCTTGAATGTAACGAAAATTGAAAATTCAATTTTCAAAATTTAGATTCTTAAAAGTTGAATTTTCAAGAGTTCAATGTTTAACATACTTCAGCTGACAATAGTTAAATTTTTTATTTCGTAAAATTGTTAGCAGTTTTATATTTAACAGTTGAAAAATCAACTTTTAAATATACAATTCTCAATTTTATTAATTTCTAACTATTAAATTTTCAACTCTTGGATTCCTTACATTTGAATTTTTATCTATTGAATATTTCAGAAAGATTCCAATTGAACTTTCTATTTTTTTCCATTTTTATAGTTGAAATTTTAAAAGTTGGAAATTTCATTTTGTATTTTCTTGAACTTTGAACATTAGAATTTTAAATTTTTAACATTTTTAGATTATAAAAAATTCAAAATTTTGCAAATTTGGTTTTCCAACAGATGAGAATCGAAAAAAATTAAAGAATAAACTTTTGTTAGTTGAACTTTTTCATTTTTTTCAATTTACAGCTGTTGAACAGCTGTTAAATATCGAATTTTTAATTTGAACCAAATATTAGCCAAATGAAACCATAGAAAATAATTTTTCAAAAATTATATTTTGTTGAAACTGAGTCGCAATTAGAAAATAATGTTTTGGGAAACTTACATTTAACCACTGTACTGACAGAAGGAAATTTATGAGATTTATTTAAATTAAAAGAAAATATTTATTAGCTTTCAGTCAAAGAAATTTATTCATGTTTAAAAAAGATTCTCCAATTTAAAAATAATCTTTGATTGAGAGACAAAATTTTCTGAATCGAAAAAAAATTATATTTGCATTGTGTCAACAAAAAATTTTCAACGATTCTAAAATTTTTGATTAAAAAACAATTCTTTTGGGAAAAATATAGAAAGCTTATGTGGTTCAATAAACGAATTGATTTTACAATTATATTTATTAGTGTAAATACACAAAAGCATAGACATATATGTGTATAGAATACTGATTAATGATTGATATTAAGTGTACGTTAATATTATTCGTTATGCGAATTAGTGGTGATCAAATGATTCAGTGTTTTGTGCCGCGTAGTGAGCATATTGTGCTTGCGTGTTTGAAAGGCTTTATGTCCTTTAGGGATGCTGCAAAATACTAATCGATTTTTCTCATTTCTGCAAAAAATATGACCAGCAATCGACACTAGTAGTATAGCTGTGATGCTACGATGCCACTTACCAACCAAGCAAGGTTCTGTTCTATGCTAACTTACCAAAACAAGGTAACTAGCCTCGATCGGTAATGCAGGTCCCTGTCCTGGATCGAGCCTCAGTCGGTATATCAGGTACCTTACCAAATTTATATCCCTATTTGGTAATCCCACTATTAGAAGATGCGCAACGAAATATATCTTCTTTGGGAAGAATCTGACTTGAAGTAGGACAGGGAAGAGTGTGCACGTATCAGCCTTTGGCTTCCCCCACTAAAGATAGGAAGAGTAAATTTATATTGAAACTTCAGAATAGAGCTATGAGGTCGGCAAAGTAGGTACCTCTTATACTTACTGAGGCTCAAACCCTGACAGGGATCTGCATTATCTACAAATTGTAAATCTGCTTTACCGACCTATGGTATTTGCATTACTGATCGATGGTAATTGTCTGATGTCGGTAATTTAGCATAGAACACAACCTTGCTTGATTGGCAATTTAGCGTCGTAGTTTTGTAGCTTACTACTGACACTATTTCCTTTGACACTAACATGAGAATTATACTAACTGATTGTCAAGAAACATCTTAGGTATGAAGGACACTTGAATTTGGATTTAAGAATTCAGTGCTCGATTTAGTTCCCTAGAAAACCATCAAGGAAGATATAAAATACTCTCGATATTTTATTTTTATTTATTTTTTTGTGAAATAATTTTTCTCCAATTTCAGAAACCATATTTGAATTAGGTAATTTGGTATGTCTCGAACTTTAAACTTAATTAATAGAACACCTATCACTCTGAAACGCATCCTACAAAACTTGTACCCACTACGAAGCTTGGTATGATTTTTTCTAAGAACAAATTGATTAGAATTTAAATTTGATCACAGATACCTATTTTTTATGTATTTTTAGTTCACAGCTATCTAAAGCACTTGCAGAGAAGGAAAATCTTTATTTGAATTAAAAAAAAGTTTTAGTAGTGCCCGAAAGGTTTTTAAGTTTTAAAAAATCAATTTTAATCTAGGCAGATCTAAAAAAGTGATTTTTTCTGAAGAAGAAAAGAATTTCTCTATTGAACAGGGATTTTTTGCATCATTTTAAATTATTTATTCTCACTTGCTACCTATGTTAGTATGAAAAAATAATCTATTTACAATCTTTTCACGTATAGAATAAATTTTTAAATTACCGAAGGCCTTAAAACCTTCCTGGAACTATAAAAACTTTTGTTTTCTAATTTAAAAATTTTCAATAAAAACCAACTAAAGTTAGTACTATATTTCAATGTATATTAATTTTTGCCAAAATGTTTTCATTTTTAATCACAGAAATAATTTTCAAATAAAATTATAAATCTTCAAAATAAAATGAATTTTTCAAAAACTAGTTCAACTTTTAGCCAGGTAGTTGAATTAGAAATTTTTTTTTTTAAATGTGATAGTTACATTTTTAAACAACTAATTGAATTTTCAATCAAAACATACTTTATTAAAGAAAAGATTTTATTTTCCCATCTAAAAATATGAATTTTTCGTAAAAGTTTTAGTTTTTGACGAACGAATTAAAGCTGCAACGAAATAAAATAATTTTCTAACTAAAGAGATAAATTCCCAAACCAAAAGGGCCGATATTAAAAAGAATTAATTTAATTCTCTATCAAAAACATTTTTCAAGCAAAGAAGAACGAATTTTCAAGAAATTGTAACATTTTTAACCAAAAATGATAAATTTTTAGACGAGAAGGACGAATTCGCAAAAAAGTCAAATTTTCGTTTAAAGAAGATTTTATATTCATGAAAAAAATCAACCAAATTGTAAAATTTTCGTTCTAAAACGTGAATTTTCTTCAGAGTAGTGGAACTTTCAATCCAAAAATATTTTTTTCAACAAACGTGTTGATTTTTTAATCAAAAATATATTTTAGTTTTAATATTTCAAGCCAATTCTTAAACTTTTAAACGCAATAACGTATTTTCGACAAGATTATTCAATTAAAAAAATATATATTACTCCTTTTTTCTGCTAAAAAAGTTTTTTTACTGCAGGAAAAAAATTAAACCAAATTTTTTAACTTTCGAGCATAACGGATGAGTTTTCGGCAAGAGTGTTATATTTAAAAAAAAATTTGGTGAATTAGAAAAAAAAATTGTAACCAAATTTTCGAATTTTCGAGTCAAAAAATGTTAAGCAAACTGTTAAGCTTTTGAGCCGAAAGGATGAATTTTCGAAAAAATAGTTAAATTCTCAAACTAAAAATTTTTCAATCGAATACTAAAACTTTTTGAAAAATAAACGATTTTTTTAACAACAGGATTAATTTTCCACAAATAATGCGATTTTTCAACTAAATATTTATATTTTTAAACAACCAAATGACTTTTTAACTAAAGAAATGAATCTTTAACAAAAAAATTAATTTTTAACAAAGGAATTAAATCTTTAACCAAGTAGTTGGATTTTAAACGGAGAAAAATTAACTTTCTGTGAAAAGAAAGGAATCATCACATCAAACAGAATATTTTTTAACAAAGAGGTTGATTTTTAAACCAATAAAGAAGTTAATTACCAGAAAAAAAATTATCCGCAGTACAGTTTATTTTCAGTTTAAATTCTTTACCACCAATAGGGACTTTTTACCATAAAAGAAAACTTTTTGACAAAATATCTAAATTTTTCAACAAACAGTTGAATTTGTAGCTAAAAGTAATTTTTAATCTAAAAAAACGAACATTTAACGAAACAGTTGAATCATCCGGCAAAAAATAATTTTGAGCCAAAAAAGATTTTTATTTTCATAGATCAAAAGCAGTTGAATTCAGCAAGAAATGTTACATTTTTAACTTGATAGATGAACTGTTTAACAACAAAATAAATTTTGCTGCAGGAAATAAATTTTTAACAAAATACTTGTATTTTCAACTAAAATAATGAATTTTTAATAAAACAAAAAAATAATTATCAACAGAGGACTTTTACTTTCAACCAAGTAGTTAAATGCTGAACCAAAAACAATGAATATCTAACAAAAGAGATTATTTTTCTATAAAGAAAGTCTTTTAATTAAAAATCTTTTACAAATTTTTTACAAATTTTTTACAAAACACATCAATTTTCTACCAATTAGTTGAACTTGGAACGAGGAAATTTAAATTTTTAATCCAGAAAAACGAATTTTTTAAGAAAAGAGTACAAATTTGACCAGAAAGGATAACTTTAAAAAAAACTGTTGAATTATTAACAAAATAATTTAACTTTCAACAAAAAAAGTTGAATTTATCTGATTGCTTTCTATTAATTTATTTCACATTTAAGCGCAAATAGTAGAAAAAGAAAAAGAGGCAAACATGTGAAATTCTGGGAAGTCTGCGGTAAAAAAACAAAAATTTTGATAAATTATAGTTTAAAAAATAATTGTTTGAATAAATATTTTAGATCATTTTTAATAGTTTCAAAATAGGAATTTAGAAACCTGCAAATTTTGGTTAAAAAATAAATTTAATTGCCCAATGAAACCTTTTTCATTCCAAACTAAACTTTATGGAAATGAAGGACTTGGAATTTCAAATTTTAAACGAGATTTTAGAACAAAGAGATTAAACAAATAGAAATATGTGCGAAAAATAAGTTTTAAACTAATCTGTCTGTGGATTACTCCTTATCAAAGTTTTCAATTTCCCCACCCGATTAAAAACTAATTTTTGTATGGTATCCTGCAAGCACAAAAGTTTAATGCATTTCTCAAATTAATGCTAAAGTTCCTTTATAGCCGAGAGGAACGAAATGGTTATATGAAAAGTTCTATTATTTTATTCACAAGAATAACGGAGGGTAATTCACATTTATTCCAAATTTTAATTTTCCTTGATGTTCAATTTATCGAAATTCATAGAGCACCATTAGATAAAGGTATTCCAATATTATATAATAAATAAACCAATAATTTTATAAACAATTATACGTTTTTAAGGTCATATTGCAATAAATTTGGATAAAAACAATAAAATGATAAGGAAACTTCTCCTTGAGATTATTATTGTTAATGTTAGAAGCAACTTTAATAAACAAATGCATTAATCAGACATTCTTTGACAGAAAACTTCGTCTCTTTTCATGTATTTTTTTAAATTGTGAACTTCAGAATAATTTTTGAAAAATCCATAATTTTTGAATGAATCTTATAATTTTTTTTAACAAATTTAATAAACAAATGGACTATGTGGGTATTTTTCGGTAGAAAAATTCGGTTTTTTCACTGCTCGCTTTTTAAGTTGGGAATTTTATGTCATTTTCAGCAACATTCTTAATTATTTAATGACTTTTTTAAACGATTTTAATAAACAAATGCACTTCTGGCATATGTAGACTGAAAAAATGTTTTTTTTCGCTATCAGTCTTTTTAATTGGAAACTTCATGATAATTTCAGTAAAATTAATCATTAGTTTATAAATTTTATGATTTTTTCAAACGAATTTAACAAATAAATGCATTCTTTGGGCATTTTTTGCGGGGAAAATTCGTTTTTAATTTAAGCAAGTCTTTTTAATTAGGAACCTAATGCTATTTTCATTATCAACCATAATCAGTTAATAAATTCTATGATGCTTGAAACAAATTTAATAAGCATCTGAATTATAAGGGTATTTTTCTACAAATTTTTTTTTTCATTCTTAGTCTTTTCAGTTTAAGTTCCTTAATATTTTCGATTTTTTCAAAAGACTGCTGCTTCAAGATAATGCATTTACTAAGTCAATTTAATTTCAAAAAAATATAAAATTTATCAACTAATTATGAATTTTGTTGAAATTATCATGAAATTTCCAAATAAAAAGACTGAAATAGAAAAAAATAATTCGTTTCAAAAGATCAGAAAATTATTCAAATAATCATGAATGTTGCTTAAATTATTATGTAGATCCCAAATAAAAAGTCTGACATCGAAAAAAAATTTTTTTACGTCGATAGAAGCTCCAATAATGCGTTTATTATTAAAATTGTTTAAAAATACATTTTAAAATATATTCAATAATAAAGCATGATATAAGAAAATATTTAATATAATATATTTATTATTATTTTATATTATATAATACGATATAATAATATAATAAAATATATTTAAATTGCTCCAAAATCAATTATGAATTCTTTCTGAAAATATCCAAAAGTTCATTGATTAATTGAATTTGTTTAAAAAAATTATACGATTAATCAACACATAATGAAGTTTTTTACAATTAGCATAAAGTTCCTAATTTTAAAAAATTACATTGAAAAATATGAAGTTTTCTGTCAGGAAATTCCTGATTAATGCATTTGTTTATAAAATTTGTGTACAAAATTAACAATAATAATCTCACGTAGAAATTTTTGTATCATTATATTCTTTTTATCCAAATTTCTTCCAATATAACTAAAAAAACGTAAAAATGGGAAAAATCATAAGAAACATTCTTTAAACTGATAATTTATTTATGAACAAATTGTTTTTTATTATATAATATTGTAAAATTTTTAACTAATATTACTCTATGAAACTCAGGTGATTTGAACAATTTTCATGTCATTGACGAACACCGAAAACGTCAAAAAGAAAAAAATAGCCTTTTTTCATAATATTTATTTATTTTTGAAAAAAATGAAAGCTTAGTTTAAAAATGAGACTCAACAGCTCTCTTAGAAATATTATAAGCTTCCTTCTATCATTTTTTCTCTCCAAATTCGTCAATATTTGTGGGCTGTACGTTATTTTAAACCACAAAAGTGAATTTTTTCCCCACTGTGCATGTGTCCGTCCGTCCGTCCAACGGTCGTACTTTTTTCTAAAGAGGGGAAGTGAAAGAAGTTTCGGAAAGTGTAGTGGTTTTGGGTAGGAAAGTGAGAGGAGAGTTAGTGATGATAAGGGAGTGAAAGGGGAGTGAGGAAAGGCTCTGGGTATTAAGGGGAGGGGGAGTGATAGGAGGGGAAGTTAATGAGGAAGGGCGTAAGGGAGGAAGGGGTTGTAAAAGGATGAGAGATATGAGGTAAGGTATATGAGGAGAAGAGAGTGTAGTGAGGGAAGAGAAGTGATGGGAGAAGATGGTAGTAAAGGTGGGAAGTGAGGGGAGGGAAATGGTAGTGAGTCATGGAAAGTTTAAGGAGGGGAAGTGCCTTGAGGGGAGGGTAATGAGGAAGGGGAAGTGATGGGAGAATACGGCAGAAAGAGAGGGGAAGAGAGCGGATGGGAGTGGTAGTGAAGGAAGGGCATAAATAAAAATATATTTTTTATTCTATTCTATATATTTAATATATAAAGAAATATTTGCAATTGGTATTTAATTAGGACTTAAACAGAAATCCATTTTCTATTACATCACAATAATGGAAACTCTATAATAAAGAATGGGCGAAATTGAATTGAATTTCGCCAATCAGAAATTCAAATCAGGAACTCTAATTGGGAATTTCTATAAGAAGTACTTTAAATAACTGTCATGGATAATAATCTTAAAATCTTCAATTTCTTGGTTGAGTGCTTTTTATTTGATTTATGAAAGTTATTGGGTTGAAATTGTTACAAGATTATGATTCTTGTATTTGAAAACTAACGGACAGGAAAAATAAAAAAATTTTCAGGGAAAAATTAGGGACATAAGAAAATGAAGATTTTCCGCCAATCTGATATAATATTATTGTCAGTAATTTATTTATCTGGTATTTCTAACCCCCTTTTCACAGTTGCTTGCTCCTAATGATTATAATTTCAGTCACAATAATTATTATTTGTTTAGAAATTCAACAATTTTGTTATAAAGTTATCATTTTTTCTTTAACAAGTTTTTTCTTTGTTTGAAAGTTTACTTAGTTTAAAAATTATTTTTTCAAATCAAAAATTCAACTACTTTGGTCAAAGTTGAAATACTTTCTTAATATTTTTCTTTTTTTGAGGAGGGGAAAGGTAGGAGTAAAGGTTTATCTCTTTTGTTGAAAAACTAACTATTTTGTGTAAAATAAGTTTTTTTTTTGTTCAAAATTAATTTTTTCAACTGAAAATGTCAATTTTTCATTTTTGGTTGAAAATTTATATTTTTTTTAGTTAAGAATTCGTTTTTTTTTGGCAGATCAAAAGTTCCATCTTGAAAATTAATTAATAACTTGAAAATTCATCTTTTTCTTTCTTCTGGGCTGAAAAATTATTTTATGGTGGAAAATTCGACTTTTTTCTCGTAAAACTCATCCATTTAGTTAAAAATATATTTCTCAGTTTAAATGTTTGACTATTTTCTCAAAAATTTATATTTTTTCAAAATTAATGTTTTCTAACTGAAAATTTTACTTTTTTCTAGAGAATTGATATGTCTTAGTTAAAAATTTAACCATTAGTTTAAAAATTCATGCAGTTTGTAGAAATTTTATATTTGTAGTAAAAAATTCAACTATTTTGTCATAAAAATGTATTACATTGTTAAAAATTCAACTTTTAAAATTTTAATTTAACTTTTGTTTCAAAAGTCGTTTTTTGTAGTTTAAATATCAACTACTACATTTTTTATAAGAGTTTATATTTTTGTTCAAAATGCAAATTTCTTTTAAAATTTTAATTGTTTTGGCTTAAAATTAATTTATTTTAAAAAATCAACCATTTTTTTTAATACCCGTTTAAATTGAAAGTTAACTTCTATGTAAAAAACTCATCATTTCGGGTTGCAAATTCTACCTTTTTTATCGATTTTTTACGGAAAAGTAAAGTTACGTTAAAAAATTAATTTTTTAAAATAAAAAATTCAACAGTTTTATAGAAAATTTGTCTATCCGATAAAAATATTACTGTTTAAAAAATTTATTTATTGGCTTGAAAATTGAACTAGCTTTTCTTGAACTTTGATCCTTTCTATTTGAAAATTCAACAGTTTCGTTTAAAACTCCTTTATTTTCTTTTGTTAGAAAGGGGGAGGGTCGGTAAGGCCGGTTTTTGGCCTAATTTATTTTTGGACCAAAAAATCTGAAAAAATCATGGTAGTATCTTATAAGTATCCCGAG
>NC_046660.1:27463048-27466959 GCF_010883055.1 Belonocnema kinseyi
AAAATTGGTTGCCAAAATTTGGTTTACAGAAATTGGTTGCCAGAAATTCGTTGCCAGAAATTGGTTGGAAAAGACTGGTTGTTAGAAATTGGTTGCCAGAAAGTGGTTGCCAGAAATTGGTGGCCAAAAACTGGTTATCAGGAAGTGGTTGCCAGAAATCGGTTGCCAGAAACTGGTTGCCAGAAATTGGTTGACAAAAATATATTGCCAGTATTTGATTGCCAGAAATTGGTTACCAGAAATTGGATGCCAGGAATTGGTTGCCAGAAATTGGATGCCGGAAATTGGTTGCCAGAAATTGGTGTTCTGAACTCGAGCAAAAAGCAGATTGAACATTAATTTGCTGCACTCGCGAATGGTTCCTTTAACGAATCAAATAATGGTTGAAAAATCATGAAGTTTAAAAAAAAAGATTTTTTTTGGTGTTAAATGAATTTTCTTGATAGAAAATTCATTTATTTGATTGAAAATTAACTTTCTTATTGACAATTAATTTTTTTAAATAAAAATTAAAAAATTTAACTATTCCATTTTTTTATCATTTTCCTTTTTTGATAAACATTTAATATTCTTAGTTAGAAATTCATCTATTTTATTATAAAATTTGTTTTTTTTTATAGAACATTCATCTTGTAAACCGATAATTAAACGATTAAATTGAAAACTCATTTATTTAGTTGAAGGTGCATTATTTTAGTTAAATATTAATGGCTTTGCTTAAAAATATGTATTTGGTAAACGATAATTTTTGGCTTCATACATTTTTTTTAGTAAAACCATAGGTATGCTATTTTTTTAAACAAATGTTCTTTTTAGTGTGAAATTCACTTCTCATAATTTTTGGATTAAAAGTTGAATTTCTTTGGTGGAAAATCGATATATTCAGGTTAAAAATGCAAATCTTGCGTTAAAAATTCAGCTTAGTGGAAGGTTGAGTATTTCAGTTAAAAATGTATTTTTTACTTAAAAATTTAGCTATTTTGTTAAAAATTAAACTTCTCTTCTTCAAAATTCATTTTCTTCGATTTAAAATGCGTTTTTTATTAAGGATTAAATTTTCCAAATTAAAATATTTTTTGGTTGAAGATTAATTATTTCAAGTAAAAATTAATTTCTTTGTTTAAATATTTAAATAGTTCTTTGAAAATTAATTTTCTTTGTTGAAAATGAGTTTTTTTAACAGAAAATTAAGGCTTTTTATTTGTGTTAAAAATTAATCTTTTTTAGAAAAAAATTCACTTCTTGTCTTACTGGGGTTGAAAATTCAATTATTTTTGTAGAAAATTCATATTTCTCGCTCAGGATTCAAATAATTACCTATTCCGTTCATTACTGTAGATTTTTATTTTTTATTTTTAAGTTGAAATATTTGGTTGAAAATTTAATTAATTTGTGGAAAGTTTTCTTTTTCAAAATTCATTTTCTTCGATTTAAAATGCGTTTTTTATTAAGGATTAAATTTTCAAAATTAAAATATTTTTTGGTTGAAGATTAATTAATCAAGTAAAAATTAATTTCTTTGTTTAAATATTTAAATAGTTCTTTGAAAATTAATTTTCTTTGTTGAAAATGAGTTTTTTTTACTGGAAATTAAGGCTTTTTATTTGTGTTAAAAAATTAATCTTTTTTAGTAGAAAATTCACTTCTTGTCTTACTGGGGTTGAAAATTCAATTATTTTTGTAGAAAATTCATATTTCTCGCTCAGGATACAAATAATTACCTATTCCGTTCATTACTGTAGATTTTTTTTTATTTTTAAGTTGAAATATTTGGTTGAAAATTTAATTAATTTGTGGAAAGTTCTCTTTTTCAAAATTCATTTTCTTCGATTTAAAATGCGTTTTTTATTAAGGATTAAATTTTCCAAATTAAAATATTTTTTGGTTGAAGATTAATTATTTCAAGTAAAAATTAATTTCTTTATTTAAATATTTAAATAGTTCTTTGAAAATTAATTTTCTTTGTTGAAAATGAGTTTTTTGTACAGAAAATTAAGGCTTTTTATTTGTGTTAAAAAATTAATCTTTTTTAGTAGAAAATTCACTTCTTGTCTTACTGGGGTTGAAAATTCAATTATTTTTGTAGAAAATTCATATTTCTCGCTCAGGATTCAAATAATTACCTATTCCGTTCATTACTGTAGATTTTTATTTTTTATTTTTAAGTTGAAATATTTGGTTGAAAATGTAATTAATTTGTGTAAAGTTCTCTTTTTTATAACTGAAAATTAATTATGTTAACTGAAAATATAATTCTTTCATTTTTTGTAAAAAAATTCTCTTTTTGCGTAAGTTTCGGTTTCCAAAAATTATTATTGCAATTTAAATAATGTAATGAAAACATTGAAAGATGGTAGTTTTTCGCCTGTTGTAGAAATACATCTTTTGATAAATAAATAAAATCGAAAAATGAATTAATCAAATTTATGAATTGATAAATTTCACATTTTTGTTTTTGAAAAGCAACATCAATGTTTTCTAGCTTGAGATATTTAACTTGCACATCCACTTTAACGGACCTAGATGACTTTTTTTAATCAAACTTTTTTGAACTCACTTCAGCAGCATTTCAGCTTAAAAGAGAACTTTTTTCTAATCTTTGGAGAGTGATATCGATTTTACAGAATGCTTTTTCGCTTTTCTGAAAAATTCCTTTTGCTGAGGTATCTATTTCCCTGTTGCCACCCTTTAAATAGGATTCTTGTTCTTGAACCAGAATTCAATATTTGATTCAAATTGGGATTCCTCTTATCAGAATGTGCTGTGGATTTTGCAGTATATACCTATGGGTAGAATGATAGAATCTGTGCTCTGACCAATGGCACGCGTTTCAGGCGCCCCGAGTGGTCAGACAGAGATAGTTTATAGATCAAAATTCTACATTCTCTGAATTTCTCGGACCGTGCGAAAAAAGTAAATTTTCCAAAAAATAGAGAACTTTTAACGACATAGTTAAATCTTTAAACAAATTATAAAGTTTTCGAGTAAAAAAGAATAAATTTCAAGCGAAACTAGTTACATTTTAACAAATAAATTGATTTTTGAAAAGAAACTTAAATTTTGAACAAAAGAAATAAAAATTTTAATCCAAAAGAAAGGATTCTGTGTCAAATTATTCATACAAAATATTTTTAAAAGAATAATTCACTTTTCTCTGAAGTGTCAAATGTTTAAGAAAAAATAGACTCTACAACTATAAAAGATTAATTTTCAACGAAATACTTGAAACAAAAAATTAGTTTTCTTTCATAAAAGATAAATCTTAATACAAAATACAAAGGGGGAGGGTCGGTAAGGCCGGTTTTTGGCCTAATTTATTTTTGGACCAAAAAATCTGAAAAAAATCATGGTAGTATCTTATAAGTATCCCGAGTCGATTGCACGCTAAATGGACTACCCTCCACCCCCCAGACACCCCCACCCCCTACAAATATAGGAAACACCACTAACCACCAAGTGTATTTTCGAGAGATTTGACACTCTTAAACATGTATTCTGAGGTTAGCTCGGGTTTACTATGGTTTTCGGGGTCGACGAATACAAATCTGGCGTCCTTTGACTTTTATCGCGTCAGGTTCAAGGTCATTGGAAGGTCAAATCGAGAGAAAACGGTAAAAAAATCCAAAAAAATACGTTGTAGGTTTTTGGAGTCGCTAATTACGAATCTGGCATCCGTTGAACTCTATCGCTTCAGGTTCAAGGTCATTTGAAGGTCATTTGAAAGTCAAATCGAGAAAAAACGGTAAAAAAATTTAAAAAATATATGTTATAGGTTTTTGGGGTCGCTGATTATGAACCTGGTGTCCTCTGACCTTTATCGCGTCAGATTCAAGGTCATGGGAAGGTCAAATCGAGAGAAAACGCTGAAAAAAATATGTTATAGGTTTTCGATTTGACCTTCAAATGACCTT
>NC_046660.1:27467059-27518213 GCF_010883055.1 Belonocnema kinseyi
AACCAATTTCTAACAACCAGTCTTTTGCAACCAATTTCTGGCAACGAATTTCTGGCAACCAATTTCTGTAAACCAAATTTTGGCAACCAATTTTTGTCAACCGGTTTCCGACAACTAGTTTCTGGCAACTGATTTCTGGCAACCAATTTCTGACAACCAATTTCTAGCAACCAATTACTGACAACCAATTTCTGGAAACTAAACTCTGGCAACCAATTTTTGTCAACTAGTTTCTGATAAGCAGTTTCGAGCAACCGACTTCTGGTAACACATTTTTGTTAACCAATTTCTGGCAACCAATTTTTGGCAAGCAATTTCTGGCAACCAGTTTCTGGCAACCGATTTCTGGCAACCAATTTCTAACAACCAGTCTTTTGCAACGAATTTCTGGCAACGAATTTCTGGCAACCAATTTCTGTAAACCAAATTTTGGCAATCAGTTTCCGACAACTAGTTTCTGGCAACCGATTTCTGGCAACTCATTTTTGGCAACCAATTTCTGGCAAACAGTATGTAGCAAACAATTACTGGCAACAAATTTTTGTCAGAGAATTTCAGGTAACCAATTTTTTTTTAAGGAAAGAGTAATTAGTGCGCGTTCTAGTTTCTTAAGTTATAGGTACACAGTGATGCTACAAAAAGGCTCAATTGCTAAAACATTTTCTCTCTCGTCTCTGAATTGTTAAGTAAATATACGTGCCGAAAGGTATTTACTTTTGGTGAAATTCGGGTGTACGGGCAGAGTTTGAACTTTCCCAAATTTCATTCCAACAGGAGTGGAAATGTGGGTCGCTCGATAATCCTCCGATCGAGCGTTGCTATTCCGGCATGGAATTCATTAGTCCGATTTATCGCGATCTCTTCAATTTCCCACCAGTTCAGTTCATTTTACTCACTTTAACTTTTGAATTTGCAACTTTCAACTTGGCTAATTTTCCAACTCGCCTTTATTCGTTATTTCGAATTTTGATATACGTAATGCTGGCACGTTTATCATTACTTACTTTTCCATAAATTGATCAAATTTAGTGTCAATAAAGTGACGAATCCCCGCCAATTCTTATGAACGCAGTTTCATTTATTTAGTTGTTTATAAAAAATTCAATACATTTTAAAACATCTTAATTGCCATAGAAAATTATTTTTGGATAGTTAAATTTTAAATCAAATTTTAATCAAAAATTTTAAATCAAAAATCGGAAACTTACATTCTAATTTTAAAAAAAATTAACTTGAAAAAAAATGAAAACTTTCGTGCGTTAAAAGCAGCCCCAAAAGACGAGTTTTCAAACAAATAATTACAGTTTTAACAAAATAGGTTAATTTTTCTAAATAGCAAATTTTCTTACACGCAAAGATGTATTTTCAACCAAGCAGTTTAATTTTTAATCAAGAAAGATAATTGTTTAATTAAAAATGGAATAATTACATCATAAGTTTAAATAATAACTTTCAATTAAAAAATATATAATTTCTGACCACGTGTAGTCAAATGTAAAAGAAGAATTTTCAACGAAATAGTTGAATCTTCAACCAAAATGATAAATTTTCTATAAATTACATTATTTGTTTTCTAAATAGTTAAGTTTCAAATGAAGAACGTTAATTGTCTACGAATATTAAATCAGTTAAATTCAACTGAAAAAGACAAATTTTTAACAAAATAATTGAGTTTTCATCAAAAATGATGAATTTTTAACAAACAAGAGTAATTCTTTATCCAAATACACATTAAAATTTATACATAATAAATCCTTGATCAATAATAATAAATAAATTTTCAAACAAAATATGAAATTTCAGCAAAAAGATGATTTAAGAAAAGGGTTTAATTTTATACCAAATTATTCAAGTTCAAGAGACGAATTTTCTACAAAACGGGTAAATTTTTGACCCGAAAATATCAGTTCTTAAGAAAAACTCAATTTACAACAAAATAGCTAAACTTCTAACTTATGAAAGAACATTCTTGAATAAAAACTAGAATAATTAAATTTTCAGATATGACAATTAATTTTCATTTAAACAATCATTTTTTCAAACAGATAGTTTAACTTTCGACTAAATTTTGAAATTTTTAGTCGAAGAGACAAATTTGTTTTAAAAACAGTTCAATTTTGAACCCGAAAATATAAATTAAAAGAAAATGTAACTTGCAACCAAATAGTTGAAGTTTTAACTTAACAATCAAAATTTTTTAACCAACAATAGAACAACAACATTTACAGATAAAAATAATCATTTTAAACATTTTAAGATATCACTTTTAAATTTAAAATAAAAATGTTCAACCATTAAAATAGCTGCATTTTTATTAATAAAAATTATTTCTCAAGCAAACAAACACACCAATTTTAGAAAAATAGTTAAATTTTCAACTTAGGTGATGAATTTTTTAAAAACGAGAAATTTCATTATCTTAAAGAGAAGATGAATTATCAACAATATATATGAGTTTTTAACCAAGAACTTGCATTCTTGACAAAAAAAGGACATTTAGACAAATCCTGGAATCTTTAAATAAAAATAAACAAACTTTAATCAAAAACAGAATAATTAAATTCGTAATTTATGACAATAATTTTTAACGAAAATCGAAACGAATTTTTAATAAAATAGTTTAATTTTCGATCTAAGACATGAATCTTTAACTACAAAATGAATTTGTAGTAAAGTAGTTTAACTTTCAAGCAATTAGTTGTATTTCTGGCAAAAAATATAACTTCTAAAGAATATAGTTCCATTTTAAACAAAATAATTAATTTTTTAACCAAAGAGTAGTATTTCTTGCCTTATTTCTAGAACTTTTCAAAAAAAAAATTTGAAATAAAATTCTTGTGACTGCTCTCCAGGAATATGTTTCTAAGGCGAAGAACGAGTATAAACAGTATTATCTTGTCTGCATCTTATTTCCTCATCCAGAAGATTACTCTTTATGCATATAGATAAATATAGTCTATTCTAAAGTGCCTCTTCTCTCTAGTTTGGAATAAACTTGAACCTTAAAAGAACTTTTGACGGATCCAAACCTCTATTTCTGTTTTTTTGCCCACCTCTCCTTTCTCACGTTTTCAACACTAAAGAGCCTTCAAGTCCTTTTTCCATTTTTGAAAATCCCCAGCTTCAGTTTCCTCTTGAGTCCACCATTTTCTTATACCTATCTCTACTCGCTTATAAAATTGTTTTCTTTTGTTAGGTTATCCTTATCCCTATAGGACTGTTCCACTTTTATTTATGCCTTGTAGCTTGAGAAAGGCAGTGTCTTTTACGTCTGTACAAAAAGCACCAGAAAGAGGCATTTGGGACGCAGCTATGTTCTAACCGCATTTTGGTCGAGATCAGAACACCAGTTTCTGGCAACCAATTTCTGGAAACCAATTTGTGGCTACCGATTTCTGACAACTAATTTCTGGCAACCAAATTCCAACAAACAATTTTTGTCAACCAGTTTCTGACAACCAGTTTCTGGCAACCGATTTCTGGTAACTAATTTTTGGCAACTATTTTGTGGGAACCAATTTCTGGAAACTAAATTTCTGGCAACCAAATTCTGGCAACCGAATCCTGTCGATCAATTTTTGTCAACCGATTTCTGGCAACCAATTTCTGGCAACCGATTGCTGAAAAACAATTTCTGGTAACCGATTTCTGGCACCCAGTTTCTGGCAACCAATTTCTGGAAACCAATTTGTGGCTACCGATTTCTGACAACTAATTTCTGGCAACCAAATTCCGACAAACAATTTTTGTCAACCAGTTTCTGACAACCAGTTTCTGGCAACCGATTTCTGGTAACTAATTTTTGGCAACTAATTTGTGGGAACCAATTTCTGGAAACTAAATTTCTGGCAACCAAATTCTGGCAACCGAATCCTGTCGATCAATTTTTGTCAACCGATTTCTGGTAACCAATTTCTGGCAACCGATTGCTCAAAAACAATTTCTGGTAACCGATTTCTGGCACCCAGTTTCTGGCAACCAATTTCTGGAAACCAATTTGTGGCTACCGATTTCTGAAAACTAATTTCTGGCAACCAAATTCCGACAAACAATTTTTGTCAACCAGTTTCTGACAACCAGTTTCTGGCAACCGATTTCTGGTAACTAATTTTGGCAACTAATTTGTGGGAACCAATTTCTGGAAACTAAATTTCTGGCAACCAAATTCTGGCAACCGAATCCTGTCGATCAATTTTTGTCAACCGATTTCTGGCAACCAATTTCTGGCAACCGATTTCTGAAAACCAATTTCTGGTGACCGATTTCTGGCACCCAAT
The DNA here is from genome assembly GCF_010883055.1 of Belonocnema kinseyi. Classification (NCBI taxonomy): domain Eukaryota; kingdom Metazoa; phylum Arthropoda; class Insecta; order Hymenoptera; family Cynipidae; genus Belonocnema; species Belonocnema kinseyi. Next base: position 27,471,337 of record NC_046660.1, read on the forward strand.
TTCTGGGACCTCGGTGGATTCCTCGGTTGAATCGGTGGCCAGAAATTAGTTGCCAGATATTTGTTACCATAATTTCTGAAAACCAATTTCTGGCAACAAATATCTGGCAACCAATTTCTGGCAACCGATTTCTAACCAGCAATTTCTGGCAACGGATTTCTGGCAACCGATTTGTGGCAACATATTTCTGGCCAACAATTTCGGGCAACCAATTTCTGGCAACTACTTTCTGGCAACCGATTTCTAACCAGCAATTTCTGGCAACCAATTTCTGGCAACCGATTTCTGGCAACAAATTTCTGACAGCAAATTACTGGCGCGCAATTTTTGAAAAGCGATTTCTGGTAATTAATTTTTGTCAACCAATTTCTGGAAAACAATTTTTGTTAACCAAATTCTGCCAACCGATTTCTGGCACCTAATTTCTAGCAACAAATTTATGGCGCCCAATTTCTGAAAACCAATTTCTGGCAACTAATTTCCCGCAACCGATTTCTGGCAAACAGTTTCTGGCAACTAATTTTTGGCAACCGATTTCTGGCAACCAATTTTTGTGAACCAGTTTCTGACAATTAATTTCTGGCAACTGAAACTTGGAAAGAAGTTTCTGTCAATCAGTTTCTGGAAACAAATTTTTCGCAACCAATTTCAGGAAACCAATTTCTGGCAACAAATTTTTTGTAACGCATTTCTGGCACCAATTTCTGGTAACCGATTTCTGGAAACCAATTTTTGTTAATCAGTTTCTGACAACCAGTTTCGGGCAACCAATTTCTGCCAACTGATATCTAGCAACCGATTTCTGGCCAACAATTTTGTCAACCAATTTCTGACAACCAGTTTTTGCCAACCAATTTTTGTCAACGAATGTCTGACAACGAATTTCTGGCAACCGATTTCTGGCAACCAATTTTTGTCAACCAGTTTCTGACAAACAGTTTCTGACAACTAGTTTCTGGCAACTGAGATTTGGAAAGAAGTTTTTGTCAATAAATTTCTGGAAACAAAATTTTGGCAACCAATTTCTCGAAACCAATTTCTGGAAACCAATTTCTGGCAACCGATTTCTGGCAACAAATTTTTTAAACGAATTTCTGGCAACCGATTTCTGGCAACAAATTTTTTTAAACGAATTTCTGGCAACCAATTCCTGGTAACCGATTTATGCAAACCAATTTTTGTTAATCAGTTTCTGACAAACAGTTTCTGGCAACCGATTTCTGGCAACTAATTTCTGGTAACCGATATCTAGCAACCAATTTCTGGCAACCAATTTTTGTCAACCAATATCTGACAACCAGTTTTTGGCAACCTATTTTCGTGAAGGAAATTTTATTTCAAGAATAACTAATTTCAAACAGTTGAATTCAAGAAGAAAGAAGAATTTTCAACAAAATACATGAATTTTCGACAAGGTATTTGATTTTGCAACTTATAAAGATTAAATTTTGACAAAAAACGGAATAAGTTAACAAATTTCATATTTAAAAAAATTTTCTCTTAACAAAGTAGTTTAACTTTTAACCGAGAAAAATAATGTCGTACCAAAAAGAAGAATTTTCGACCAAAAACTATTATTTTTCAACAAGGAAGCTGATTTTTTGCCAAAAAGTTAAATTTTTAAATAGAAAAGTTCAATCTTCAATTTATAAATATAAAAATTTTAATAGAAATACGATAATAAAATTTTTTCAGTAATTCTCAACCAATAAAAACCAGCCAATTTCCAGCGAAATAGTAACATTTTTCAACAAAGTTATGCATTTTCAGCTAAAGTAATGAACCTCTAAAATGAAGTAATTTTTAACAAAAGCATTGACTTTTAAATGAAAATTAGTCAAATTTAAAAATTAATCCAATTTTCAACAACAACAACAAAAATACTCTCAAGTAGTTGAATTCAAATAAAAAAAGACGAATTTGTAGAAAAATATTTAGATCCTCACCTAAATAGATGCATTTTCAAGAAACAAGTTAAGTTTGAAATCTTAAACCTACATTTTTTCAAAAATAGTTTAATATTTAAGCACAAAAAAGTAATTATTGTAGCAGAGACTTTAATTTTTTTTTTAAATTGAATTTTTCACAGAATAATTAATTTTTTATTTAAAAATATGAATTTTAAACCAAATATTCGAATTTTCAACTAAAAAGAAATTAGTTTTCACAAAAAATGAAATAATAATATTTTTAGTATGAAAAATTTAATTTGAACATAAAAAATTAGTTTCTCACTTATTAAATTCAACCAAAAAGACGAATTTTCAGCAAAATAATGAACATATTACGAAAATAGTTGAATTGTTCTTCAAGTAACTACATTTTTACCCTAGAACGGTGACCTTGCAACCGAACAATTTAATTTTTTACCGAAAAATACAATTTTTAAGTAAAAGATTTAAATTTTCAAACTAATAAGTGAATTAGTTTTAAATAACAGTTGACTTGCATAACCGAAAAGAAAAATTTTCATCCAAAAAGTTAATTTTTAATCAAGAAGGGTGAAGTTTTGATGAAATAGTTTAATTATCAACTAAAAAAATAAAATTTTACGCCATTAAAGATTTTTTATCAAAAAAGTTAATATTCAATCAGTAAAGATGAATTTTTTACGAAATATCTACATTTTTAACTAAAAAAGACGAATTTATAACAAAAAGCTAAATCATCAAACGAAATGATGAATTTTCAATATACAAGATTAATTTTTTACCTAAATGGACGAATTTTCAACATATAAAAAAAAATTGTTAATCAAAAATGGTGCAGCAATTTTAATTTTTAACAAAAAAGTTAATTTGCGAACAAATAGTGAAACTTTTAACTAAAATGATGAATATCTAACTAAAAGAAATTGATTTTTTAGAAAGCAGTTCAACTTTAAGCCTATTAGTTGATTTTTCTACTGAAAAACATAATTTTGAATGAAAAATATAATATTTGATATTAAAAAAAAGGATTTTGATAATCAATTAAATACAGTTAAATTCAACAAAAAACAGGTAAGTTTTCAAAAAAATATTTGAATCCTTAAGCAAAACAGATTAATTTTCAACCAAGCACTTTTATTTTTATCCGAAAAGGATAAACTTTCATTTAAGAAGTGATTTTCTACCAAAAAAGACGAATTTTTAACAAAAAACATCAATTTTCAATCGGAAAATAAAACCAAAATATTTATTTTTAAAAATAAAAAAGAGGAATGAAAAATTGAGAAGGCAAGTAACCATTTTATTTATTTTTGTTTGCCTTGATAAGGTTTTTTTTATTGTGATTTTATACTAACAAAAATAAAAAAGACGAAAAAAATAATAGCAAGGGGATTTGCTTGGTTGCCTTCTCAATTTTCTTACCTCTTTTTTTTATTTTTGTTCAGCAAAGAATTTTTCTTTTTTTTTAGAAAAATCTTTCTTTTTTCAAATTTTAATAAGAACCTTTTATGGTGGCTTTCCAAATTTGTTCGCCGGATCCTTGGATTTATTTGCAGAAATTCTGTATATGAATTTGATTATTGGACATTGAATAGGATTTTAAATTTGACTTTAGTCTCATTTCAAATTCTTTGATTTTAATACAACTTGATGAATTGATGAATTCTTGAGTCAAAATAAATAGAAGCGTTGTATTTTTAGATCAAAAGATGTAATAATTAACACAAAGAATTTTTTTAAATTTATGTAAGTATTTGATTGAATATAGTAAAAAAAAATTCATTTAAAATAGATTTTCTTCACTCAGAAAAAAAATATTTAATTTTGAACAAAGAAAAGATTTCAAACTGTACTGAAAAAAAATTAAGCCATAATTGATTCATATTGAGCAAGACGAATATTGAAAGATATTGGATTATTTTTTAGTTTCTGCATTGCACGAAAGATTGAACATAACTGAAGGTTAAAATGACTTTGTAAAAAAATTACCTAACAGAACATTGAATCTGCAGTTTTTCCTGTCTAGAAAAAGGAACTATTTCATTAATACAAATAAAAGAAGTTAGCCAAAACATTTTAAAAAATTAATTAATCTTTTCTTTAGCTTTGTATCAATGCAGAACAATTTTTGGTTTGAAGGAAATTTTGTTTAAATCGAAGAAAATGTTTTCTGGGTCTAACAAGCAGGATTCTTCTTTACAGAAACCGAATTTTCTTTCAAATTTAAGATTGGAATGAATTTTTTGTCAAAAAAAACCATACAAGAGGAAGATGCTTTTGTTTCAAGACAAATTTTTCTCTGAGTGAATACATTGCAAAAGAACAATTTAATATAAATAAATTCGTACCCTTTTTATCATTTCTTGGTTGGAAAACAGAATCGATTAAACTTTCCTTTAGACTAAAATTACGCTGAAATCGTTTTTTTTAATTTTCAAAATTAGTTATGAATCTATTAAACAAAAACTGTGTGACATTTGTAACTGATGTAAACGTTTTAATTGTTCCCAATGATATATTCAGAAAATTTTATTTTAATCGGATGATAAAAGAGGAACATGCAATTTCATAGTATAAATCTATCATCCGTTGATGCAATTTATCACCATGTACAAAGGTCGAATGGAAAACTGATGAAAACAAATTACAAAATTATTGTATAATGTGCCAGTCCAGAAAAGCATCAAATATCTCTAACTGGACGTATGATAAATAATGAAAAATTAAATGTGCAAGGGTGACCTGTCAATAAATTCACTTTAGTTAAATTTCGAACCTGGAAAATTAAAAATTAGGTCAAATAGTAATTTAAAAAAAAATTTAAAGCAGGCCAATTTTTCTTTAGTCAAATTAATTTTGGTAAACAATATTTAAAATTATTTTTGTGTAGTTTCTTCATGCTTTATATACATTTTAAAAAAAATCCATTTTAAATAGTTTAATTTTTAATCCAGAAAGATAATTTTTTAATGAAAAATGAAATAATTACATTATCAGTTTAAAAATAAACTTTCAATCAAAAAAATTAATTTTTGACCACGTCAAGTTAACTGAAAGGGAAGAATTTTTAACAAAATAGTTGAATCCTTAACCAAAATGTTAAATTTTCAATAAAATACATTAATTGTCTTCCAAATAGTTGAATTTCAAATGAAGAACAATAATTATCTACTAGAAGACGATTTTTTGATGAAATACATCAATTTTGTACCAAATAGTTGAATTTTCAACTTATGAAAATATATTTAAAACCAAAAATGGAATAATTAATATTTCAGTGAAAAGGCAACTAAGTTAAAAAAATAAATTAATTAATTGAGTTCAACTAAAAAGGACGAATTTTTAATAAAATAATGGAATTTTCATGAAAAATTATACATTTTTACAAACAAGAATAATTTTCTATCCAAATACACATTAAAATAAATCCGTAATAAATAATTAATAACTAGTAATAAATAAATTTCTAACCAAAACATTAAGTTTCAGCAAAAAGTTTATTTCTAAACAAAGACTATAGTTGTATACCAAATTATTCAACTGTCAAGTCGAAGAGACGAATTTTCTACAAAACAGTTAAATTTTTAACCCGAAAAAATCAATTCTTAAGAACATCTTAATTGACAACCAAATAAATTAACTTTTAACTTATGAAAGAAAATTTTTGAATAAAAAATAGAATAATTAAATTTTCAGATAAGAAGATTAATTTTGATTTAAAAAATCATTTTTTCAGCCAGATGGTTTAAATTTCCACTACATTTTTGAATTTTCAGTCGAATAGACGAATTTGTCTAAAAATAGGTCAATTTTGAACCCGCAAATATAAATTAAAACAAAATGTAACTAGCAACCAAATAGTTGAAGTTTCAACTACCAATCAAAATTTTTTAACCAACAATGGAACAACAATATTTACAGATAAAGATAATAATTTTCAACAAAAAAAAACTGTTTTTTTTTTAAATAGTTAGATTTTTCAATTAATAATCTAAGTATCTACCAAGGTTTTCAACCAGTCTGAAAGTTAAAAAAGTTAAATTTTTTACAACAAAAAAATATAATTTTTACAAAGTATTTCAAATTTAAATCAAGTAGTTGATTGGAAAAAATTAATTAGTGAAAAAGCATGTAATAGTTAGTATTTCAACTTTAAATCAACAAAAAAAGATCGTTTTCAATTTGAAATAAAAATTTTCCACCAATAATAAAATAGCTGCATTTTGAGAAATCAAAATTATTTCTCGAGCAAAAAAACACTAATTTTAGAAAAATAGTTTAATTTTCAACCTACCTGATGAATTTTCAAGAAAGGAGAAAATTTATTTTCTAAAAGAGAAGATGAATTATCAACAAAATATATGACTTTTTAACCAAGAACTTGCATTGTTGACAAAAAAAAAGAAAAACATTTAAACAAAACCCGGTACCTTAAACTAAAGAAGACAAAATTTTAACCAGAAACAGAATAGTTAAATCTGTAGTTCATAACATTAATTTTTAACGAAAGTCGAAACGAATTTTCAGTCAAATTCAGTCAAAAAAGCAGTTTGACTTTAAGCAATTAGTTGCATTTTGGCTAAAAATATGACATTTAAACAATGTCGTTGCATTTTGAACAAAATAATTAATTTTTTTGCCAAAGAGTGGTATTTTTTACCTTTAATTCTAGAAGTTTTTAAAAAGCGCTAAACTGCGGCATTTTCATGCAGTTTAGAGATTGCTACCATTAGAATTAGAAATTTCTTCTATTCCTCTTTTTTTTCGAAAATTTATTTAGTAGAAAATTCAAAAATTAGGTGAAAGATTTAAATACTTTGTTAAAAAATTCGTTCTTTTATATGACTCCAATTATTTTTTATAACAAAAAAAATCGATAAAAAATAATAACAATAATTTTGGTTCATTTCTAACGAAATTTTTGGATTAGCAAGAATAATTTTTGCTGGTTTAACTATACTGCTTCCCTGCTTTATTCCCCTCTTTTTCTCAGATATCTCCTTTATTGAAAACCAGATAAATGACTAGAGTTCAATAAAAAATTACAAATTTTATAATGCTCAGGATTTAACTGCTTTGTAAAAATTCTTCTTTTTGGTTAAAGATTTAAACTTTCTTTGGTTTTATTTTCTTTCTTGAGTAAAAAATATTTTTTGTTTGAAAATTATTAAAATGAAAATTCAAATTTTTTGTTTAAAATTTTATTATTCTGGTAGAAATTGGACGGTTTTGTTTAAATTCCTTTTTTTTTTTCTTGAAAATTTAAAAAATAGGATGGAAAGCTATCTTTTTTGGTTAAGGATTCAACTGCTTTGTTGAAAATTTGATTTTGGCTTTAGGCTTAACAGTTTAGTTGATTTTGTACGAAAATTTAACAACTAGGTTCAAGGTTAAACATCTTTTTAAAAACTTATTTATTTTAGATTCGTATTTTTTGGTAGAAAGTTTATCTAATGGGTGAAAAAATCAACTATTTCTTTGAAAATGAACTTTTTTATTGAAAATTAATTTTTTTGGTTGTTGAAAATTCAATCATTATTGTTTCTTTTGTTACTTAAAATTTTACCCAGGAACTTTTTTACTGAAAATTAAGCGTGCTATCATTATAGTTAAAAATTCATTTTTTTGGTTGAAAACTGAAATATTTTGTTAAAAATTGATTTTCTCATGGTCAAAAATTAATTTTCTCATGGTTAAAAATTAATTTTGTAAGTTTAACATGTATCGCTTCTAATACAAAATTTAACTATTTGGTGAAATTTCATACAATTAGTTCAAGATTCGTGTTTAATTCAAAAGTTAATCTTTCTCATTGAAAATTAATCTTTTTGTTTAAAAGCACAAATGTTTAGTTTGAAATCCAATTTTTAATATCAAATTCAACAAAAAAATTTTGACAAAAAAATTTTCTTTGAATCACCTTTTATGACTCAGAATTAAAAATTCATTTTTTTGTTTGTTTAACAAATTATAGTTTTGGTAGAAATTTCACCTTTTTGGGGTAAAAATGCAACTGTGTAAGTAATAATTAATCTGTTTCATTTTGCATTCTACTACTTGGTTAACTTTTAACATTTTTGTTGAAAAATTCATATTTTCGAGTTGGAAAATAATTTTTTGAACAAAAAAGCTAACTATTCCATTTGCTGTTAAAAATTTCATGTTAAAAATGTAGTTTTTTATCTAACAGTACATATTTTTCAGTAAAAAATTGATCTTTTATTGTATAAAAATCCAACTATTTAACTAAAAATTAATCTGTTCGATTGAAAATTCAACCAATTGGTGTCTAATTATAACATTTTTTTAGAGTTCATATTTTCGAGTTAAAAAACAATTTTTGAATTACAACTCTAACTAATCCATTTGTCATTTGAAAATTTATGATTTCTTCTCGAACAGTTAACTTTCAAGTAGAAATTGTATATACTTTGTTGATGATTAGTTCTTTTTTAAGCCAGAAATAAATTTTTTTATTAAAAATTGACTGTTTTGTTTAAAAACTCAACTGATCTTGGAATATCGAATATTTAGTTGAGAATTCAATTCGTAGGTAAAAGGTTACCTTTATAAATGAAAATTCTTTATTTAATAACTAAAATCATTAGCAGAAATTAAATTTTTTATTGAAATTCCCCTCCTTTTTTTCTTTCTTTTTTATTTGTTATTTTTATTACCATCAAATTACAATAAAATAACATTCAAAATAAAAATAATAATAAATGAAATTGCATTACCAACGTTTCAGTACTTGTACAGTACCCTATCAAGGCAACAAAATAGGATTTTTAATTTGGATTTTAATCTAATTTATATTTCTTCCATTTTTATCTGCAAATTAATTTGTTTGATTGGTAATTCATATATTTAAGTTAAAAACTAATTTTTTGAATAAGAAATGTACCTATTACGTTCTCGTTCGAAAATTTATATTTTCTATTTGAGAATTCAACTATCAAGTTGAAGTTTCATATACTTTTTTTAAGATTAGTTGTTGTTTTTCGGAAATTAACTTTTTTTTTTAAATTCAACTTTTTGTTTAAAAAATCCACTATTTTTGTAGTAAATTCGAATATTTAGTTGAGAATTCAATTCCTAGCTGAAAAATTAACTTTTTTTATAAACATTAATAATTTTGAGTTCAAAACTTATTTTTTTATCTAACAATTTATATTTTCCAGTAGAAATTTGATCTTTTTAGGGTAAGAATGCAACTGCTTAGTTGCAGATTTCATGTTTTGAATATAGTAAAAAATTTTACTGATGCAAATTTAGAGAGTGCATATACACAAAAGAGTGTGCGGTATAGTGTCGTGTAGACAAAACAGAGGAAACTGCATTCGTAATGAGCGAGGCGCCACTCTATTGTTCGGAGTTAAATTGCAGTTTGTTGCGACAACGACGTACCACTTGAAATTCTGAAACACTGGTAGTACACTAGAACCGAATTAATTGTTTTTAACCAGAGTTTGTGAGAAAAATAAATTTTATTGAATCACTGCAAGGGGAAAAAACCAAAGGCCCTTTCTTAATAATATTGGTTTTTACTTTATATAATTAATTTCTAAGTTTAGATATTGCCGCTTACAGGTCAAATAATTTCTTGGTGAATGAAAAAAAAATTTGTCTTGGTCCGGATTTGAACCGGGAACGCCACTATTTACGAGTGAAGCCTGAAACAATTAAGCCACCAGGGCTTTTCTACTGACGCCTCGATGGCGTAATTGGTTGAAGCTCCACTTGTGAATAGTGGCGTTCCGGGGTCAAATCCGGGCCGAGGCAAATTGTTTTCGTTTTTCTCCCAAATTATTTTACCACTACTTGGCAATATCTAAAATCAGAAATTAATTAATTAATTACCCGGGTCGACAAAATGACAAAACTTATTAAATTTAATCTTAAATCATCCAGAAAGTTTTAGACACTTCTGCATATTTAGATAATGCATTTAGTAAATAAATATAATACAAACAAATCAACCTGAACTTCTTTATTAATATATTTTCGGATTGAAAATTCTTCTATTTGGATAAATAAATAATCTCGTTAATTTAAAATTCATCATTTTAGTAGAGAATTGAACAATTTTGTTATAAAATTCTTTTTCTTTGGTTAGATTCAACTGTTGAAAAATTATTTTTTAAACTGAAAATTTGATGGTTCTTGTTTTGCTTTAAAACTAAACTATATTGTTAAAAATTCATCTATTTGAGCGGAAAATTAATTTTGGTGATGGAAAATTTATCTATTTAGTTGAGGATTCAACTATTTTGTCGAAAATTAGTGTTTTTTCATTGGCTTCAACTGGTTGTTAATTCGTTTATTTTTTATTTTTTATTAGGTGTTTAGCTGATCCATTTTTTGTTGAAAACTTTTCTTTTTACTTTTGAAATTGAACAAATTAGTTTAAAATGTATGCCTTTTTTATTTCAGCTTTATTTTATTAGTAGAAAATAAATTTTCTTGGAGTCAATTTCACATTTTTTTTATTAAAACTGCTAATGTTATTTATTGGGAATTAAATTTCTTTTCAGGACATAAGAAGTTTTTTAAATATTCATTTCTATGGTTGAAGATTTATTATTTAGGTTTAAAATGAATGATTTTTATCAAAAATTAAACTATTTTGTTTTAAAAAAAGTTGTTTTTTTTCGCAGAAAATTAATCTTTTTGATTTAAAATTCACTTTTATTTATTTTTTTAATAGGTCTTATCTGATACAAAGTTTATTAAGTATTAGATATCTTAAATATCTTGAGCATTCACATTTTCAGGTCAGAAATTAAATTATTTTGTACAAAATAATTTAACTTTTCGGCTTGAAAATTCAACATTTAGATTCAACTTTTTTTCTATGTTGACTGAAAAACAAATAAACTATTTATTAGCGTTTTTGTTAGAAAATCGTATATACGGTTTTCAATACATTTTTGTTGAATTTATCTGTTTTTCATTAAAAACTAAATCTTTTTTTGTTCAAATATATCTTTTGGCTTCAAAATAAACCTGATGGAAAATTAGCCTGATGTAATCGAGGATTCAACTATTTTGTTAAAAACTCGTTCTCTTCTGGTTGAATTTAAGTGTTTTTTTATTATATATAAAAATATTTTTTATTTGTTGAAAATTCATTTTCTTGGTTGAAAAATCAAATATTAGGTTGAAAATTTATGAATTTTTATGAATTTTTTTTTCTTGGAAATTAATTTACTAGGTTCAAATTTTTAATTTTTGAATTAAAAATCAAACAGTTTGGCTAAAAACAAAAGTTATTATTTACCATTCATATTTTTCGGTTGGTTTCCACTGTGTCTTAAAAAATTAGTTGTTTTTTATATTTGTTCAAAATCAGATTTTTAAACGCAAATTTAAGTATTCTGTTTTTGATTAAAAACTTATATTTTTTAGTTAAAATTTAAACCGTTTGGTGGAAAAAATGTTTTTGTCAAAAATGCGTTTTGATGTAGAAAATTAATTTTCAGGTTGAAAATTCACTTGTTTTGAAGAATATTCGTCCTTTAGCCTTTGAAATTCAACATCTTTATTGAGATCCCAAATAATATTTTGAATTATATTTTTTATTAAACCAAACTGTTTTTTTATTTTGAATTAAAATTGTTTTTAATAAAATATTAACTATGAAAGATTTTTTCGAGAAGTTATCTTTTCTGTTTGAAAATGCAACTATTTTTTAAAAAGTTTAATCTATTTATTAACCATTTATTTTTTGGCTAAAAATTCATCATTTTAGTTCAAAATTCATCTACTTAATTGAAAAGTTGACCACTTTGTTAAAAATACTTTTGTTCGATAAAATGTATGTTTTGCGGGGAAATTTCAACCGTTTGGTTTGAAATTCGTCTTTTTTTGTAGAAAAATTATTTTTCTTGTTTAAATATTATTTTTATGCGTTTAAAATACAACCATTTTTTTGAAAATGCATTTATGTTATTGAAAATTTCTCTTTTCCTATAGAAAATCAAGCTTCTTGGTTGAAAATTCATATATTTTTTAGTTAAAATTCAATTTTTTGTAGATAATTCATCTTTTCGGCTGCAAATTTCACCATGTAGGATGAAATTTTTTTCTGAAAAAAAATCTTTTTCTCTTTGAATTTAATTGTTTTTGATAGAGAATTAAAATTTTTCATTTAGAATGCATAATTTCAAGTGACAATTCAACTATACTTGGATCAAAATTCGTCTTGTTTTATAGAATAATAATCTTCTTGGGTGAAATTAAATCTTGGTTGAAAACTCATATATTCAAAATTTTTTTTTTTTGCAAAAAAAATGATTGAAGGGGAAATTTCAACCATTTGGTTCAAAATTCGAGTTTTCACGGAAAAGTTAGTCATCTTTAAAAAATGAAATCTTAGTTGACAATTCATATTTTAGATTAAAAATGCATTTGTTTTATACATTCAATTGAATTGTGATCTTTTCGGCTAGAAATTTAAAAATTTAGAATAAAATTGTATTCCTTAGTTGGCTCAGACATTTTTCTTGGTTAAAAATTATAGTTTTGTTAAAAATCCGTGTTTGTGGTTTAAAAATGTATTTTCCTTTAATTTAATTGTTTTTGATTGATCAAAATCTTGTTTTTTTTTTTCTAAAAAAAAAATACGCGGAAATATAAACCATTTTGTTCAAAACTCATTTTGTTGCTAAGAAAAATTAATCTTCTTGTGTCGCATCAAATCTTGTTTGAAGATTCATATTTTTGGTTTAGCAATTCAATTATTTTGTACATTCAATTGAATTGGGATCTTTTCGGCTAGAAATTTCAACATTTAGAATAAAATGGCATTTCTTTTTTGGCTCAGAAATTTTTCTCGGTTAAAAGTTTAAATTTTGTTAAGAATCCTTATTTGTTGCTTAAAAATATTTTTTGACTGAATTTAATTGTTTTTGATTGAGGATTAAAATATTGTTTGTTTGCGATATGTACTGTTAAATTTTTCATTGAGAATTCTTTTTAATGCAACTACTTATTAAAAAGTTTATCTACTTAGTTATAATAATTTTTTTAAATGTATCTTCAAGTTTGTAATTAGTATTTTTATCGAAATTTCAACTATTTAAATTATTGTATGTTAAAATATGTTAATAGAGAATTAAGTTAAGAATAACACTAATGAAAAATGAAACTGCAACCTTTTGTTCTAATGTATCGAGTCATGCTTCGTCTTTTTATCCATCGCTCAATGTCAATTGAAAATAGCTGCTTTATTCCATTTTCCTCTCCTCGCTAGCCTCTCCATTTTTTTTAATTTGAAATTTTGACATTTTCCAAGGAAGCAGTCACTTCCAGAAATTTCGATGCGACTCATTAGGGACAATATCGTGCTTAGGGATTTGGTTAAGGATTTAGGCTATCTCGTGTCTGTACCAGAATCCCGTTCATGAATTATGTACGAGAGATTAGAGATGATGGGTCAAAACAATTTTGCCATGATTTAGTAAATTAATGTTAATTTAGAGAGAAAGTAATTCGAAGAATTAAAATTTAAGAAATAAAATTCAGGATAAATGAAAATTTCAATTCTTCTTTAACATTCAATAATAAAAAGCATTCTAACATTAAAATGTAAGTACGAAATTCTTAAAAATTTTAAAACCAGAAATTAACGATTAAACTTGGAAAGACTCTTAAACTTCTTCATTCAAGTTTAAAAAAATAAAATAAAAATATAGGAATGCAAAAAAAGGCAACCTTTAAATCGCATGCCTTCTTTCTTTTATAATTATTTTTTTCCTTCTTTTTTATTTTTTTTTTTTTGTATTTTTTTTTTAATTTGATTAAAAGCATTTAAAAGTGTGTTATCTAAATTTGATCATTGGGATTCTTCGTAATGAATTGATAACTACGTTTAAGGTTTTACGCAGTTTAAAAATTTTGAAGCAAAAAGAATAATTTTCTACAGACCAGTTGAATTTTGTACCGAAAATATATTTGTTTCAACAAAAAAGTTCATTTTTCAGCAGTTAGTTTAATTTTTAAATTTATATTCTAATTCTTATTAATTTAATTTAGTTTTTAACTAAAAATATTCATTATAAAACAAGTCAAGTTCCAAGCAATTATTTGAATATTCTACTAAACTTTTAAAAGTTTAAGCCAAAAAAATGAATTTTCTAGAAAGCAATTGAATTTTCAACCCGAAAATATGATTTTTTTAACAGCAAATTGAAAATAGAAAAAATGGATTGAAATCTTCTTTATTAGTGAATTAAAAGCCTTTTTGGTTGAAATATCCTCTTTTTTTTATTAAAAAGTCATCTTTTTGGTAGAAACATCAACTTTTTGTTGTAAATTAAATTTTTTGTTAAAAAATCATATTTTTAGGTTGAAAATTCAACTGTTTTGTCGAAAACACAACTAATTAAATGAAAATTAAACTATTTATTTAAAAATTAAACTATTTAATAAAGAATGAACTTTTTTCAAAAATCATATTTTCGGATAGAAAATTCGTCTTTTTGGCATACAAATTCAAAATTTTGGTATAACATCAAAATATTTGTTAACAAATGAACCTTTTTATTGGAAGTTCATTTCAGGTTAGAAACTGAACCGATTATTGCAAATTAAACTATTTATTTCAAGATTAAACGATTTGAGAAAAAATAAACTTTTTGTTAAAAAGTAATATTTCCAGGTACAAGAATCTATTGTTTTATAAAAAATCGATACATCCAAGTAAAAAATTCAACTGTTTTATAAAAAATCTGTCTCTTTGGCTTGAAAATTATAAAGTTTGGACAAAATTTAATAGTTTGTTTGAAAATGGCCTTTTTTATTTAAAATCCAAATGTTCTGTTGAAAACGCAACTAATTAAATATAACTCAATTTATTTATTTTTAAACAAAATTATTAATTGAAAAATAAGCTTTTTGTTTTAAAATTATATTTTCGGGAAGAAAATTCAACAGTTTTGTAGAAAACTCTTCTTTTTGGCATTAAAATTTAAAATTGTGGTAAAAAATTAAACTATTTGTTTGAAAATGAACTTTCTAGTTAAAAATTCAAATTTTGGATTGAGAACTCAGCTAATTGATTACAAATTGAATTGATGTTATGAAAATTAAACGATTTTACAAAAAATGAACTTTTTTGTTGAAAAGTAGTCTTTTCGTGTAGAAAATTTAACTGTCTTGCAAAAAATCACCTTTTTGGTATAGGTACAAATTAAACAATGTGTTGAGACTTACTTAAAGATTTATCTAATTTGTCAAGAATATGGCTTTTTTCGTTGAAATAAAATTGTGGAAAAATCGTCTCTTTTTTGTTGTTGTAAAGTAATCTTTTGAGCCAAAAATTTAAATATTCTATTTTTGGTTATTAACTGATCTATTTAAATTAAAAATTAAACTATGTGAATAACAATTCATCTTTTTGGTCGAAAATTTAATTTTTTTATTAAAAATTTATTCTTTTCGATTGAAATTTAATCTTTTATGGTAAAGAGATTATGTTATTTTGTTACATTTATTTATTTTTTCTAATTAATTATTTATTTTTTAATTAATCTAGTAGAAAAAGCAAAATCTAGGAAATCCCTAACCAATTTACAAGAAAATCTCATGATCGTTGAAAGCCACATACCTGTTGAGTGCTCTCTCGAGTCTTGTTACCTATGTGCACTTATAGGTAAATCGGATTTTATACCTTTGCAAGAGAGAGAAGTGTAATTAATTTTAAATGCAACGAATAAATCTAATGCTCCACTCTGCAACTTTTCCAGTAAAAAGTAAGATCAGTACAGTTAAATTATTATTTCTGATAAAAAAATCTACAAGTGCTGTCAAATTTTTATTACTTTTACTATTACGTCATAGCTGTGGTGAATATTCATGATGTAATGAATACTTCATAAAAAAAATTTTTTTGTTTGAAAAATTCGGTGTAATAGGCTTGAATTTGCTTAAGTATGAACAATTTTTTCGCGAAAAATTTCGTTTTTCGCTAGTGCTGAATAAAAATATAACATTTAAAAATATAAAAATTACAAAAATTTGGACCTGATAGGCTCCACCAAATTCAATTTCCTTTAGTAAATAATAATAATAATAATAATAATAATAATAGAAAATCGGCCCAAAATTATAGCCTGTAAATATTCTTGAACGAAAAGAATGCATTTAGTCGCCCTATAGACAGCCTTTTCTACTTGAATGATATGGTGTGCTGTCTGACTATATATGTCCGTATCTACTTCAAGGGAAGAAAAAAGAGAGTGCACAGTGGAACACAATCCACTAAAAGTCACCAAGATTGGATTTTTCTCTTTGCATGAAACTATGTACAAGGAGGTTTTTGGGTTCACTTATTTAGAATTTGACCTCAAAAGTCTTATATTCGAAATGGTGGATACAATATGTCAGCCAAAACTTATTAATTTGTTTTTATTTTATTTTAACTTGGTATAAGGGGATTTTTAATGTCCTGTAATTGGAATTTGAGATAAAAAGTTAAAAATTCTAAATGGCGGATCAAAAATAGCGACCAAAATTGTTACATTTTTATATATATTTTTTTAGCTGTATATAAGATGAATTTTCAACTCGCTGATTTCGAATTTCGTGTTTAAATATACCGATTTAATATTGGGATTTTGAAGAATGCTGATTTTATAACTAATACTAAAATGTTTAAATTCAAAATTATTAGTTCACAATTTCATTTCAACTATTAAAAAATATGTGGATTATAGAATCCTTACCTCTTTGCTCGAAAATTCATTTTTTAGGTTAAATATTTATAAGTTTAGATACAAATTCATCTCCCGAGTTAAAAATTTAACTATTTTGAAGATCATTTTTTTTATTCATAAAAATTATATTTTAATCGGAAATTTTAACAATTTTTTGTTGTTGTTAAAACTCCAAGTATTATACTGAAAAGTTATCTTTCTTGATTTAAAATAAAGTTTTTTATCTAAGAAATTATACTTTTTATTTGAATTCACTTTTTTAAACAAAAATTTGACCCTTCAATTTTTTATTGAAACTTTTTTTTTAAGTCAACTATTTTCTTAAAAATTAATCTTTGTTCATAAAAAATTTAATTTCTTTTTATGAATTTGGCTACATATGTGAAAAATTAAACTTCTTTGTCGAAATTTCATTTATTTGTTTTAGGATTCAACTAGTTTATTTAAAACTTTTTTATTTTTTAATAAGTTCAAAAATTATCGTTTATAGTTAAAAATTTATATTTTTTGTTAAAATTAATCTTCTTTGTAAAAAAATCTGATCTTGTTTTAAAATTCCACTATTGAGTTGAATATTTAACTCTTCTTCAGAATTATTTTTTTTAACCTTGCAATATTTTTTATTGAAAATCGATCTTTTATTGTTGAAAAATCATATATTCGGTTAAAAATCCATGATTTATGAAAGTAACTTTTTTGTTGAAAATTTAAAAATTTGTTATAAAATTAATGGTCAGTTGATTTTATTAGATCTCAAGAACTTGAAGAGATTTCAAGAGGATTTCAAAGAATTGTACAAAAGTAAGGGTACTTTAAAGATATCAAAGAATTTTCAAGTAAATTAACAAAATTTCAAGAAATTTCCAAGGATGATCTATAAGATGTAAGATAAAATAAGTTGAAAATTTGTCTTTTTGATTTAAAAATTCACCCGTTTTAGTCGAATTTTCATTTTTCTCCGGATACATACTTTTTGGTTAAAAATTATACTATTCTAAAGAAAATGAACATATTCTTTACAATTATTTTTTTGGTGTTGCAAAGTGAACTAGATTCTCCTTTCTATGAAAACTTAATTTTTTTTAATATCATTTTTCTTTAAATTCATCCGTTTTAGAAGAAATTTCGTCTTTTCTAAATAAAAATGCAACTGTTTGCTAGAAAATTAAAAAAATTCTGTTAAAAAGCCATACCTTTTGGTTAAAAATTCTACTTTGTTGTTGAAAATTTAACTTTTTCCAAGAAAATGTACTTTTTGTTTAAAATTAATATCTTGGTGTTGAAAAGAGAGCTTAAATCCTTTCGAAATGAAATTTTCTTCTTTTTTTTAATTTTTCTCTTTTTTTGTAATGAAAAATTCACCTGTTTAAGGAAAAATATTGTATCTTTATTGAATAACAATGGAACTGTTTGGTTGAAAGGTAAACTATTTTGTTAAAAAGTCATAGTTTTGGTTGAAAACTTATATTTTGTTATCGAAAAATAAACTGACATCTTTTCTGAGTGAAAGTTCAATTTAAAAAAAATGGTCGTTTTTTATTAAAAATTTCTCTCTTTCAGTAAGCATTTCTGTTAAAAATTTTTTTGTTTGGTAAAAATTCGTCTTTTTGCATTGAAAGGTCAATTTTTTTCGTAGAAACTTATTTTAAGTTTAAAAATTCATACTTTGATCGTGAAAAGTGAAATGAAATCTCGTTATAATTTTTTTAATGAAAATGCCGCTTTTTAAAAAATAGCTATAAAGTTATATTTTTTATTTAAAAATTCAATTTTTATAGAGAAAATTTGTCTTTTCGCTTAAAGATTCACCAGTGTAGATTACGTTTGATTTCTTTCTCAAAAGAAAAATCTCCAGTTGTTGAAAATTTTTCTTATTTTTTGTATAATTTTAATATCTTTGGATTGAAATATAAACTTGGGTTGAAAATTCAACTATTCGTTAATAATTTAACTATTTGGTTAAAAATAAAAGTGTTTTGTTAAAAAGCTATCTTTTATAGCAGAAAATATATTTTTTATTTAAAATAAGTTCATAAATGTCAAAATTTTAAATTTTTATTTGCAATACTATTTTATTTTGTTGACAAAAGATTCTATGTTTAAAGTATTACCAAATTAAAATTTAGGTATTTGAATGTTAGTGATCAAAGAAAATGAAAAATTAGTAAAAAAAATCAGGAAATTTTGAAAAATAAAAAGAGGAATATTTAAATTTGTTTAAATTTTTTTCTGACAAGGTGAAATGCTTGAATATGCGCATTTATTTAGATTTGATTAAAGTAGTTATCATTCCGAAAATCAGGTTTCTGGAACAAAACATTTTTTGCAATTTAAAAAATTGAAATTATTTTATTATTTATTTCTTACTAAAGAATAAATTGTATTTTTATTGATAAAAGTTTAAAACTGACAGAAAGTAATTATTTTAAAAATATTTTTTATCAATGAATCTGGATTATTTAATCGATGGAAACTTTCTGTGCAAGTGTAGTATTTTCAATTTTTTTTCGATTTTTAAATATGATTATTTGTTGCCAAAAATAGTTTTAACGGCTTCAGCCATAGAAGAATTTATTTTTAAAATTGGAGAGAGTAGAATTGTAGAGAATGATTTCTCTTAAATAAAAGGTTTATTATTTACAAAGATTCAACGATTTTTCAAAAATTTGTAAGTATCTTTTTTTTTTATTCTTTTTTGTTAGTTTTAACATTTTCCAATTAAAAAAATGTGTTTTAGTTGAAATAAAATAATCGGTATTATTATCTTGATTCCTAATACCACATGAAAACTATTTTTTTCTGAGCTATAGTTTTTTGAAAGACAACTACCTTAACATTCTTTTATTTTAAAATAAATCTCTTTGTTTTGATAATTCAACTATTTTGTTAAATCTCTTTTTTGGTTAAAACTCAATTTTTCTAATTGGAAATCTAACAATTCCATTTTTGTTGAAAATTGATTTTAAAAATTCTAGCAATATTCTACTTTTCTAACCTGATATTTTAACAGTATTAAAATTAAATAAAAATTCCAATTCATTTATTACAAGCCACACAGTCTTTTTGCTAGCCCCTCTTACACTTTTTTCTAGCTTCTTCCACATTTTCATTTGAATACAGATTTGATAGCATCTCATAAAAAACGCAACTATTTTTTTGAATTAAATTTTTAAAATTTTAAAGTCTACTATTATATTCACAGATTAGAATTTATGTTATTAGTTGAAACTTTTATTATTTCGTTGACATTGTTATAGAATTTATATTTTTAATTGAAACATTTTTCAAAAAACCATCATTTTTGGTTGAATTTTTTATTTTATTTTTTGACGGAAAACCCTTTTGGGGTTGAAAGAATCATCTATTTTGGTAGAAATTTAATATTTCTTGGTTAAAAATGCAACTGCCTAATTGAGAAATAATCTTTTCAAGTTGAAGATTTAACTATCTTGTTGAAAATTCATCTTTTTTGTTTAAATTAAACTGTTTTTGATAAAAAATTAGAGTATTTTCTGAAGAAATATCAACTATAACATTTTTCCTCGAAAATTTATATTTCATGGTTAAAAATTCTACTAATTTGTTCAAGTTTAACTACTTCATAGAAGACCTATTTTTTTGCTTAAACATTCATTCTTGTATTTTAAAATAAATCTCTTTGTTTTGATATTTTAAAGATTTTGTTGAACATCTTTTTTTTTTGTTTAGTTGATACTCAATTTTTCTAACTGGAAATTTGACAATTACATTTTTGGTTAAAAATTAATTCTTTTTATTTGAAAATTTCACTGTTTTCTTTAAATTGGCCTTTCTGAATTAAACATGGAACTATTTTTTTAACAAATTAAAAGTATTTCGAAGAAACATAATTATTTTAAGGAGTTTAACAAATTTCTTGCTGTTTTAGAGAATGCTCTATAATTTTAAAAAAATTGGAATTTTGTGTACGATTTATAAGATTTTGGGATATTTTAAAAGATTCAAATTGATTTTAATAGATTTTAAGGATTTAAAGATTTCAAGGGGATTTCAAAGAATTTACAAAAATGAGAGTATTTAAAAAAATTTCAAAATGTTTTCAAGAGAATTACAAATTTTTTAAGGATTCCAAAGGACTTGGAATATTTTAGAGTATTTTAGCAGATTTTAAGGAATCTTCAAACATTAAAAAAATGTCGAGGAATTTTCAAGAATATAAATGATTTTAAGGTATTTCGTCAATTCCTTGCGGTTTTAAAGAATTTGATAGAATTTTACATCATTTGGAAGGATTTAATAAGACCTATAAGGTTTTAGGATTTTTTTAAAGATTCTAAGGAATTTTGATAAATTTGAAAAATACAAAGAAATTTAAAAGGAATCTCAAAAGATTATACAAAAATAAGGATATTTTCAAATATTTCAATTTGCCTTTGAGTACTTAAAATTTTTTTAGGATTTTAAATGATTTGAAATATTTTAGATTATTTTTAAGAATTCCAAGGATTTTCAAGAGATTAAAACTGTTTTAAAGAATTTCCAAGGATTTAAATAAATTTTAAGAATTAAAAAAATGTTTGACAGTTTTTAAATTTTCTAGAATTTCAGATTATTTGGAGGGATTTTATAATATCTAAAAGGTTTCAGGGTGTTTTCAAAGATTCCAAGGGTTTTTAAGTGCTTAAATTTTTTTATGAATTATAAAAGATTTAATAATATTTTAGGATTTTTTAAAAGATTCAAACATATTTTAAAGAGTCTACAAAAATTGCAAAGTGTTTCCAAGGATTTCAATGATTTTAAAGAATTAAAAAAATTTTAACCATTGTTTAACTGCTTCAAAATTTCTTTAAAGAATTTCAAATGATTTGAAATATTTAAGGATATTTTAAAAGATTCTAGGAATATTTTAGGAGGTTTGAAAAATTTCAAAGTTTTCAAAGATTTTAAGGATTTTAAGGAATTTAATCAATTTCTTGCATCCTTAAAAGTCTACTATTATATTTACAAATCGGACTACACCTTATTGATAAAATTTAAGTTATTGGTTGATGTTAAAATACTTTATGAAACATACTTTTTTCTTTGTTTGTTAAAGAATCATTCTTTAATTTTAACATTAATTTCTTTGATTGATATTTCAAAGATTTTGTGTAGCCTCTCTTTTTGTTTGATTTACGATTAATTTTTTTAACTGAAAATTCAACTATTACATTTCAGATAAAAAATTTACCGTTTTTAGTTTGTAAATTCAACTGTTTTTTTTAATTGGCCTTTCTGAATTTAACAGTAAACTATTTTCAAAGAAATTCAAGAATTTTCTTGAAAAGGAACTTGTTTGTTTCAAATTCTTTCTTGATTAAAAATGTAATTATTTTGTTAAACACTTTTTCTTTTGGGAAATTAACATATTCGGGTGAGATTTGATCAATTTTGATAGAAATTGTTTTTCAACTTAAAACTGATCTAATTGATTTTAGTTTGAGATTCAGATTTTTCATCAGAAAATGAAACCATTTTGTAGAAAATGCATCTTTTTGGTTTAAAAATTAAGCAAGTTGGTTAAGAATTCAATTTTTTTGCTGAAAATGTAAACCCTTTGTTAAAAATTTATCCTTTTGATTCGAAAATTGATCTCTTTTGACAGAAATGTCATCTATTTGCAAAAAAAATTTTTTTAGATAATAATAAATCAATTTTGGTTAAAATTTAATTATTTTGTTAAAAATTATTTTTCGTTGTTGTTTTATGTTGAAGATTCATTCTTTTGCTTTAGAAGACATTCTGTTGGTTCAAAATTTAACTCTTAAGTTCATTCTTTTTTTTTTTAATTTTGTTTCTTTTTTTATCTGGTTAAAAAAAATATTTCAGCAGAAAATTAATCTTCATGGTCTGTTATTGGATACAGTTAAAAATAGGTTTGCCTCTTTTAAGGGTTGAGGTGGGGTCAAAAAACTAAAAATATTCATTCAAGTATATTTGATTTAAAAGGACGTTTATTTTTCCAATCATTTATTTTGACCACTATATAGATGTATTTTTCCAAGGGTAAAATTCTGTCAGTAATTATCCTACATTAGAGATTCATTCGTCTGGAATAATAATAATTACTATTTGAGATCCCTTTTCCCGATTCCTCTCATGTCATCTCTTTTTATCTTCATATTATAATGAAAGTAAAGAAGAGGAATTCAATTTGCGATTGATTATGTAAAAGTGAGGGTGTTATCGGATTGTGTTATTGCATTAGGTATGGATCCAGAAGTACAAGTACGGCTAGGCGTTCCTAGTCATGAATATTGCATCGTAAGGGGCTCCCTCCAATCAAACTATGCAAATTAAAAAGATTCGACCCTTATAACAAGTGGCATAAATGGCTCTTGATTTAAAAAAGAAACATTTTTTGAGAAAAAACAGCACAACACTGAAAATTTTGATTTTTCTAAATCAATAATTAAGAGGAAATAATAATTATTCCTTAATCATTTTTTAGTCGTTTCATGCCACTTTTTTGAACAAATTCAAAAGTTTTCAAAATATTTAAAAAATATTTACAGGGGTTTATTAGGATTTTAAGAAATTTCAAGGTATTTCAAAGGACTTTTTAAGAAATAAAGGAATTTTCAAAGATTTAGAAGGATTTCCTAAGATGTATAAAGTTTTCGCATATTTAAAAATATTCCAAGGAATTTTAATATATTTAAAGAATCGAAATAGAATTTAAGGGGATTTCAAAGGATTTCATAGAAATAAGGTTATTTCAAAAGATTTTAAGAAATTTTCAACTGCTTAAAATTTGTTAGGGATTTTAAAGGATTTGAAGCATTTAAAGAGATTTCAAAACAGTCTAGGGAATTTTAAACAGAGTAAAAACATATTTAAAGGTTTCCAAGGATTGTAGTGATTCTTACAAATTTAAGAAGTTTCTTGAGGCTTTAAAGAGTTTTCTAAAATTTTTAAAGATTTAAAAGGACTGAGGATCTATAGTGATTTAATATAATCTCAAAGATTCCAAGAGATTTGAATAGATTTCAAGAAGTTGAAGATATTTTAAGAGGTTTCAAAAATCTATAGAAAAATAATGATATTTGAGAAGATTTCAAGGAAATTTCAAGTAATTTAAATTTTTTTGGATTTGAAATATTTCAGAATATTTTTTAGAATTTAAAAATGTTGGAATTTTTTTATAAGATCTATGAGATTTTAGGATATTTTAAAAGATTCCAATTAATTTTAATAGATTTTAAGAATTTGAAAAGACTTTAAGGAAGCTTTAAAGTATTTTTACAGAAATCCGGATATTTTAAATCATTTTAAAGAATTTTCAAGTGCTTGACAGTTTTTGGATTTAAAATATTTTAGAATATTTTAAAAGATTCTAGGAAATTTTCTAAAGATCTATAATGTTTTGCGATTACTTTAAAAGGTTTGAAGGAATTTTTAAGTGTATTATAATTTTCAAAAGGATCACTATGGTTTCAAATAATTTGAAATATTTAAAAGTATTGTATATATACCAGGAAATTTTTAATTTTTAAACAAAATTTCAAGGAATTTCCAAAGATTATAATGATTTTTAATAATTTCGCCATTTTCAAGGGAATTTCAAAAAAATTCAATGAAATAAGGGTAATATAAAAGATTTTAAATAATTCTTAAGTTCATAACAGTTTTCTTAAGCATTGCAAAGGATATAAAATATTTTAAGTCTTTTTTTTATTCCGGGACATTTTCAAGAGATTCACAAAATTCAAAGGAAATTTCAAAGATAATAATGTTTTTTTGAAAATTTCACAATATTCTTGCGACTTAAAAGAATTTTCTAGAATTTGTAAAGGTTTAGAAGGCTTTTATAAAATCTATAAGGTTTGCAAATACTCTAAATGATTGCAAGGATTATTGATAGATTTCCAGAATTTAAAGAAACTTTAAGGGAATTTACAATTTCAATGCATTTGCAAGTACTTTAAATCTTTGGTACGATTTTTAATTTTTCACATCATTGCAAAAGGTGCCAGGGAATTCTCAAGAGAATACTAAAATCTTTAAAAATTTAACAACGTTTTTGCGGTTCAGAAAATTATTTTTACCAGACTAATATCTACGCCTGTCAATGAGAAACCTTTTCCACTTAAGCAGTAACTTCCCTTGGTTAAGTGGATACGTACATGTTTAGTCATACATTATATTTGTACTCGTAGTAAAAACATTTCACAAAAAAAAGGATAAGGGAGAGCAGACTTTTGAAAGACTTAATTAAAAAAGAAAAATTCTTTTAATGATAACACTATTGTCGAAAAATGGATTTTTTATGGATCAATGATTGATAGAAAATAATTATTATTCCTCAATTTTTCGTTTTATATCTAAAGGCTAAGTTAATTTGATAATAAATTGTGTATTAAAATGCCTGCTTTTAATTTAACCTGCTTGTAATATTACTTAAAGTCGGAAAGACTGACAGATTAAAAGAATTAAATACTGAAAGACTGAATTCGAAAGCCTGAAAAACCCTGAAATATTGAGAATTAAACATTCTAAAAATCTGAAAGACTGTGGAAGACTGTGAATGATTATGAAAGACTGAAAGACTGTGCAAGACTGTGAAAGATTGATAGACTGAAAAACTGTAAAAGACTGTGAAAGATTGTGAAACACCAAGCCTATGAAATACTGAAAGACTCTGAAAGAATTTTTTCATTATTGCATCAATACGGTTATAAATTATTTGATAAAGTAACTTATTTTAAAATTCAGTTAATAGTTTCACTGGAAGACTAAAGAATGCGAAAGACTTTAAAAGACTGAAAGACTATAAAAGAATGTGAAACACTAAAAGCCTGAAAGACTATGAAAGATTGTAAAACACTGAAATACTGAAAGACTATAAAAGACTATGAAAGAGTATGAAAGACTGTAAAAGACTGTAAAAGAATGAAAGGCTCTGAAAGACTATGAAAGACTAAAAGCAACTCTTTCACAGCTGTTATTGAAACATATGGTTAGAAAATTTATTTTTCAATTGAGCAATTGATTCTTTTCTAGATTAATAATTCACGGGAAACAATCATTATTCTTTAAACATTCATTTTTTATGATGATGAAAAACTACGAAAGACATTGGAAAACTGTGAAAGGCTGTGAAAGACTGAAAGACTATGAAAGACTGTAAGAGACTATGAAAGACTGTGAAAGACTGAAAGACTGAGACACTCTGAAAGACTGAAAAGACTGTAAGACTTTTAAAGACTGTGAAAGACTGAAAGACTGAGACACTCTGAAAGCCTGAAAAGACTGTAAGACTTTTAAAGACTGTGAAAGACTGAAAGACTGAGACACTCTGAAAGACTGAAAAGACTTTAAGACTTTTAAAGACTGTGAAAGACTGAATGACTTTTAAAGACTGTAAAAGGCTGAATAACTCTGAAAGACTGTGCAAGACTCAAAAACTAAAAGATTACACGACAGAAAGTTACCATATTCAACACTTAAACGAGCCCTTACTTTGTCCCGGAAAATTGAAAGCATCTTTTTTCACAGCTTTATCGAAACATGCTAAGTTAGAGACCAAAAAATCGTGTCGTTTTTAGAATCGCAATGTTTTCGACTGTTTGGCCACGCTGCTGCCTGGAGACTGACAATGAATGGACATCCCTGATCGTTTATTTAAGCCTGTTTCTATGTGTTTAAGAATATTTATCTGCGTGCGATAATGCGTTTATAGTTCTGCAAATGCTACGAAATTTCTCAAAAGGCACTCGCAATTCAGTAAAAATGACAAATTATATAGTAAAGTACAAAACTGAAAAAAGAAATTCATAGAACATATTTAAGTATATACTGAATTAAAAGGTCGCATGTTCTGCTCGTTCAAGGTCATTCAAGGTCATTCAAGGTCATTCAGGCTCGTTCAAGTTTTATATATATATATACATATATAAATACAATTACAAGATTATAAAACTATTGCTAAGGCCTTTGAGAAATACCGTTTGAAACATTAGTGTATGTGTTTACTAGGCTCTATTTTAAGAACCAAGTTTGATGTGCTTTTGTTGAAGTATTTTTGGAATTTTTTCTGTTTGAAACTTCTCAATTAAATATAATACAGCTTAAAAATATTGATTGAATTCATTAATTATTATTAAAGATAAGCAAAAATATATCTTGTTCAAATTTATTTTATTTCATTTACCATTTCTTTCTTTATTAACCAGAGCACAACGGACATGATGCTCATGAGTAGCCTTTAAATATCTAGAATGCCGAAATAAATTCAGGAGATCGATGTTTCTGATATTTTTCAAATTTTTATTTTCACCTCTTCTATGGAAAATTAAATAATTATTTTTACTCAGGTTGATCTGAGGCACATGGATGAAAAAACCGGAAGCAACGTAGTGGATGTTGGCGTCGATTTATCCGAATTCTACATGTCAGTAGAATGGGATATACTTGAGGTGCCAGCAGTAAGGTAAAAAAATAAAATTTTAACAATAAATTATGAAAAATATGAAGACATTCAATATTTTTGAGGTCCCGGAATCAATGATGAAATTCATGATTAAGAAAATTAATTTCTTTTCCAATTCTCTAAGACTAGAAATAAGAGGAAATGTTATTTCGTACATAGAAAAATATTTGTTTATTTACATATTTATCTCTCAAAGTATGAAAGAGTGAAATTTGGTTCTAACTAATTTTCATGCTTTTAGAAATGCTTAGATAAACTTCACATCGACTTAAATCCATGCATTTCAACTTAGAGAATACAAATAAATAAAATAAATTGATATATCTCCAGAAATTTGATTTAAAAAACTTTTGAATTATTATTTATAAATTTTTCTAACAATTCAGGCAATTAAGGGAAATTACAATCTAAAAAATCTTAAATTTAAACAGTATAAACAAGAATTGTTTTATAAGAATTTTCATTAGTGTAACGCTTAAAAATTAAAAATTTAATTTTCGAAAACGATATATGTCTAATTTTTTGTCTTATTGTAAGTAATGGAATGACAGAAAAATCTGAGAAAAGAAATTCCTGGTACTCTAAATTCATAAATGAAATAACATAAAAAATTCTAATTGGAAAATTTCCGAAATTATAAAATTTATCAAATATCCGACTCTGTCCAATTGCTGACATCATTTAATGCATCATTTTTTATTTATGTATTATTAAAACAATTTCTGTACTTTTTGGTTTAGAATTTTATAATTCAGACATTTTTCTGTCTGAGAAATTTTAGAATTTCGGAAATTTTTTCTTTCGAACATTTTATTTTTTGTTAATCTGAGCTTGGAGAACTTTCTATTTCTGAATTTTCTATTCTTCCTTAAATCACTCACTGGAATTTATTTAAATTAAAAAAAGTGTCAGCACTGCCAGGAGGTTTTTGAAAATTTTGAGTTTTTTCAAATTTATTCTATGCAGACAAAAACTGTATCCATTTTTTTCCTGTTTAGTATTTCATGTAGCAAGCAAGAAAATTAAACTGAAAATGATACAAAATTCTTCCTGAAGCGAATAATTTTTATATTTCAAACAAAGCCATTTTTAAGAACTTCTTCTTTATTTCAAAAGAATTGTTGTATTCAGAAGGAATATTTTTTATCACTTACAATTTAGTGTACCGAAAATAATATACAAAGAATAATTTTTTTCGTCATTTTGGCACCTATAGAATAAATTTCAAAAAAATTTTAAACTCACTGTGAGTATAAGGTATAAATGTTAGTTATAAATTATTAAATTTTTATTCATTGAAAAATAATTTATTTATTTATTGAAAAGTTTAGAAGAGTAAAAAATTTAGACATTTAAAAAAATTAATATTGTTATATTTTAAGAAATATTTTCGAACATGTATTAGTTTCAGGAATATTAGCAGTAATTCAGACGAGTAAGTGAAATCAAAATCTGAAAAAGCCTAAAATTTTAATATTTTTCCACATAAACTGTTTATAACAATGTGCAAGCAGTTTAATAAAAAAATCATTTTTTATCAATAATAACACTATTTAACCATTTTTTATAAAATACTTTGATAGCAAATTTGACTGTTTCCATTGTTCTAGTGAAAATTTAGTAAATAAAGGAATGAAGAAGACACAAGTTCAGAGCTGAAGGCTTCTCAGAATTTAGTGCACTATTTTTTTTCTAAATCCTCAGTTTAATTAAATACCAAAAATTAAGCAATTCTAAATTTGGCTATTTTTAGGAATTAAACTGGTATTAAGGGGAATAGTAAATTTCTGTTTTTCACCAACTCGAAACTTTCTCTAGATTCATCAGCTCTTTTAGAATCAACTTTTTTAAGAGACTAGACGTAACGGAATACTCGCCTGGAATTCTCAATCAATAAATGAGGAATTTAATTACATTAGGAAAAATCCTAGTTTGACTCAACCAACAAATATCTATCAGTTATATGAAATTCCAATAGTCTCTATGTTATAAAATCAAAGAAAATAAATTTTTGTGGTTGGTTTTAATTTTAAATAAAATCTTTAATTGTTATCTGATGTGAATAATTAATGGCACATTTAATTCCTTGTAAGATTATTTAATACCTTTTTTGTTTGGATTTTATTTAAATTATTTAAGAAGAAACCAATTTTTCAAAATAAAATCCAACTAAATACAAATCTAAAAATATTTAAAGGAATGAAATCAACTTTTGATTATTACGATTGAATACCAATGCAACGTTTTACCCAAAATTAAAATAAAGCGCAAAAAAGTATTGAATTTTGAAGTAAACAATACTAACCTAAACCATTTTTTTTTCAATTTCGCTTAAATATTTCCTTTCAAAATTTTCAGCAATGGAAAAATGTTTTTATTTGCTATTTAGAAAATTAAAAAACTTAATTTTTTCAGAAACGAGAAGTTTTACACATGCTGCGACGAGCCATACCTCGACATAACCTTCAACATCACAATGAGAAGAAAAACGCTTTTCTACACAGTCAACATCATCATTCCCTGTATGGGAATCTCATTTCTTACTGTACTTACTTTTTATCTTCCAAGTGACAGTGGTGAAAAGGTGAGTAAAAAATTGAAGTCGAATTCATATAACCCTAGAAAACTGCCACTGAATAAAAAATTGCATTCAACTAAAATTTAATTTTGTTCTTATAATCAAATTATTAATAATGAGATATTAGTTCAGTCAAACTTACATATTTTTTTACTGAAAAAAATATTCTCAGAAAAGGGGGAGGTTCGGTAATGCTGGTTTTTGGCCTAATTTATTTTTGGAACAAAAAATCTGAAAAAATCATGGTAGTATCTTATAAGTATCCCGAGTCGATTGCACGCTAAACGGACTACCCTCCACCCCCCAGCCACCCCCACCCCCTAGAAATATAGGAAACACCACTACCCACCAACTGTATTTTAGAGATTTGACACTCTTAAACATGTATTCTGAGGTTAGCTCGGGTTAACTATGGTTTTCGGGGTCGTCGAATACAAATCTGGCGTCCTTTGACTTTTATCGCGTCAGGTTCAAAGTCATTGGAAGGTCAAGTCGAGAGAAAACGGTAAAAAATCCAAAAAAATACGTTATAGGTTTTTGGAGTCGCTAATTACGAATCTGGCAACCGTTGAACTCTATCGCTTCAGGTTCAAGGTCATTTGAAGGTCATTTGAAGGTCAAATCGAGAAAAACGGTAAAAAAATATATATGTTATAGGTTTTTGGGGTCGCTGATTACGAACCTGGTGTCCGCTGACCTTTATCGCGTCAGGTTCAAGGTCATGGGAAGGTCAAATCGAGAGAAAACCTTGATCCTGATGCGAGAGAGGTCAATGGATGGCAGATTCGTAATCAAAGACCGCGAAAACCTATAACATATTTTTTAAATTTTTTCAGCGGTTTTTATCGATTTGACTTTCAAATGACCTTGAACCTGACGCGATAAAGGTCAGCGGACACCAGGTTCATAATCAGCGACCCCAAAAACCTATAACATATTTTTTTGGATTTTTTACCGTTTTCTCTCGATTTGACCTTCCAATGACCTTGAATCTGACGCGATAAAATCGATAAAAGTCCGTTTAGCGTGCAATCGACTCGGGATACTTATAAGATACTACCATGATTTTTTCAGATTTTTTGGTCCAAAAATAAATTAGGCCAAAAACCGGCCTTACCGACCCTCCCCCTTTTTCTTACATAAAATATTTACGTGAGTGTTCTTTTGTAATATTAAAATACTACTGATTGTCGGACCTGTGCATAAATTGATAATTAACAATAAATTGAAAATTAAAACGAGTTTCGAACACGTTTGCTTTGATTGTGGCTTCCGGTTAAGACATGTAAAAATTGTATAGAGCTTGATGTGTCAAAAAACGGTTCCCTCTAAAACGACCCCTATTAAAACCCTCTCTATCAAATATTTTAAGAAAAATTAATTGTTAATTAAGGGTTGCGTGTTTCCGGATGAGCCTGCGTTTCAATGAATCCTGATTGTTCTAGAGAATACTCTAATCAGATTTTTCTGATTAAATACTTAAAGTGTAAGTCTGAGGATATTAAAAAACAATGAGACCATTTTTAAGAAAATGTTGTAAAAAATTATTTACATTTTTAATATAAAAATGTTATAACCAATTTTTTTAGTCCGAAAGGTCGAACAAGGCTGGAAAAATTTGAGTGTGAGCGTTGGGAAACCAGAAGGAGAATTTTTTTGAATCGTCTTGTAAAGATTCATTAGTTATATTAAAATATTGTTTTTAAAATATTAATTAACAAAATTTTCAGAATTTTACTGAATTAGAACAGAGTTTTATTTTTATTTTCGAATTTTATGTAGGACATGAAATTTTAAAATAATGTATTTTTTTCCCCATATTTTAACGATTGGTTCCAAACAATTTATTATAGCAAAAATTACAGTATATTGGTTTGTTGTATAGACAAATAATTTTTTACTGAAGGTGTTTTAATTCATAATTAAAATAGTATTTAATAATGAATGGTTGTCCGAAATTGAAAATTTGCAACCAAATTATAACTTTGTAAACAAGTTTTACACTTTCCATATCCATTAGTAGACCAATGGACATAATAAAGTTAATATTGGGATGAAAGAATGTTATGAAAAAAAGATTTTTCCTGAAGAAATATATCAGCTTTCATTTGTTTGAACAAAAAATGTTTAAATATTTAAGTTGCGGGAAAATTAATTATGATATTCGATTCTACAGAAAAAGACCACTTGATGGGTAATTTTGTTCTCAAAACAATTTACTTTTAGCATAAAAAATTAAGTAAAAATTATTGTTTATAACAATTTTTTATTGAAAGTTTAAAAATTTGTGTGCATGTTTAAGCAATTTATTATTGTTCGTGCCTACTTTCTCTGAGATTAATGTTAGGAAGTTGCCCTTTTTCTGTAATTTCCAATGTTTTGTCAACTTTTCATTTAGTGCAAAGTACTTAAATTTTCTTTCGGAAAATTCCAAACTTTAAAAAAAAATTATTTAGGCTGTGGCCATAATTTAGCAAAGTTAGCGAAAATATTATGTTGAGTAATGTATTATTATTATTAAAATATTTTTTTCTGAGTAAAGCTAGAAAGTTGCAGTTTTTTTGTAATTAATTTTTTATAATTGCTGTTGAAAACCTTTTTGTCTTTTTTAAAACTTAAAGTTGTTTCGTAGCTACAATGTGCAATTTTGAATGTTTCAACAATTATTTACGCTTCTCTATTTTGTTACCGTTTTGACCGGAAATTGAAGTTTTTAGACAAAAATCACTACATTTAAAAGTTCCACAATTTTTGGTTTTTGAATATTTACAGCCTCTGCTCTTTTTTTCATAGAAAATAAGTTTAAAATAACATTTTTCAATGAAGAGAAAATTAGATTTAAAAAAATATGTACAACTTTTTGATAGTTTTAGGTTACGTTTGCATTAAATTAATTAATTTACATTAAATTTAGTTTTTTTCGTCGAAAATTTGTATTTTTAAAACAAAATATAAAGTATGATTATTTATTTATTGTAAAAAAATATTAGACTCATAATAATTCTAAAGTTAAGATATTAATTATCAAAAATGTTATTTTTGATTTTCTTTTTTGTTTCAAAATTTAATTTCCACTTGAAAATTTAACTTTTTTGTATAAAACTTATCGTTTCTACTTGAAGATTGAACAATGAACAGTGTGGTCGAAAATTTTTTCTTTTTGGACTGAAAATCCTTTTTTGGGTAAAAATCCAACAGTTTTGTTCAAAAATGGCCCTCTTATGTTGCATTTGACTGTTTTTTATTTAGAAAATTGGAATCTGCGTGAGTTAAAATATCAACTACAAAATTTTTCTTAGAAAATTATGCAAAAAAATGCATTTCCTTAACTCTTTGGTTGAAAATTTTATTCTTTTAACTGTAAATTATGGATTTTTATCGAAAATTCACCTTTATGGTTTAAAATTCGTTTTCTTTTGATAGAAAATTAATTTTCTTCTTTGGAAAGTTCTTCTGATTGGTTTAATATTCAACTATTGGATTCAACTTGAATTTCTTTCACGTGATTGTTTTGGTTGTTTAGGCAATTAATTATTATTTAAAGTAATATTATTTTAGTCTAATTCCAGAAACTTGTGTCCTTTTGATGTATTTTCCAACTTTTTGGAAACTTTTTGGTTAAAGTGAGGTAATAATTAATGCAAATTAACAAAGACTATATTTGTGGGCATAAAATCATAAATATTGATGAACCACATGAAGTTTTCAAATAACAAATTTTTCCTTTTTAATAATTCAAAAGAATAATAAAATACGAAATCAGAGGATAAAGAAACATAAATAATGACAGTAACTACATAATATTACTATGAGAGAACATAGGAAACAATAATAAATTTATTAAATAAATAGGTTGTTGAATTGAATAATTTATTAGTTTCCTCTAAGTGAAAGATGACAAAATGTTGAAAAGTTTCTAAAGAAAACCGCAACTCTCTAGCGTTATTTTAAATGGATATTTTAATAAATAACATTACATTGTTAAATCAATTATTTTAAGGAACTTTAAATAATTATTTTCTTGCTTTGACTGAAAAGTGGAAAATAATTTTTCAAGAAAATTGGAACTACATATAATGTTGGAACAAACATTAATTGTTCTACTACGACCCTATATAGCGTCTGACAAAAACTTTACGTATCCACTTCACCGAGAGAAGTTTCTACTTAAGTGGAAAAGGTTTCTCATTGTCATACATGCATATTAGTCTAGTAAAAATAATTTTTCTCCTGAAGAAAAGTATATCAACAAATTTTTTTTTGTTCGCACAAACATTAAATGTTCTACTACGACCCTATATAATGTCTGATAAAAACTGTACGTATCCACTTGCCCACGGGAAGTTACTACTTAAGTGAAAAAGGTTTCTCATTGTCCGACATTCATATGAGTCTAGTAAAAATAATTTTGCTGCGGAACAAAATTATATCCAACAAATTTTATTTTGTTCAACCGAAGATTAAATATTCTACTACTACCCTATATAATGTCTGACAAAAATTCACGTATCCACTTGCCCACGGGAAGTTACTACTTAAGTGAAAAAGGTTTCTCATTGTCCGACATTCATATGAGTCTAGTAAAAATAATTTTACTGCGGAACAAAATTATATCCAACCAATTTTATTTTGTTCAACCGAAGATTAAATATTCTACTACGACCCTATATAATGTCTGATAAAAACTGTACGTATCCACTTGCCCACGGGAAGTTACTACTTAAGTGAAAAAGGTTTCTCATTGTCCGACATTCATATGAGTCTAGTAAAAATAATTTTGCTGCGGAACAAAATTATATCCAACAAATTTTATTTTGTTCAACCGAAGATTAAATATTCTACTACTACCCTATATAATGTCCCCAAAGGAAGTTACTACTTAAGTGGAAAAGGTTTCTCTACACGTTGTCAGACCTCTGTGTATATTGTTGTATTATTACAATAAAGTCTGATAATAGTGCTAAACTACATGAGGTTTAAAAATAAAAATATCTTTCCCATTTAAAAATTTTTGAAAATAAATAAAAAACAATGAAATCAGAGGATCAGGAAGCATAAATGTTAGGAAGGGTTGTGAGCAGATAATTTATGAAATCATAAGCCCTTACCCATCTTGCGAGGTAGAAATTTAATTTCGTGGCCAAGGAGTGAGAAAGTGCAAAAATAGAGTAAGACAAGGGAAAAGGAGAAAATAGGGTATGCTAGACGGGAAATAAGTTAATCTCGTATTACCTTCTACCAGGAAAGAGGTTTGGGGACTGGAGCCCTGCCGAGCTGTTGCCTTGCTGCATAAGCTTTATTAATTTTTCCTCGATATCCAAAGTCTATATTTCTACAGCTTTTTTCCTTTCAGGAATTCAAATTGAACTTTTTGACTCGCGGTGTATTTAAAATTACTACAAAAACGATCATTTTCAGGCGAAAACGGAAGAAAAAATTACTCAGGGGCTTATTGAATAAAGTTGATTTTTAATTGCATTGTAGAGTGAATATTTAAATTTCTTAAACCAGAAATTTTAATTATTAACGAACAAGTTACTTTTTAACCAAGTAGATCAATTTTCAACTAAGCACTTGAATTTTCTACCAAAGTTGAATGTTCAACACGAAAAGACGGAATCTTGAACAAAGTAGTTTAAATCATAAACAAAATAATAAATATACACAAAAATGGATGAATTTTTAAACATAACAGAAGAATTTTCAGCAAATTAGTTACATTTTCTATCAAATAATTGAATTTTAAAGTGGGGAAACAAATTTCCTACATAACCATTTAATTTTTAACACTTAAATATAAAATTTTCAAACAAAAATTAAATTTTCAAACAAATAATTAATTTTTCAACCAAATATTAAAATTTTCAACTAAGTAGTTACATTTTCTAACAAAAGACTTACATTTTGAACCAATGAAGACAAATTTTAACCAAAAATAATAAGTTTCAAGCAAATTAATTAATTTTTTACCAATTTCTTAAATTTTTAAAGAAAAAAGGAAAATTGTTTACAAAAATGTTGAACTCTCGAACCATAATTTTAATTTATATCGAAAAAGTTACTTTTTAATGGAATATTTCTAGGTTTGAGCCAAAAACTCAGATTTTGCACAAAAACGTTGAATTCTAAAGCCAAACATTTGATTTATTGACGAAAAAAAAACTTTTTAACCAAATAGTTAAATTTTCCACTAAATTTAGTAATTTTCAATAAAATACTTGAATTTCTTACTAAAATAGTTCAATATTCAACGCAAAAAGATGAATTATCAACAGAATATTTGAGTCCTAAACCAAAACAAATTAATTTTAAACCAAATAGTTTCATAAGAGATGCATTCTTAATCAACACTAATTCTAAAAATAAAGTTAATTTTTAAGCAAATAATTAAATGTTTAAAAGAACTAAATCGTTGAATTTTAAATACAAAAATTTGAATTTTCAAACATAAAGTTACTTTTTAACAAAATTGTTAAATTTTCAAGCCAGACAGGCAGATTTTTCATAAAACCGTTAAAAGCTCAAACCAATCACTTTAACTATTTTCAAAAAAGTTATTTTATAACCGATAGTTTAATTTCCAGATAAAGCCATGAATTTTATACCAAAATAGTTCAATATTCGAAGTGAAAAGTGGATTCGTCACCAAAAAAATTAAATCCTTGAACAAGAAAGAATAATTTTTAAACAAGTCGTCACACTTTGTACCTAAAAACTCAATTGACAACTAAACAGCTAAATTTTTTATTACAACACTAAAATTTAAAACCCAGAAAAACGAATTCTAAACGAAAAAATTATTCTTTATCAAAATATTTATTTTTTTAACAAAAATGTGGATGTTCTGTAAAACCGTTATACTTTTAAGCCAAAAATTTGAGTTTTCAACCAAAAATGTAACTTTTTAACGGATTAGTTAAATTTTAAAGCCATAATTGCATATTTTCTATAAAATCGTTGAAATTTTAAACTAAAATTATTCGAATTATTAACAGAAAAGTCATTTTTAACCTGATAGATGAATTTCCAAACGCTTAAATTTTTTAACAAAAAAGGTAAGTTTTTAAATAAAAATGAATTTTTAGCGAAGTAGTTTAATTTGGTACAAAACAGTTTAATTTTTTAAAAAGTATTGAATCGCAACGACAAAGTTAATTTTCAAACAAATAGTTAAATTTTGAACCAAAAAGCTCAATCATCAACAAAATAGTTCAATTTTTTACTAGAATACTCACATTTGCAACCGAGAAAAACGAATTGTGAAGAAGAAAATTAATTTTTTCCACCAAATTTTTGAACTTAAACAGGAAGTCAATTTTTTCACAAAATGGATGAATTTTGAACACAACAATTCAATTTTTAAAGAAATAATAATATTTAAAACCAAATAATACAAGTTTTTACCATGAAGATGAGTTTTCAACCAAAACCATCGTTCGATTTTCTTATTGGGGTCTATTGATTCAATTCGCATTTAAGTATTCGAACGAAAAAAAAAATTAATAAATAAAAAATACGAATTTCCAGCAAAATATTTAAATTTTAAACTAAAAAAATGACTCTTTTACGACACTTTTAAAGATTTAACAATATAATTAAATATCTAACCAAATAATGCAAGTTTTAACCAAAAAAGGTTGAATCTCAACCAAAAATATAGTCGCGGGCTTTTTAATAAAAAATAGTCAGTTTTTCTTATTAGGTTCATTAATTCAGTTCTAATTTTAGAGAAGTGCGAAAAAATGGAAATAAATGAGAAAAAGGCAAATCGTGTGATAAAAAAAACTTTCGTCATTAAAAATAATAAACTTTCAATCAAAAATAGTTTGGCTTTCCCTATTGGGTTCTGTTAATTCAATTGGCATTCAAGTGTGAAAACGAAAGAAAGAGAAAATAAAATTTAAAAAACTGAAAAAAAACTAAAAAAAACATTATTTAAATAACCCTTTTCTCCTCTTTTTCTTTTCAGTTTTACACTGAAATGTGAGCTAAATTAATAGAACTCAATTAGAAAATCCAATTATTTTCCTCGATCTTTCTGTTTTTTGTTGTCTTTTTTTTAATCTACTAAACTTTTGTTTTCAAAATCATATTTTCAGGCTAAAAAATCAACGAAGTGTACTATTACGAAATTTTACGACTCGTTCTGCACTAATTTTACGGAGAATTCAATAATTCTGATCAGTGACAAGATTCGAAATTTTTTAGAAAATTCGTCTGCTTAGCTCAAAAATTCAACATTTTGTTAGAAAGTTTAACTATTTGATTGAACATTAAGCTGTTTGAATGAAAATGAATCTTTTTGTTGAGATTTCGTCTTTTTCAGCTCAAAATGTGAGTAATCGGTAAAAAATTAAATTATTGCCTGAAAAATTTATCTCTTTTAATAAAAAGTTAATCTTTGTTGGCTAAAAATGCAACTTTTTTGATAGAAAACTAATTTGTTTTGGATAAGGATTCAAGTATCGTGTTGGAGATTTGTCTTTTTGCATTTAATATTAAACAATTTTGGTACGAAATTAAAGTGTTTGTTTGAAAATTGAACTGTTTAGCAAAAAATTCAATTATCTAGTTAAAAATGAACTTTTTCCCCATATTAATATTTTCTGGTAAAAATGTATCTCTTTCGTTAGAAATTTTTCATTTATTAGGAAGAAATGTAATTTTCTTGTTGAAAATAGTTTCTTTCTGGTTAATGATTCAACAATTTGATTTATCGTTCGTCCTTTTGGGTTGAATTTAGCTGTTTTTTATTTAGAATTATAATCTTTTTTAGCTCTGAATCCAATTATTGGGGTAAAAGTTAAACGACGTTGTAAAAAATTAATTTTTTTAGATTGTAACTTTAAAGAGAATCCAACAAAAAAAGTTTCAATTTAGCCTTCCTCTATTCCAATCTTCACACATAATCAAATTTCTTTGATTCAAAGAAAATTTCTTTTAATTAAACACAAATATTGATTGACTCTCAGACCATGAAAAGTTTCCATTGGTTCAGAGAGGATTCTTTAATTTAAAGAAAAATTCTGTGGCTTAAAGAGAAATTTTAATTATGAATAAAACTTTTTAAAGATTTTTTATTTTATCCTTTCATTGATATAAAACATTTCCCTGACATTTGAAGCTTATTTTATATTTTTCTTTTCTACCTCTATTTCTCGGTGAATTTTTTTCGCATCGTAAGATTCAGGAGACACAACCAAAAATTGACCCTTTAAAATGGGCTTCTTGCCAACTTTCAACGAGTAGTAAACCTGCTCTCACTTTATTTCTTGCCTCTTTACTAAGCACCGACTTTGCACTTCGAAAGCGAGGGAAATCTCGCATGAAATTCTCACCGCAATTTCAAATATAAATGAGGCTTGTAATAGCTAAGGCGGAAATTTACACTTTTCATCAAAAATAAACAGATGTCTCAAACAATTTTTAGTAAATTGCAATTTGTAAAAATAATTCCCTTTTGCCTGTTAATTCCCTGCACTTTTCCTCCTTTTACATGTTCCCTGTTATTTTTTATTTTCCATTACTCCTTCATTATTTCCATTTTCCTTTCTCTTCTTCTTATGTGCCCTTTTCCTTTTTAACTTCCCTTCTCCTCTTCATTTCGCCATTTCAATTTTTAATTTTTCCTTGATCTCTGCTTCTCTTTTCCTTTAACTGTTTTCTTTTCTATCTTCTTTTTCTCTTTCCCTTTTACATTTAAGAACTTCCCTTTTAACCTATTATTTTTCCCTCTTCCTTTAATGTTTTCCCGTTTTACTTCATTTTCCCTTTCCCCTTTATCCTTTTGTTTATTCTTTTCTCCTTTCACTTACAACTTAACTAGCCTAGGAATGTTTATTCAGGCATTGAAAAATAAAGTCCAAATCTCCTTTTTAATGATTATTTTCATATTTGTTTCTTATTTTTCATTAAACTTTATTCTTACCGATCCTGAAAAATCTATATCATTTTAATAAATTTTTATTATCATCATTGATAATATGCAATTAGTATTGGAACAAAAGTATTTTTATTGCCTTATTTTTATTAAAATAAAAATTATTATTAAACATTTTACTGCAACTTGTGTCGTTTTTCCATAAAATTGATTTGTTTATATTCAATGTAGGTTTAATTTAGACGAAAAATGTTGTTAAATAAAATATTATTGTATCTTGTGTCCTTTTTTCAACAAGATTATTTTTTTACTTTTAATATATTTTTATAACCAGAGTTCATAACAAACTTGCAGATGTTTCTTGGTTCAAAAACTTTTGCCTTTTAATTTGTTTCGTCTCTTGTTTCCTTTTTCCACAAATTTAATTAAATTTTTAATCTAATTTAAAATTTAAAATGATAAATAACGAATTTATAGATCTTTTTAGGGTGAAAAACTTTAGTTTGTTAATTTTAGTTTCTACCTTGTGTCATTTTTCGAAAAATTAAATCTTTAATTTTGATTTTGATTTTTTACGATTAAAGCAAAACCTGCGTGTCCTATCAAAAATTATTCATGAAAATTTCTAATCATATCCCTTTTTTGAAAGAACAACTTTTGTCTATCATTTTTTCATAGCTTGTGTCGTTTGTCTAAAACTTAATTTTTTTAGTTTTTAATGTGATTTTTTACGAAAAAAAAAACAAAAAATACGCTTTCTATCGAAAACTGATGTATGGCAAATTTGTAGATCTTTTCATGGCTCGCATATTTATATAGTTAATTTTTTTCTCTATATATTGAATTATTTTACCGTAAAACGAATTTTTTTATTTTTTATTATTTTTGTATAAACAAAATTTAAATTATTAACTTTTTGACTAAATTCAAAAATTTTATCATGATAATCTTGCCGGGCCTTCAAAAAGCAAAGTTTTTCTTTTTCTATTTCACAGCATGTTTTGTTTGGCTTAAAATGTTCATTTTGGTTTTTTTTTTGAGAATTCTATAACTGATCATTTTCTTTTTATTAAAAAAATTTAAAAGGATGATTTGTTCCAGTTTCCAAGCACTATAAATATCCGTACATAGAATTCCTAAATCTTGAGAATAAATACTCCTGAATATTTTGAAAAAGTGCTTACTTTTTGAATTTTCATCCAAAATAATTGTTTTACGAACATTATTTTTTATGGATATAGCATAATATCGTACTATCGTAAACAATTTTTGTTAATTAATTTTTTTTCGTATCTTGTGTCATTTTTTCACAATTTTTTGTTTGTTTTTCTATGTTGTTTTTCACGAATAAAACAAAAACTACGCATCTTATAAAGAAGTAATTATTAACAGATTTTTAGATCATTTTTGAGATCACAATTTTTGTTTATTAATTTGTTTCGTGTCTTGCATAGTTTGACTATCAAATACAATTTTTTATTTTTCATTATTTTGTGTGCAATCAAACTTTGAATTTAACGATTTTTCAATAAAATCCAAAAATTTGTTATGATATCTTATGGGGGTTTCAAAAAACAATGTTTTTCTTAAAAATATAAAAGTGAAATAAAATGAAACACATAAAATTTTTAAATATAAAAAATGTTTCCGAAATTTTTTTAAAATGCTCTCACTTTTTGATTTTTTATCCTAAATGGCTAGGTACCGAACTCGCTCTTTCTTTTAGGACCTAAAAAAAATGTGTGATCGATTTCATGCGTTCATTTTTTCAAGAATTATCGTGTTTACAGACGGACTGACAGGCAAACAGACATATGCTATCGTGAATACTTGATTTCCGGATTCAAGCTGTCTCAAAACGTGGAGATCCGTTGAAAAAGTTGCTCAATCATAAATGATGAGAATCTAAAAAAAAAAGTCAAACTAAACTCACTATTGTTAAGTATCATAGCATCTTCACTGAGAGAATATTAATAATTCGAATCATATTTTCTTCATTATTATAAAAAAATTCTTGCTTGAGGTGCTTGCAATTTTATAAACAATTGTTCAACCATGGTTTTTTACATCAAGCCTGCGCTTCTCTTTCCTATTAAAGAAAATTAAAACAGTTTCAGAAATAATTATTTTCAAATGCGAAATACTGTAAAAAATCAATGAAGTAAATTATTTATAACAAATATATTGAACAACTATTTCGTTGAACAGAAACTTTTTAGGTGAAAAATGAACTGTTCGGAAACATTTCACCCCGAAGGGTTCTAGCTTTGTGTGGTGACCTGTGACGAAACTTGGTAGATGAAAGTATTAAAAATAGCGTGACATAGTTAATGTTTTAATATTCTTTTACCCACAAAAAATTTAAAAATCCAACGTAACCAGTTGTTAAGAATTTACTGCGCAGCGTTAAAAAAATATAAAAATTCGTCAAGTAATAAAGCCTGCAGATTAATTCTACATGAATGCAACAAGAGAAAAGGGGAAAAAAAGAAAGAGAGAAGGGGAAAAAAGGGGAAAGGTAAGTGGCGGTAAAAAGGAGAAAGAGTAATAAGTAAGGGAAAAGATTAAAGAAAAGGGAGGAAATAAAAGAAAAAGAGAAGAAATGAGGGAAATGTGGAAATGGTAAGGGCAAAGGAACTGGGGAAAGG
The DNA here is from genome assembly GCF_010883055.1 of Belonocnema kinseyi. Taxonomy (NCBI): domain Eukaryota; kingdom Metazoa; phylum Arthropoda; class Insecta; order Hymenoptera; family Cynipidae; genus Belonocnema; species Belonocnema kinseyi. The sequence continues at coordinate 27,513,544 of NC_046660.1, forward strand.
AATAGGGGACTGAGGAAAGGAAAAGAGAAAGGGAACTTGGAAAAAGAAACTGGGAAAAAGAAATAGATAGGGAAAGGAAAAAAGAGGGAACTGGAGGAAGGGAACGGGAAAGGGAAATATCTAGGGAAATGGAACTGGGGAAGAGAACAGGAAAAGAAAATTGAAAGGGATAAGTGGAAAAAAGCAGAAAGAGTAATAGGTAAAGGAAAGGAATAAAGAAAAAGGAGGAAATAAAAGAAACAGAGGAGAAGAAAGGAGAGAAATAACCAGGAAAATGTGGAAATGGTAAGGGAAAAGGAACTGGGGTAAGAGATAGGGGACTGAGAAAAGGAAAAGGAAAAGGGAACTGAGAAAAAGGAAAAGGAAGAGCGAACTGGGGGAAGGGAACGGTTAAGGGAAATATATAGGAAAAGGGAAAGGGAATTGGAGAAGAGAGCGGGAAAAGGAAATGGAAAGGGGAAAGGAAGAGGGAACTGGGGGAAGGGAACGGGTAAGGGAAATATATAGGGAAAGAGAACTGAGGAACAGAACGGGAAAGGGAAAAGCGGAAAAAAGGAGAAAGAGTAATAGGTAAAGGAAAAGAATAAAGAAAAAGGAGGAGATAAAAGAAAAGGAGGAGAAGGGAAAGGGAACTGGGAAAGGGAAATCGATAGGTAAAGGAAAAGGAAGAGGGAACTGGGGGAAGGGAACGGGAAAAGGAAATATATAGGAAAAGGGAAAGGGAACAGGGGAAGAGAACGGGAAAGGGCAATGGAATGGAAAAGGGAAAGGGAACTGGGTAAAGTGAAAGGTTGAAGAAATAGAGATTCGAATATAGAGAGTAGCTGGAAAATCGAATTCCGATAGGAAAAGGACCATTTTTCCAATAATTTAATATTGTATGCCTTTAAAATTACAATAAGGACAATTCTGTGAATGTAATTATATATTGCTATATGCTGAGAGAAAATGAAAATTCTATTGCCGTTTAGCGAAAATGGACACGATTCACCAACGTCATTGAGTTACATGTTACACGCAACGCAATCCTAATTTATTTACCTAGTTTCAGTGCTCGGACGAACTTTAATATGTACCTCGTTCAACTTTTGAAACGACGCCGATGGTGCGATCCTCTCTATAGTCCATAAAATAATTATAAAACAATAATCCGAGTTTAAATTTTGAATTTTAGGGATCTGCTTTTTTTCCCTTTAATACGCCTTTAAGGAAAATTAATGAAAAACCTTTCAGTATTAATGGAATTTTCATCCAATTCTTCCATTATTTTTAAATGAAAATCAACTAAATTTCAATAAGATTGATGGAAAAGCAATTTTTAAATGCGTTATTATTTTTATTTTATTTATCAATAACGTTGAAATGTTTAATTTTTTGAGTAAGCCGTTCCGTTTTCTCAAAACTTATGAAGTTGCGATATTACAGAAAAGTTGATTGGTTCTTTATTAAGAAATTATTAAGTAAAAATTCTCCTTCACGTTAAAAATGCTAGAAGACTTTTTTCATTTTTTTTCAGGATACACGTAAGAACAATTGTTATTTGCCTTTGTTTCTAAAATAATTGGTGATGCCATAAACAAATTTATTAAACAAATACATATTTTAGTCCCTTCTTCTTTTTTGATTGGAATTATTTTCAAATTATTTGGAAAAGTCATTCCCGTCTCATACTTCATTAACAGATAAAATTTTTTCTTTAAACAAGTTCACAACCTCACTACTGTTCAACAGATAAAATTTTTTTCTTAAATAAATCGTATGCTAATCACTCAAAAAGAACCTTATTTATAAGAAGAATTTATGAGGCAGTACAATTTGTTATTTAATTAAATAAGCTTGATTATTGGTAGATTAAATAACAAAAAAATATTTCGAAATTATTTATGGTTCATTTCGTTTTGAAAAAAAACGAAATCTTCTGATTGTAGATTTTCTAAAATCTGTATTTGTTTAATAACTATGTTCTAGAAAAAATTTATATAAACAATTAATAAATTTTATCATGTTTAAAAAAATTGTATACATTAGTTATTATCCAGAAATCGGTTATCATTTATATGAAATGAACGTATTCTTTAAAACGAGAAATGACTGTAATATGTATCTATTTATTACATATATTTGTAATATTAACAATTACTTTGGATTTTTTCTTTTTTTAAAGTTTCACTATATTGCGCACCCAAATTTTTCTAATAAGGTTCCTAAATATTTTTAGTGTTGAAATAGTTCTTTTACTTCTTAATTTGTTCATAAAAATATTTTCAACTTTTCTTAAATATTGTAAATTGCATTATTTGTTATATTTGTACTAACTACTTCGCTGTGTTTATTGATATTTTTTAATTTCCATAGAATTCACATCTACTCTTTATGAAAGAAAATATTTATTATAATTTTTGTTTTTATTTCTTTCATTGTTATAATAAAATGAATGGTTAAAATTGAAAATGGCTGCATTTTTAATGTTTGAGTGCATAGACGAATTTTGTTTTGAACCATTATTTTCTTTATGTATTTGTTATTTTTAAATATATTCTTTGAAATACAAAATTAAAAAAAATCGTTATATATTATAATAAAATCCTATAAAATACTCGGGAATCCTTTTTAATCTCCTTAAGTCCCATAAAGTCATTGAAATCCCATTAAAAATTTCCTAAAATCCCTTGAAATGTTTTTTTGAATCTTTAAAAATCCTTCAAATTTTTTGGATATATATTGAAATTCTTTAAGGTTCTTAAAAATCCTATAACTTCTTTTAAAATATTTCGAAATCTTTAAATATCCCTTTAAATCCTTTGAACTCCGATAAAAAACTTCTGAATTCTTTTAAAATTCCTGAATTTTTTTGGAATATATTTAAATTCTTCAAGGTTCCTAAAAATCCGATCGCTTCTTTTAAAATATTTCGAAATCTCTAAATATCCCTTTAAATCCTTTGAACTCCGTGAATACCGTACATCGTCTCTAAAAAATCCCTTAAAATCCTTTGAAAACGGTGGATGTCGCGTGAAATTCTTTAAAATTCCGTGAAACAATCGAAAGCCCTCTTAATCTCTCAAATTTTCTTTGAATCCCTTTAAATGTTTTCAAATCTTTGTAATTCCCTTTATATCCCTTCAAATCTTTGAAATTACTCTAAAATCTCCTGAAATTTTTCAGGTTTCTTCAAAGTCACGTGACTTCTTTTTAAATATTTCGAAATCTCTCAAAATCCCTTTTAATCCTTTGAATTCCTTGAATATCTTAAAGAATCTCTTTTAATCCCTTGAAATCCTATAAAAACTGTATATATCCCTTAAAATTCTTGAAAATTTCGTGAAATAGTCGAAAGCGCTTTTAATCTCTCAAAATTACCTGAAATCCCTTTCAGTGCTTTTTAATCTTTGCAAATCCCTTTAAATGCCATTAAACCTCAAAATCTTCTTAAAGTCCCTTAAACACCTTAAAGTACATTAAAATATCTAAAAAATTGGAAGACTTTTTTTTCTAATCTCTTTAAAGCCCTTCAAATCTTTAAAATCCCATTACAATTAGCTCACATTCTACAACATTCGTAAACATACTTCTTTATCTCTTGAATTAATAGCCCATGACTTCTCTTAAAATGTTTTAAAATTTCTAAAAATCTTTTAAAATCTCAAACTTTTGTTATCCTTTGATATCTTTTGAAGTAACTTAAAACCCCTCAAAATCTGCTGTCCTCTTTTGAAATCCTTTCCAATCACTGGCAGTTTTTCAAATCATTTGAAATCTCTTCACAGTGAAAATAGGTCTCAAATTATAAAAATCAACCGTTTGTAATTAATAAAAATTCTCTAATCGTAATGAAAAATTAATTTCAATACCATTTTATACCACAACTCTTGATTTCAGTAAGATAAATATTTCCAATTCCAAAAATTAACTTCTGTTTATTTACTTATTATAACTTGATAATTTTTTTAAAATTATTTCCACATACTGGAAATTATTGATAACAGAGATAGTTTCAGAACATATATCAGACCGTTTTTTGTAAACCTAAATCACTTTAAAAAAAGTGCTTTGTTTAGCAATAATAAGTATTTATGGAAAGATTCTAAATTCAAACATACAAAGCTTTCTCAATTTTGAAAAGATAAAAAAAAGTTTAAATCGATGGTTATTGGTACTGGTTGTACAAAGAGCTCTCAAGATAAAGCTTTCTGCTCAATATCCTTCCCCGATATGTCAATCAGGTCCAGGGAATCGATAAGCAATGTCCTGGTCCCGTACTCATCGCGGATATAAATTTCGGTTGCAGACTCTTATCTCTTGTCTTCTCTTCCCCAATATCTATCTAAATGGAAGAGATTTACTCTCAGGTTAAACTCTTTACCATGATGAGTTGTCGTGACATGAATATATATGAAGGTGATTTATTGTATAGGACAAAGAGAATTATTTTCGAACCTGAATTTGCACAGTAGCCTAAGTTGTATCTTTTAGAGAAGAAATGTAAACAATCCCCTTTCCCCACTTCCCATCCTTGCCCCTCACTTTCCCTAGCCTATTGATCCTTATTATTTTCAGTCACTTACACTTACTTTCAGTATTTCCCCCAGTGCCCCTCTTCATATTTCCCCTCACTCGCCCCACTCATTTCTCTTCACTTCTCCTACTTCGACTTTCCTTAATCCACTGTA
>NC_046660.1:27518313-27536469 GCF_010883055.1 Belonocnema kinseyi
TCCAATCATTCCCCATTAATTCCTCAACTTTCTCTCACCTTATTTTCAATACTTTGCCTCCATGTATTTCCTCGGATTTTCTTTTTTTCTTCTTTGTTTATTATCTCTACATCCCCTTCTCTCAATCCTTATACTCTGTCTTCTATAATTTTCCCTACTTCCAGTTCCCTCATTTCCCCTTGCTTTTCATACTTTTCCCCTTATTTGCTACAGATCGTATACTTTCTCTTCTCTCATTCACCTTACTTCTTCTTTATTCATTTCCTTCACTTCGCCTCTTATTTCCTACAATTCTCCTACATTCTCTTTCCACGTTTCTTCATTTTCTTCACTTATTCTACCTCTCCTTTCAGTGTTTTTCTTAACCCCTCCCATTTTTTATGTACATCCGCTAACTTCTTCTACTACTCGCTTAGTTTCCCTTACTTCATTTATTTTATCTTTCTGTAATTCCACTGATATTCCCTTTTCCCCTCCTCTCGTTTCCCTTTATTCCTCTATATACATTTCTCCCTTACTTCTTCTAATTCTTATCCATACGTTTACCATCTCTTCCATTACTTTCGTAACATTCTCAACAAGTTACATTTCAAACTTTCCCCGCCTCTATTTCCTTCACTTTCCCTACTTTCTCTCCCCTAAATAACTCTACCATTCCTTACTCTCTCTCCCTTTATTTACCTTCAATTGCTGTATTTACACTCCCTTTATTTCTCCACACTTCTGCTACCTTTAAACTTATTTTTAAAATTAATTTTAAATTAAGTTTTTAAACCTTATTTTCTCACTTATTCTACCTTTCCTCCCCTCATTTCCCCTGCCAACGCTTTCCATCACTTTCTACAAACAATTGAAATCATAAGGATTTTGTTTGGAGATACGCAAATATAAAGAAATAAATTAAAATCAGATCTGGTTTAGAAGTCCCCTACTTAAGTTTTGTCTTTTTTATTGATTTTTAAAAATTTTATTTTCTCAAGTTCTTGGAAATGCAAGTATCAATATTGTATGCAATATAATTATCGCCTTTTAAATTACCATCAATGTATGTACATCAATTAATACAAATTTATTAAACTCATTTTTTATGAAAATAAAAATTTCACTTATCATAAAAAAATGTAAGGCAAGTAAGAAAAAATTATTACCTTTTTTAGAAATAACGAAAAGTAAATAAAAAATATTATTTTTATTTTTTTGCAGAGAATTGATCATGGACAGGAAAAATTACAGGAAATGTTAGATAATTATATTTTACAGGATTGGAATTTAAAAGTAGGTAGTCCAAAATAGAAAAGTGTGAAGTAGAAAATTATCTTTATTTCTTAAACGAAAATTTCTTTTCTAACCTTATATTTTAAAAGGATTAAAAATGAACTGCAAAATTTATGTAAACAATTGTTCGCTTTAATCTATTAATGATCTATATATTAATATTTGTTTTTGCCTGAAAGTTCATTTTTTTATTTAAATAGTTTACTAGTATGTTTTTGATTAAATATTTTATTATTTAGTTAAAAATTTAACAATATTGTAAAAAAGTTTTTGTTTTTGTAGAAAATTAATTTCTGTTTTGGTTTAAATGTCAACCTACCCTACGTTTTTCTTTGAGAATTCATATTTTTAACTTAAAAATTGAACTGCTTGGTTGAGAGTTAAACTGCTTCATTAAAAATGTATTTTTTGCTTAAAGATTCTTCACTTTAGTTGTGAATTCATCATTTCTGTAAAAATTTACATATTTTTTTTTTAATTTATTTTTGCAATTAAAAATTATTCTTGGTGGCAAAAGAATTAAACTATTTGTTATAAAATTTATGCAGCTTGTTGAAGATTCATCAGATTTTTTAAAAAGTGATCTTGTTGTTTGCAAATCTTTGTTATTTAAAAATATAACTTGATGTTTGAAAATTTGTCTATATAATTGAAAATGCGATATTTTGCTAGGAATATCATGAATTCTCTTGTGGAAATAAATTTTAGATTTTGTCTGGTCACAAGAAAAAAGCCCTTTCAACGATTAAAGTGAAGTGCTCAGAATAGCTGAAGTGCACAGAAAATAGCTTTTTGTCAAAACTTCTAATTATTTTTTTGTAATTCGTAATTATTAATATGTTATTCTGCTCCGCAATTTTTTTTAGATTTGGTTAAATACCTCGCAATCTTCTCTACTTAGAAAAGTGTTTAAATTTAGTTAAGGTTTGTTTTAACATCCTTTAAATATTCAATGAAGGTTATAATTAATTTACAAGAGATATGATAAACGTATTTTAACAGAGCCAGTAGACCACGAGAAACGTGATAAGAATGTATTTGTTTGAAATGAAGGAGCTGTAACAAAAGAGCATTCACAATCATTGAGAATGTGCCTGCGCAGTCAGCAGATTTTTTTCTTTAAAAATATCAAATTTGCTTATTTGAATATTTATGGAATGTTGAAATAACCTGAAAAATAAACTTGAATACTTTCCCTAACAGGGAGGAATTCTAACATTTATTTTTAATTTATTTCCAATTACAATATTATAATGAAAAAACACAAGTGTTTTCGTTTTTTTGCAAATGTTGATTTTCTTGTTTGAATTTTTAAGGGATGCTAAACTAAATCTTAAAATCAATTCAAACCTTTATTCTAATTGTTAACACTTTCCGCTCTTACTTTTTGGTAATTCGGTACACCAATAATTTAATAAAAAAATTTCCATTGATTTTGGCTTGAATTTTTTTGGGGATGTTAAGAAAAATCCCAAACGTCTGCCGAATCTAACCATTTATTAAAAAGAATAACATTTTAATAATTGACGAATTCAAACTAACAATGAAATGGGCTATGAAAATTGAAAAAGTGTCGCAATTTTTTGATTGGTTTAGATCACCCTGACGCTCAAGCCTCGCTCTGTTGATAGTTACGAAGTTGTAATATAAATTGAAAAAGGGCAGGAATTTTGTGGGTGCCCAATGCCAGTTTAAATAAAAACTGAGAAATATTCGTATTTTTTTGGGTAGCCTATGGCAGCCTAAATGAAAATTTAAGAAGTGCGAAAAATTGCCATGTGTTGTAGGACGGCCTGACTTGAAATTGAAAAAGAGCAATAAAATTTTTCAATTTTCTTAAATTTCTCCAATTCTTTCAATCCTTTTAAATGCCTATAAATCCTTTAATTTTTTTTAATGCTTCTGATTCTGCATTCTCCACTTCCCATAATTAAATTCTTCCTCTAACACTCACATCCCCACTACCCCGTCAAAACCTACCTTCATACCTAACGTATAATTGTAAAAATGGAGCCAATTTTCCTTTGGGCAATAGGGCGTCATAAATGAACATTGAAAAAGGGCTGTAAATTATTCTGTGACCTAGAGTTCTAAATAATAATTTGAAAAGGTTCGAATTTTTTGTGTTAACTATGTCTGTGTAACTTAGATAGCGATACATGTCATTTTCCCTATCTCCCATCCCCTTACATCACATACTTCCCATCACTTCACTTCCACTCTTGCCTCTCTTCGCACTTCTCGTCGCTTTTCCTAAAACCCCTTTCGAAACCTCCCTTCTCCTATTTACATCCCATTAGTCACCCTCACATCCCCACTATCTCTCATCTCACTTCCTCTACCTCCCATTTCGTTGCTGCACCTACTCCTCCTCATCTCACTTCTCCTACTTTCCTATTACCTCTCTTCTTCTCATTCTACATCCCGCACTTTCCCTACTTAAAACTCTTTTATTGACACTCACATCCCCACTACCCCTTTCCTAGCCTAAATCCCTACCTAAAATAAAATTAGAAACTTGTCGCCAATTTTTGGGCGTAATAGGGCGGCATAAATGAAAAGTAGAAAAGGACGATAAATTGTTGTGTGGCCTAGGGCTACAAATACAAATTTAAAAAGGTTGCCAATTTTTTTTGTAGCCTAGAGTGGCCTAAATAAAAATTGAGAAAGGGTGGCAAATTCTTGGATAGCCTAAACTAAAATTTAAAAAGAACATTTAAAGTTTGCGTTTAATAGCGTGGCATGAATACAAATTTAAAAGAGACGGCAAACTATTGTGTTGTCTAGTGCTTCCTGAATTAGAATTCAAAAAGTTCTACAATTTTTTTGGTTAATCTATGGCCACCTACAACCCTAAATCAAAATTTAAAAGGCGCGCAAATTATTTAATGGTCCAGGACGGCCTAAATGAAAATTGAAATAGTGTTCTAATTTTTTTGGTATTTTAGGAAGAATGGTGGTAATTTTTGGAAGGCCTGGGCATCTCAAATGAAAATAAAAAAAAGGACGAAATTTTTTTAGGGTGGCCTAGGGCGGCCTAACACAAAAATCCAGCACTGTCTTAGACTTTCTCTTTTTCCGGGTCGAGACTGATGGCCACGCCCATTTCATAGCTGCACAATGCGCCGCGCCGAGGTGCAGCCACCCTTTTCATAGGTTGACATTTGCGAGACGGAGAGTTAAATATCCTGACATTTTCCCGCAGGCCTCACGCCACCCCTAAAGGAAATCTCTGTCGGCTAATTGCAGTTCGATCACGGGACGCTCCGCTTAACCGCAGCGATTACCGCATTTCAATTTCAGCGACAACACAATCATTGTTTATTATTCTCTCTCTCTCTCTCTCTCTCTCTCTCTCTCTTACTCTGCCTGGAAAAATTCAACACAATTCCATTACTAAACAAAATATTTAATCAGGATTTTTTTAATGCAATATTCTTTTATGTAATGTAGATAATTTACAGATTCTTCTTCATTATGATGTGAGGTTTCCTCGGTTTTTAAAATTCGTAATGAAATTTGCATAAAGAAAATTATTATATGAGGGATTTTCTGATAAAAATTTGAGTGATTTTTTTTTAATATGCAAAGCACTCAAAAAGTTCAGAGGAAAAGTTGTTTTACTTGAAACTTCCCAAAAAAATTTTTTCCATTTTTAAAAACTTTTTATCATTTTTTGATTGTTTTCAAAAATGTAAGTTTTTAAAAAAACACAAGTCTTCCTTTTTAACCGCTCAAAAACGTGCGAAAATGTATTAGTTCATAACAGATTAAAACAATATTATTGATATTTTAATTTATTTTTGAAAAAATTTGAATTTGAATTTTTCATTCACGCCTAAACTATATGTGAGGTCTTGTTTTCATGTTCATTCGCAAGGAGAGCAAAAACTTATTTTTCAAAATTGCCAAAAATATATCTTTTTAAGTTTAAAAAATAAAGAAAACAAATTCCAATAAGTGTTTTATAATTTTTATGATTATTGTAGATCATTCTAAATGCTTTTTAATTCCCTTGCATTCTTTAAATTTCTTCAAATCTTTTCAGTTAAATTCTTTCTAATTCTTTAAATTCTATTCGATTTTCTTAAATGTTTCGAATTCTCTAAAATTCTTTGAATGCCCTGAATTCTTTAAAATTCTGTGTATTTTTTCTTGATTAAATTTCTTCAATCCATGTTAAATTATCCTTTATTTCAATCAGTTTTCTTGAAGATCTTAAATTTATTAAATGTCTTAAATTATTGGAATTCATTATCCTGAATTATTGTTAAATCTATAATGCCTTGAGATTTTTTAATTCTTTATTTTTTTCAATTCTTTCGAATTCCTTGGATTCTTATGAATTCTCTCAAGTGCTTTAAATCCTATCAGCTTTTATTATCTGGAATTAATTAAAATGCATATAATTCTCTCAAACACTTTTTAAGTGTTTAAATCTTTTAAATTTTGTTTGAATTTTTTGAAAATCATGAATTCATTAAATTCTTAACAATTCCTTTAATTCTCTTGAGCTTTCTTGCATGGTTTGCATTTTTTCAAATTCTATCATCTGACATTAATTATAATTCCTTTAATTTTCTTCAATCAGTTTGAAATCTAGTGAAGTCTCTTAATTTTTTAAAATTCCTTATAGTTCCTTAAATTCTCTTAAATTTCTCTTCGATGCTTTGTGTTCTTTTTAATTCCATCATCTAGAATTCCTTAAAATTCCTTTAATTTTCTTAATTTTTGTAATACGTCAAATTCCTTTAATTTTTTTAAATTTTGTCATCTGCAATTTCTAAAATTCCTCAGATTCTCTTCAATGCTCTGAATTAATTTTAATTTCATCGTGTGTAATTGCTTAAAAATCCTCAAATTCTCTGGAATTTTTTTTTTAATTCTTGTAACAGCTTGAATTGTTTTAAATTCTATCACCTGGAATTTCTAAAAATTTCATTAATTCTCCTAAGTTCTTTTTAATTCTTAGAATGTCTTAAATTCTTTTTAACACTTTTAATTGTATGGGTTCTCTTTAATTTTTAACTGCGTTTAATTTTTGGATTTCTCTCAAATAGCTTGCATTCCTTGATTTTTTTAATGCATTTAAATTTTGGAGTCCTCTTAAATTCTCTGAGATTCCTTGAACATGTATTTTTACAATATAATAAAAAAAGTGAAAAAACATTCTGTTAATCTCGAAAAATTTCGTAGTTAATAATATGAAAATGTTAATTAAAAAAAAATTAGTCATTATTTTAACGATTTCTTCCGCGTATCCGAATTCTAGCAGAACGTGTAGTTTTTTGTAGATCTTTTTTTTTATCAACTTTTACTAACTGCAAAAATTGTATTAAAAAATATTTCTCCTAAGAAATTCTTAAAAATGTTTGTGAGAATCTGATTTTTACTCAATTCTACGAGCGATTGCAAATATTTACAAAAAATTATAATTATCTTCTTGTTTATTTTGTTGTAATTTATTAAATTTTTAAAAATACCAAATGCACAAAACTTATTCAAATAATGGAAGAAATGTCTAATTTCGTGTAATTTATTGTTTTTATTTTTATTTTTTTGTAAAAATGTTTGTCTTTTTCTGTACTTGCTTGCAAGAAATTCTCCTTATAGAGTGAACGAAAAATTTAAAATTAGATTTGAAACCCATACAATTTTGTGAAGTTTTGAAAACCGAACCAATCCTACCTAAATTGGGTTTTCAAGGAATTCATGACTGGTGCAATAAAATCTTAAAAATTATTGAATTTAAGACATCATACAAAGTTAAGAAATAGCTTTATTATTTAAAACAATTTCATTTTTTAAATGAAATATAAAATTTCTCTTCGGCCGGCTTATTCATTGAGTTGAACTACTTACGGATGTTTGGTAGTTATCTGAAGTTTAAAAATGAGTATTATTGAAAATGATTGATAAAATCGGGGAAAATATAGTTTTAATATTTTCAATAAAGTAAATTTTGTTAGTAAAAATAAAATAACAATATTATAGTTTCTGAATAAAAATCTTCAAAAAACATCGTACAACATTAAGATTATATAAAAATAGCAATTTAAAGAGAAAAAAACATACAAATTTAAATAAATGATGTTAAGTAAACCATTTCAAACTGAAATGTTTTTTTTTATAATTCGCCGTCAATTCTCTTTCAAAATAACAAACATCACACAGTCCCACAAAAAAATATTTTTCCGCGTCTAGGGGTCAGACCATGTTTTCTATATATTTGTTCGGTCGCTGCTTCCGAATCTGAGGTTCAAAAAACCCAGCACGTCAGGGTTCTGACATAACCTCAAAAACCCTCATAAATTTTTTTCCGAGTCCGGGGGTGAGACCATGTTTATTATATATTTTTTGGTAGCTGATTCCGAATCCGAGGTTCAAAAAATAGAGCGTGTCAGGGTTCTGACATGACCTCGAAAAACCTAATCAATGTTTTTTCGAATCTAAGGATGAGACCATTTCTATTATATTTTTTTTGCGGTCGCTGATTCCGACTTCGAGGATCAAAAAATCCAGCACGTCAGAATTCTGACATAACCTCGAAACCCCTAATAAATGTTTTTTTCGAGTCTAGGGGTGAGACCGTGTTTTTTTTTTGTGGTCGCTGATTCCGACTCTGAGAATACAAAAAATTCAGCACGCCAGGGTTCTGACATAACTTCAAAAAGTCTTATAATTTTTTTTAGTCCGGGGGTCAGACCATGTTTATCACATGTTTTTGGGGTCACCGCAAAGAGGTGGCCTGTATGCAGACACACGTAAGTCGAATGAACAAATTTCGCGCGTTTCTTTGGAAATCAAAACCCTGACGTGCTGGAGTTTTGAGACTACTTATTCGGATTTAGTGTCCGCAAAAACATATAGTAAACATGATCTGACCCCTGGGCTCAGAAAAAAAAACTTTTATCAAGTTTTTTGAGGTTATGTGAGAACCCTGACGTGCTGGGTTTTTTGGAGTTCAGATTCGGATGCGGCGACCCAAAAATATATAATAAACATGGTTTAACCCCGGACTCGAAAAAAAAACGCTTATGAGGTTTCTTGAGGTTATGTCAGAACCCTGACGTGCTAGGCTTTTTTGGACCTCAGATTCGGTTTCAGCTACCCCAAAAACATTTTTTTTAATAATTGGGACAAGGGTGACATAAAAATTAATTCAGATACACTTGAAAATAAATCGACTTGAAAATAAAAAGTAAATTTTTTTCCAGGTCACACTCTCCATTTCTATTCTCATTAGTCTTCACGTGTTCTTCCTCCTCGTCGTCGAGATCATCCCTCCAACGTCATTGGTGGTACCCCTTCTTGGAAAATATCTAATTTTTGCCATGATCCTCGTTTCCATAAGGTAAGACGAATCAGAAAATTTATCAAATTTTTCCTTTTTTTTTTGTTAAATACGGATTTTGATTTCGTACAAAGTAAGGTCCTTCCTCTATAGAAGTCGTTGAAGCGTTGAAAGAAATTCAACAAGAAAAGGATCACCGGATCAGCAGTACCTCTTTTCACAGAGCACAAAGAACTCTCCAAACACTTGATTGATATTTACGATAGATACGCTATTGACGGTATATGCGATTTACGATCAAAAAATTACAAAAGATATTTTAAAAGGATAGCTTTCTTAAAATAATACAAGAAGTTTTAACCGAAAAAGGCAAAAGTAAAACAAAATTTCAACGTAATAGTTCAATTTTCCACAAGGAAGATTAACATTTTGCCTAAGAAGAAGAACTTCCATCAAAATACATTTCTTTAATTAAATACGAAATAATTAAATTTTCTTTTCATAAAAACAATTTTCAACAAATAAAACAACAAATTTTCGAGAAAAGATATGGAATTTTTATCTTCGAAATGAAAGTTTCATACCAGAGATATTTGAATTTTCCACGAGGAGATTAAATTTCCACCAAAAAAACCATTTTTCAACAAAATACATGAACTTTCTACCAAGTTGTTTAATTTTTAACCAAATTGAAATTTATAACAAAAAAAACGAATTTGTAAGCAAGAAAATTAAGTCTCTACCAAAAAAAAACAAATTCTTCACAAAATGCATTAATTATCAACAAAATAGGTAAATTTTTAATACAGAAATGAATTTTTAACTAAAGTGATGAACCTTTAACAAAAAAATTAATTTTTCAACTGAATAGTCTAATTTTTAATAAAAATAAATAAAATAGACAAAAAGATTCATGTTTAACTAGAGATGACATAATTGTATTTCCAATTTAAAAAATTTATTTTAAACAGTTAAAAAATACAAATTTTTATCAAAATACATACATTTTCAGCCAAATAGATTAATTGTGTACTAAAAAATAAACATTTTTCACTAAAAATACAATAATTAAATTTTTAGTTCGAAAATATAATCTTCAACCAAATAAAATGAGTTTTGAAACAAATAGTTCAATTTTTAACTAAGCGGATTAATGGCTACCCAAAGAAATTTAATTTCGACCTAAAACCGGAAATTTTTAACAAAATGCATGAATTATCAACAAAATAGTTAGATTGATATCTTACAAGAACAACAACATTTAAGTGAAATACCTAGATTTTTAAGTAAATAGTTTCATTTATTCATATGAAATAGATCAATTTCAAACTAGGCATAGATTAGTCAAATTTGTAACCAATCAAATAAATTTTCAACTAAAATTATGAATCATTAAACAACATACATTTAATATTGAACCAAACAATTAAATTTTGAACCAACTATTGGAACTTTTAGCGCAAAATGTGATTTTTTACAAAAAATGAAATATTTAAATTTTCAGTGAAAAAAATCATTTTCAATCGAAAAATTAAAATTTCTACAAAATAACTGAATTTTCAATTTAAAACATGAATTGGTCACCAAAAAGATTAATTTTTTATCACAAAAGACGCACTGGCTATTTAAATTTCTATAAAAAAGCCTAACGTAATTTTGTAGATGTGCCCTTATTTCATTTTGTTTTCTAACGAAAATAGTACAAATTGCGTTTTCGCACAAAGAAAAGTCCTTCCTCTATAGAATTCGATGAAGCGTTGAAAGAAATTGAACAAGAAAAGTAACGCCGCACCGGATCGGCAGTACCTCTTTTCTCAGAGTACAAAGAACCCTTCAAACACTTGATTGATATTTACGATAGAGGTTTACGGAGTGTTGTGAAACGATATCTCACTCGTTCCTAAAGAATCAATCAAATTTTTTATTGATTCTCTTTTTTCGGAAATTTGATACTGCTTCTCGCTTTACGAAATACAAAAGGCTTTCTTTCTATCAACAACATTACAATTTTAATGACATCAATAGTATTTAAATATAAGTCAAAGGGCTTTCTTATACCATTGTGTCGTTAAATCACCCCCTCCAGTATTTTCCCTGCCCTATCCCCCTGTCGTCAACTTCACCTCTCTATTGATAAATGCTCTCCTCTCACTCTCCCACCCTTCACGCACTTCCCTCCACCACTTTCTTCTCCTAACTAACCATACAAATCATCCCCCCTTCCTACCTGACTTACCTTTCCTACTTCACTACCCCTCACTTGCCTTCCTAACTCTTCATCTTTCTTATCCACCCTCGCTTCCAGTAATTTCTCTTTGTCTACATCTCTTCCTCGTACTTCCACTCACACCACTTCCTCTCATTCTTCTCATTTGTCCTTCCTAAAATTACCTACTTTCTTCTACTCCGTCATTTTCTCTACTACTTCTTCCCACCGCACCTCTAACTTCCCTTTTCTACTTCACCAACCCTCACTTTCCCTCTGAACCCCTATTCACCCTACTTGTCTTCTGACCCTCTCCTGACTTCCCCACTCTTCACCTTCCTCCATCACCCTCGCTTACCGTAAATCTTCTTACTTCACATTTCTTTACCGTACTTGCTCTCTCACCACTTCTCTTTATTCTTCTCTTTTGCCCTTCTCGCAATTCCCTACTTTCTCCCACCACCTCATTTTCCCTACTTCTCCTCCCCTCGACGCTTCTGACTTTGGACATGTTTTTTTTTACAGTTTTGGACACTTAATAAGAATATAAAATTGGAAAACATTTAAAAAATTTCTGCTGAATACAGGAATTCTTTTTTGAATAAGAAAAAATAGTTTCAGTCACTAACTAGTAAGTCAAGTTCGATTGGGCTAAACTATTCCACATGTTAATATTCAAAGAATTCACGGAATTACTTTAATTCCGTAAAATACTTGAATTCCATGAATACTTTTAATTCCATGAATTCCATGGAATTCACTAATTCCACGAATTCAATTAATTTCTCTAATTTCGTAAATTCCATGAATTTCACGATTTCCTTTAATTCCATGAATTCCTTAAATTCCACTTTTTTCTTAAATTCTGTAAATTTCATGAATAACATCAACACAATAAATTCCGTGAATTCCCTATATTCTGTGCATTCCTTCAATTCTATTTATTCCATTAATACCAAGAATTCCCTGAACACAACAAATTCCTTGAATGCCATTAATTCTACGATTCCTATTAATTCCACGAATTTCACGATTTCTCTGGATTCCTCGAAAGCCACGAGTTTTTTTAATTTGGTGAATTCCTTGTATCCGCAGATTCCGTGAATTTCTTTAATTCCATGAATTCCACGAATTTCACGATTTCCCAAAATTCCTTGAATTCCACGAGTTCCTTGAATTTCGTAAATTCCATGAAATCAGCGACTACCTTTAATTAATTGAATTCCATGAATTCCTTAGATTCCATAAATTCCTCTTATTCCGTGAATTCCGCGAATGTGATGAGATCCATGAAAACCTTGAATTCCACGATTTCTACAACTTTCACGAGTTCTCTGAATTACTTTAATTGTATGAATTCTAGTAATTCCTTGAATTCCACGATTTTCATAAATTCCTCGAATTCCATGAATTGCACAAATTCCGTGAACTCCAGAAAATCCTGGAATTGTACGATTTTTCTGGACATGTTGAATTTCATGAGTTCCTTTAATTCAATGCATTACTTAAAATCCATCAAATTCTCGAATGCCACTAATTCTACGATTTCTATGAATTCCACGAATTTCACGATTTCCCTGGATTCCTCGAATTCCACGAGTTTTTTTAAATTGGTGAGCTCTTTGGATCCGTAGATTCCGTGAATTTTTTTAATTCCATAAATTCCATGAATTAAAAAAAATTCTTAAATTCCACAAATTTCATGAATTTCAGGAATTCCACGATTTCCCTAAATTCCTTGAATTCCCCGAGTTTCTTGAATTCCGTGAATTCCATGAAATCAGCGGCTTCCTTTAATTTAATGAATTCCTTAAATTCCATAAATTCCTCTTATTTCGTGAATTCCGCGAATGTGATGAAATCCATAAAAACCTTCAATTCCATGATTTCCACAAATTTCTCGATTTCTCTGAATTCCTTTAATTGTATTAATTCTAGTAATTCCTTGAATTCCACGAATTTCACGATTTTCATAAATTCCTCCAATTCCATGAATTCCACGAATTCGATGAATTTAACTATTTTTATAAATTCCTCTAATTCTATGAATTGCAGAAATTCCATAAATTCCACGAAATCCTTTAATTCCACGATTTCCCTGAATGCATTACTCTAATTTCATGAATTCCTTTGATTGCACGAATTCCAGGAATTCCAGGAATTTCACGCCATATAAAACTTATTTTCGCGATTGTGAATTCTCTTTTGCTACAGCTCCTTCGGCATTGATGAACCCATTCTCATAACGCGTCTCATGACAATATGAATATCAAAAACGAATTTTCAACTCTAATTTAGGAAAATAATTTCTTCATCAAACATTCTATAGTACCTTGTATCTTTTTTACATTCTCATCCTAATGAGAAGGTATTGGTTTTATGTAAAATTTCACTTTGTCGGTTTTCATTAAATCTTTACGTTTTGAGACACAGTGATTCAGAAAAAACTATTTTTACGAAGGTGTTTGTCTGTCTGTAGCCTGTAGTCTGTATTCTGTAGGCACGATAACTTTCGAAAAATTGATCAGATTGGTTTCTGCTTTGGCACACTTTTTTAAGGCATAAAAATAAAGAACAAGTTCGTAAACCAGCTATTTTGGATCAAAATTCAAAAAGTGAGCGCGGTTTCAAAATTTTGGAAACAACATTTTTTCAAGATTTCAAAATTCTATGTACGTTCTATAAAAAAAATAATTAACAACAAGTTTGTAGATCTTATTTTGATGAACAATTTTTTTAAAT
Source organism: Belonocnema kinseyi (assembly GCF_010883055.1). NCBI lineage: Eukaryota > Metazoa > Arthropoda > Insecta > Hymenoptera > Cynipidae > Belonocnema > Belonocnema kinseyi. The sequence continues at coordinate 27,531,831 of NC_046660.1, forward strand.
TTTTTTCGTATATTGCATAGTTTGACTTTAAAATTGAATTTTTTATTTTCAAAAACAATGTCCACGAATAAAATGAAAACCGACAGTCTAATTTTACATAATACTAATTCTGTTTACTGAGGATGATGACGAAAAGAGCTAATTAATTTGTGGATAACTCAAAAAATTAATTTTGTATATAATAGACAAATTTTTATTCAAATAAATAAATTTTAACTAAAATGGTGAATAATCACATAAAACCATTCATTTTTCACAAAATTATTGAATCTGCAAACGAAAAAATATTCTTAATTATTAAAGTTAATCTTTTACCAAAAAGAAGAGTTTTTTCAATTTTCAAATAAATGGTTCACCTGATAAAAATTAAAAAGAAGAATTCACTTATTCAGCTAGAATTAATCAACCAATTTTCGAATAATTTTGAAAATTTTTGAAAGCTTTATAAAATTTTGCGTCATAATTAAAACCTTGTTTTTTATTTTAAAAAATTGGAGTGAGCTTCTGTCACTAATAGAAAAAAGTTGAATGTGTCAGGTTTAGGAAAACTGAACTTTTAATTTTTAGGCGCCTGCCTATTCATCAAGACCTTTTATTATTATGGTAATTAATGAAATTACATATCTCAGCTTTTAATGAGACAAAGGAAGAGAAGATAGTTTCACACTTTCACAGGCTTTGTTACCCCAGAGACTTGAGAAATTTGAATAGTGAATTGCACTCAAGTTAGTTGCTTTCTTCCCTGGTTGAAGCCTTTGTTCAAATTAGTCGTTCTCTCTTCGCGTTTTTCTACGATCCTCAAATTTAATATATATCGATGAATTTCCAACTTCTGTAAAGAAGTATAAAAGAACTCAGGGACAAAAAAAATTAATTTGTTTAAATAACTTTTTTATAACAAAATAAAATTTAGTTGTCTCAAGCAAAGCCTCACAGAAATCTTTAACTAACAAAGATTACTTTTTAACTAAATTTGATTTATTTTTAACAAAATAGATCAACCTTTACACAAATAGTTCAATATTAAAATAAAAACATAAGCATTCAACCAAAAAATTTGATTTTCTAATAAAAAATACGAGTTCTCAACCAAATATATTTTGCTTTTCAATCAGGCTAAATTCTTAGTCAAGAAATTAATTTTCGACCACAACAATAAGTTTGTATTGAAATAGTTAAATTCTGAACCGCAGAGATGAATTTTTAACTAAAATGATAAATCTTTTAACAAATACAAAAACTTATTTTTTACAGCATTGTTTCATTTTCTGCACTGTAGATTAATTTTTTCTCAAAAAGATTAATTATCACCAACAAAATTAATAATTGATGTTTCATCTAAAAAAGTTTTAATATTAAATAAAAAACAGTTGAATATAACCAACTAAAATACAAATTTTTAAGAAAATGGTTGAACCGCTAACCAAAAAGATGATTAAAAAAAAAATATATGTTTAACCAAAAAATGTATTTGCTTTCCGATTAAATATGTAAAGTAAATTATTTTTAACCAAAAAGATGAATTTTCAACCGAATATATCAATTTTCTACCAAACAAATGAATTTTCAACAAAAAAATATAATACTCTGTTACCACGACTGATTTTATACCAAAAACCAACACATTTTTAACAATATAAAATAGTTCAATTTTCAACTATAGAAATGATTTTTTACCAAAATATTTGCATTTTTAAACAAAAAGGACAAATTTTTAATGAAAAATGATCATTTTTGACATGAGAAGTAAATTTTTAATCACGTTATTTAATTTCTTACAAATATGATTTATTTGTTAACAAATAGTTTGGAAAAATAATTTTAAACTAAAAAAAATCATGTTCAACAATATAGTTTATTTTTCATCAATAAATAAATTGCATATTAAAATAGTTGTATTAAACCCAAAAAGATAAATTTTCAACAAAAGAACGGAATTTTAAACAAACAAAAAATTACTTCTTAACAAAATTTTTTAATTTTCAAAAATATTTTTTATTGAGAAGAAAAATTTTAAGCTGTAGATGAATTTTCTACCAAAATAGTTAAATTACACAAAAGACAAAATTTCAACAAAATAGTGGAATTTTGAACAATAAAAAAAAATTACTTGAAACAAAAATTATTTTATGCACATTTTCCACTTTTCTAATTGAATTTTCAACAAAACTCATAAATTTTCATTAATCAAGGTTAATTTTCTACCAATAAAGACGAATTTTCACCAGAATACATACATTTTCAAAAAAAAAAGATCAATTTTAAGGAAACGAAAAAAAACTTTTCAACAAAAGATAAATTATCTATTAGAGTAGTTGAATTAAACCCAAAAAGGCAAATTTTGAGCAAAACAGTGGAATTTTGAACAAAACATTATTAATCAACCAAATTTTTTAATTTCTTACAAATTACTCATTAAATAGTTACATTTTCAACAATAAATGAATTGTCCAACAAAATATTCGAATTAGACCCAAAAGGACAAATTTTCAATAAAACACATGTATTTTTATCATCTACAGAAAAATTTGTTAGTTACATTTTCAGTTTAAAAAAAAATCTTAATTATTGAAAAGAATACAAAAATAATTTTCAATAAAATAGGTAGATTTTAACCAAACAAATCAATTTATAAATAAAATTATGAATCTTTAATTAAAAATAAAACATTAATTTTCAAGAAGGTACATGAATTTTAAACTACAAAAATCAATTTCCAAGTAAAGATAAAATACCTACATTTTCAGATAAAAAATTAATTTTCAGCAAACAAAAATTCAATCTAATTTTTAAAAACTATTTGAATTACCGATTTTTATTATTAAGAATGATCTGTATTAGCCTGAATACAAGTTAATTACTTGAAATACATAAGTTACTTTAAATTAGTGTAGTTATAAGTGGATTGTTCCATGTTAGAAGTAGTTTGCTTTATGTTAAAAGTGGATTGATCCGTATTACAAGTAGATTTATCCGTGTTACACGTGGATTTATCCGTGTTACAAGTGGATTGATCCGTGTTGCAAGTGGATTTATCCGTATTACAAGTGGAATGACCCGTGTTACAAGTGGATTGATCCGCATTACAAGTGTTTTGATCCGTGTTACAAGTGGATTGATCCGTCTTACAAGTGGATTGATCCGTGTTACAAGTAGATTGGATTCTTGTTACGAGTGAATTTCTCCGTCTGAAAAGTGGATTGATCGTATTAAAACTGGATTACTCCGTTTACAAGTGTATTGGTCCGTGTTACAAGTGGTTAGATTATTGTTACAAGTGGATTTCTCCGTCTTACAAGTGGATTGATCCGTTCTCAAGTAGTTGGCTTCGTGTTAAACTAGAATACTCCATGTTACAAGTGGATTGATCCACGTACAAGTGGTTGGATTCTGGTTATAAGTAGATTGCTCCATATGACTACCCCGAAAAACAACTGGATTACTTGGAGTTACAATTGAAATGCCCTGAATTAAAAGTAGATTACTCCTAAAGACTGGCTTTATCGTCGATAAAAAGTGGATCATGCCGAATTACAACTGAATTACTTCAGATTTGAACTGTATCACAAACGGATTGCTCCGTGTTACAAGTGATTGGATTCTTGTTACAAGTGGATTTCTTCGTCTTACAAGTAGATTGATTCGTATTAAAAATGTTTAGCTACATGTTGCAAGTGGATTGCTCCATCTTACAAGTAGATGAATTCGTCTGACAAGTGGTTGGCTTTGTGTTACAACTGGATCACTCCGTCTTACAAATGGATTGATCTTTGTTACAGGTGATAGGATTTTTGTTAAAAATGGTGTTTCCATCTTAAAAGTGGATTGCTTGGAGTTACAAGTAAATTATTCCAGATTAAAAATAAATTACTTCGAGAAACTGGCAGTAATCCAGATTACAATTGAACTACCCGAGGAGAACAACTGGATCACTGGGAGTTACAATTGAAATACCCTGGATTACAAGTAGATTACTCCTAAAGACTGGCATTATCGTCGAGAAGGAGTGGATCATGCCGGATCACAACTGAATTACTTCAGATTTAAAATGTATCACCAACGGATTGCTTCGTCTTACAAGTGGATTGCTACGTGTTAAAAGTGGATTATTCTGAATTACACTCGTTTGCTCTTTTTCCGAGTCTGAATAACCGAACGGTTGAGCGGCTTTTAAAATTTTTTAAAGCTTAACAATAATGATAATGGAAAAAATAATTCTAGATAATAAGTTTCAGGGCTGTGTCTAGGCGTCCAGACTTCTGGACGAATAAACACATAAATAAGGGGGGGGGGAGCTGGAAAATGGGTTAAAGATGTGATTAATCACTCCTCCGTGACAAATTGCTATAATGTATTTTTGTGAAAGATGGACCTGGGAAAGGTGTCCGAGATGTGATCAATCACTCTTTTGTAATCAGTTGCTGAAACTATTTTTTAAAAGGGGCATCTGGAAAAGGGGTTTGAAATGCGACCAATCACTGTTCTGTGACCAGTTGCTAAAACGTTTTTTTATAAGGGGGGGGAGCTGTAAAAGGGGTTAAAGATGTGATTAATCACTCCTCCGTGACCAATTGCTATAATGTATTTTTTTGAAAGATGGACCTGGGAAAGGTGTCCGAGATGTGATCAATCACTCTTT
>NC_046660.1:27536569-27573238 GCF_010883055.1 Belonocnema kinseyi
CTGGAAAAGGGGTTTGAAATGCGACCAATCACTGTTCTGTGACCAGTTGCTAAAACTTATTTTTATAGGGGGGGGGGAGCTGGAAAAGGGATTAAAGATGTGATTAATCACTCCTCCGTGACCAATTTCTACAATGTATTTTTTTGAAAGATGGACCTGGGAAAGGGGTTCTAGATGTGACCAATCACTCTTCTGTGACCAGTCGATAAAACGTATTTTTTTGAAGGGGGCGCTGGAAAATAGGTTCGAGTTGTGACTAGTCCCTCTTCTGTGACCAGTCACTGAAACGTATTTTTTTAAAGAGGGACCAGGAAAAGGGGTTTGAGATGTGACTAATCACTTTTTTGTGACCAGTCGATAAAACATATTTTTTATGGGATTCTTAAGGGAACTGGAAAGGAGGTGCGAGATGTGACCAATGCCTCTTCTGTGACCAGTTGTTCAAACCTATGTTTTTAAAGGTGGAGCTAGAAAAAGGGTTTGTGATTTCACCAGTCCCTCTTCTCTAACGAATTGCTAAAACGTAAGTTTGTAAAGGGGAAACTGGACAAGGGGTTTCAGATGTGACCAATCACTCTTCTGTGATTGGTCGCTAAAATGTATTTTTTTACTGTTACTATAAGTAAAAGTGATTGAAAAAATTATATTTCTAAATATTTCAATAACTAAAAAATAAATAAAAACGTGCGTGTGCTGAGAATGGAACACGCAACCTACCGGTTATGAAGGTCAAACAATAATTTCAAGTCCTTCAAAAAATATCGAATCTGTATACACAACGATAATTTGAATTAAAGTAAATATTTTATTCGTGCAAAATTTCTGGACGAATAGCCGTTCTCTGTGGGCTGGCTATTCGTCCAGAATTTTGGTCAAATACTCGTTCCGAAACAGATGAGCTATTCGTCCAGAATTCTGGTCGAATATACACTCCGAATGAGAAAAGATTTAAGGGGGAAATATTTTTTAAATAATGGATATTTTGTCAATTAATGAAAAAAAACTTTTATTGAATATTGCTAAATTTATTCACCGATTGTCCCGACTGTATTTCTGCTTACATCATCTGAACTGAGAAGATGTGGAACTATTGGATGAATGGACATTAGCTTCAGGAAATGTTCAGCGAACGTAAAGAAAAGTTTTACTGCTTTATGAGCTGAGTTATCAAACCCGTAACGTAAACCATGCTTTTATGGCGCTATTTCTTAGTCTATAAATTTTAATAATTCCTATTTATTTCAGAATTCGTCTTTTTCGTGTAAAATTACATTTTTCTCTCAAAAATTAATCAATTTTCTTTTTAAAAACATCCTCTTTAGTTAGAAACTCAAGTACTTTGGTATTAGTGCTAATTTAGTTTTACAAAATAAATATTATCGGGGTGTAAATTTAACTTTTTCGTAGAAATTTTTTGTACTGGAAAATTTAATAATTGTGTAGAAATTACAACTATTTGCTCAGAAATGAATTTTCTTCTTGAAAAATCATATTTTCGGGTTCGATTGAAAATTATTCTTTGTTCTACGAAGGTTTAACAAATTCTCTTGAAGTTCAACCCCTTGATTGAAAAATCATTCTTTCAATTAAAGATTTACAATTTTTAATGAAAATTCGTCTCATTTGTTGAAAATTTGTTGTTTTTTCGTCTCAAAATTTACGTATTCCATTGTTGGATAAAAATTAATATTTTTTAGTGAGATATGAAGACTTAGATTTCTATTATTTTCAAATTGGTTTCTTAAAACCTTTTGGTTTAGGCCTCCAAATTTCTAACATATATTACATTTTTCTCCAATTTAACTTTTTTGGTTATAAAATTAACTGCTTGATAGAAAAATAACTGCTTGATTGAAAGCTAAACTGCTTGGTCAAGAAAGTTCTTTTTTTATTAAGGATTCATGATTTTATTTTAGGAATCTACTTTTTGCTTAATTTTTTTATTTAAATTATTACATTTTGCTTTGAGAATTCGTATTTTAATTAAAAATTTATTTAGTTTGTTAAAAACTCTAGTATTAATTGGTTTTCGTGTAAGATTTAACTTTTTTTCTAAATTGTTTTTTGTATTTGATTAAAACTGTTTTAGACTGAAATTTAATATATTTTTTAAAATTTAATTGCTTTTTTGAAATAAGTTTAACTTTTCCATTTTTGTTAAAAAGTTTTCTTGTTTGGTGAAAAATTAATCTTCTTCGCAGAAATTTCAACTTCTGTAAAAAAACGCAACTATGTTCTTAAAAATTCCTTAGTTTTAGTTTTTTGTATGAAAATTCGACTCTTTTTTGAAAGGTGAACTATTTTGTTGAAAAATTGTAGTTTTTTAGTTGAAAATTTAACTATTTGTTTTAAAATGTGTCGTATTTCGTCAAACATTAAGCTTCTTGGTGGCAAATTAATGTTCTTTTGAATAAAAATGCAGTTGTTTTATTAAGAATTAATCAGTTTTGACTAAGAATTATTTTTACTTGGCCTGTTTGTTTCATTAAAAATACTTGAAAATTTAAATAATTTTTGTTAAAAACTAATTTTTTGTTGAAGATTTAAACTAGTTTTTATGTAAAATTAATAATGAAACTAGTTTGTTGAAAATTCACCTTTTGTGTTAAAACTGTAACTATTAAATTGAAAATATAAATATTTTCTTAAAAGTTAGTTTTTTTCAATTAATTTTTTTTATTGAAAACTTTTCTATTTTTGATTGGAAATTTGTCATTTTTAAGTTGCAAATTTTAATATTTTTTAATTTTTAAACAAATATTTGAAAATTGATATTTTCGGTTTCTTATTAAAAATTAGTTTTTGTTTTATAAAGCTTTAAACTAGTTTGAATTTAAAATTAATAATAAAACTAGTTTGTTGAAAATTCACTTTTTGTGTTGAAAATGTAGCTATTTAATTAAAAATGTAACTATTTTTCTAAAAATTAGATTTTTCTGAAATTTGTTTATTTTTGAACAAATAGTTGAAAATAAATTTTCTTGTTTAAAAAATTCGTTTCTTTTTTCAAAGTTTTTTTTTCATAGTTTCATCAAATAAAATTTTCTCTCCGATTTTCGTGAAAAATGTCAAAAGTCTCTTCATTTCCCCAGTTTACAGATAATTTTGACCTCTGGAGTCTTTTATCGATAAAATTGAAAAAAAAAATACTTTTTTTTACTTCTCCTGCGAATGTGGGGGAGGGGGGGTCAATATACAATTCATTAAATATTGGAATTTTTTGTTTATATCGTATGTACTTTTTAATTTAACGGCATTTTTATTCTCGGTATTATTTTAAAAAAAAAATCATTTTCCGAGGATTCAATTTGAGGGTGCAGAAAAAGAGAACTATCTTTTTTGTGATGTGCGTTAAATTAAAGGAAAATCGTGTTCAATCGCAGCAGATTCTCTCGGAGGACTGAAAACTTGGATTTCTACTCGATTTCTTCGTCGCTCAACTATCGATTCGCTCGTTAATTTCCCAAGGGTGGTACTCCGCGCAAAAGGCGCGGAAAGCAACATAACAGCCCGAGTAAAATAATAGACTGTGTCGCATTCCAATACTTTTTAAAGGTCCTCACTTCAAATTACATACAGATTATTAATCCCTATTTCTTTTTTCAAGTTTCGACTCAACACTTCCAGAAAAAAGATTAAAATCATGTGAAAAATTGTAATTTTCTCTTCAACTAAGGAAACTCTTGGAAATTAAAAAAAAAATCAACGATACAATTTTATATAAAGACTCTTCATTTTCTCCATTTAAACTATAACAAATTATAATTAAAAAAGTGGAGGAAGAAAAGACATCTTGAAATTCCTTTTACTTTTTTAGAAGAAGAATCAAAGAAGAAGAAAATGAATTAGAGACAAAAAGAATTAAAAAAAAGAATAGAAAGAAGGAAAGAAGAAAAAATAAAAAAAGAAATCTAGAGAAGAATTAATTATTTATTCTGAGTTTAACTTCTTGAATTTTAACATTAAATTTTCAAGAAGTCGTCTTTTGTGTTGAATTTATCTGTCTTTTTATTTTTTTAAATCTTTTTTTGTTTCAATATCATTTTTTAAATTTTTGCTTGAGAATTAATATTATTTGGTTGAAAAAGTCGTCTCTTTAAGGATGCAATGCTTTTGTTAAAAGTAATTCAATTTCAGTTGAAAATTGCACTATTTGTCGTCGTTTTTTCTGCAAAATTTAACTTCTTGGTGGAAATGTACTCTTTTTTTAAATAAAAATGCACCTGTTTTTTTTTTACAAATCATTCGATTTTTGCTCAGAGTTTTTTTTAATTGACCTGTTTGTTTTATTTAAAAATATAAGACTTTAAATAAATATATTTTTCGATTAAAATTTCAACTGTGTTTTAAGGTAGCTGTCGTACAAAAATCAAATATCTGAAAACAATAGTTTTTGTATTATTTGAAGAATAGAACTATTATAACTGATGTAATTTTCAAATGAAAAACATTATTTTTTATGAGAAATAATAAAGTTCACAAAACAATATCATTAATTTTAACCATGTTTTTTGCAATTGAATTTTTTCTGATTGTCGCTTCTTACCAATTTTTGAAAAATAATTGCATTTGAATGAATGACGGCTTTTTCTTTCCGGGAAAACATTCTCTACAACTCTACTGTTTCCAATTTTAAAAATAACTAAAAAGTCTTAAAAGCCGCTAAAATTATTGTTAAAATTAATGTTTTTTTTTTTGTTGTGAATTTTATTATTTTTTATAAAAAATAATGCTTTTTGTTTGGAATGATATCAGTTATAATATTTTGATTGTTAACATCATAGAAAACTATTTTTTCAGATGACTGACTTTTGATACAACTACTACCTTTAAAGGTTAACTACTTTGTTAAAAAATAATTTTTTCTTGAAGATTTTAACTAGTTTTGGTGTAAAATTAATAATAAAACGAATTTACTGAAATTTCACCTTTTTTGTTCAAAATGTAACTATTTTCTTAAAAATTAGTTTTTCTCTTAATTAACTTTTTACATTAAAAATTTAACTTTTCTATCTTTGATCGAATTATTGTAATTTTTAACCTGAAAATTAAGCTATTTCTTTAAAAAATTTGTCGTTTTTGGTTAGTAGACTCTTTAGTTTCTCCATTTAAATGATAAAAAATTACAGTAAAAAAATGCAGCCTCCAAATTCCTTTCTCTTTTTCAGAAGAAGATTTTTTAAAAATTAAGAATAATAAGAGAAAAAAATAATTGAAAGAAGAATAAAAAGAAGAAAATAAGAAATAATGAACAAATAAAGAAATCTAGAGAAGAAGAATTTTTGTATTTGTTCTCAGTTCTACTATTTAAATTTTAATCTTCTCTTTTCGCAAATTCGTATTTTTGGTTGAATTCATCTGTTTTTTATTTTTTAATCTTTTTTTGTTCAAATATTATCTATTACATTTTTCGTTGAAGATTCATAATTTCAGTTGAAAATTCAACTTTTTTTTTAAATGTTACTGTTTTTTGGAAACTTAGTAAAGAAGTTTAACTTTCAACCAAGTAATAGAATTTTCAACCAAAAAAGATGAATTCACAACAACAAAAATGTAATAATTCACATTTCAAGAAAAAATCATTTTTATTTCATACAAAAACTATTTAAATTCAACAAAAGAATACGAATTTTCTACCAAAATAGATTGATTTAAACTAAAAAAGGTGAATTTTTAACAAAGAAGCTCCTTTTTGAAAGAAATTGTAGAAATTTCAACCACGCAGCTTATTTTTGTAACAGGAAAGATGAATTCTTGAAAAATATATGAATTTAGACCAAATAGTTTAAAATTCATCTTAAAAAATGAAATTTTAAGGAAAAATAGAATATATAAATTTTGAGCTGAAAAAATTAATTTTTAGGCAAAAGAAAACATTTTTAAGAAATAGGTTAAATTTTTAGCCAATGAAAGCAGTTCAATCAAGCAGATTAATTTTCTAACAAAAACAGACGAATTTTCCACAAATATATAAAGTTTAATCCAAGCAGTTTGATTTTTCAATCAAATACGTACGATTTTTACCAAAAATAGAATCATCATACAATTTTTTAGTTAAAAAAAGTTGATTTCAAACTAAAGAAGAAAGAATTTTCATTAAATAAATGAAATTTTCAAAAACAAGAAAAGTAACTCTCAGTTGAAATTACGAATTTGCAACGAAAATTTTTTTCTAAATTTACCAAAATCCAAAAACAAAACAAAAAATTAGTGAAATTAGGCGCCATACGAATTTAAAACAAGCTTTTTTGGCCTATTAAGACATTATTAAATCACATTATCTAATTTATTCATAAGAATTAATTATGAAAGAAAATAAAAATATATACAAAATATGAAATAAGAAGAATTTTTCAATGATAAAAAGAATTAAAAGAAGGATAAGAAGGAATTTAATTGAATTTATAAACAAAAAAGAAATAAGAAAAAATAAATAAGAAAATACAAAAGGCAGCATTAAAAAAAAAGAAATGCCGTTTTTATTATTTAATAATTAAACTGTTTGGTTGCGAATCAATTTGTTAAAAATTATTCTTTTTGTTGAAAACTCATATTTTCGGACTCAAGATTCCAATTTTTGGTAGAACCTTTTTTCTACAATTTAGTTAAACCGTATTTTCAAAAAATTAATTAGTTGGTTTATAATTAATTTTCTTCTTAAAAATTTATATTTTTGAGTTGCAAGCGTAAATTTTTTCTGAAAATTTGTTGTCGTTAGCTATAAAATTCAAGAGTTTGGTTAACTTTTTTTTTAAATGTATTTTTTTGGATAGTATTCTAGTTTTTTAGTTAATAATACAAGTTTTTAATTTAAACTCCATCTTTGTTGTTAAAAATTTAACTATTTTGTTTCAAAACAGATTTATCTTTAAAAAAAATTAATTTTTGTATTTTCAAATTTAACTAAAATATCATTTTTGTTGAAAAATTATATTTTTAAATTGAAAATTCAACTATTTGGTTGAAAATTCGTCTTTTTATTAAGTCTCCCGTTTTTTTAAAAAATAAGTCTTATTCGAGGAAATATCACCTTTTTCTGTTATACATGCAACCGCTTGATTTAAAATTAAGTTTCTTTCGCTGGGGATTTATCTGTTTGGCAGATTTATCAACCACCTCTAGATCCCTTTTCTTATGGTTTTCAAACAAAGAACTAATTAAGAATATAGATGAAAACGAATTAAAGATGGAGAAGGAGAAGGTGACGGAGAAAGAAAAGATGGAGAGGACACAACGAGGGAGGAGGAAGGAGGAAGGGGGAAGGAGGAAGGAGGAAGGAGGAAGGAGGAAGGAGGAAGGAGGAAGGAGGAAGGAGGAAGGATGAAGGAGGGAGGAGGGAGGAGGGAGGAGGAAGGAGGAAGGAGGAAGGAGGAACGAGGAGCGAAGAAGGGAGAAGAGGAAAGTAGTAGAAGAATATATAGAAAGAAATAGAAAAGAGAGGAACAAAGAAGTGACATTAAAGAGGAATCTAAATTTGGATTTATTCTGAAGTTCTTAAATCTCAACATTCTCTTTAGTTGTCGAAGACGTAAAAATAATGAGAGAATCCGGCAGGCGAGTGGATACAAAGTCGAATGGTGAAAGAAGACATTAGGTTTATAACCGACAGGAGAGCGATTCGCCTCCCCATAACTAACTCTCTAGCCTATCCAGTCTTCTGGTTGGTCGTGGGCAAAACGAGGATTCCAAAACCCACAACAACTAACTGTCGTAAACCTAAGTTTAGTTCTTTGGTGGAACTTTCCGTCTCTCGTAATTAACGTCTCAAGGCACTCACTCGTCCTTCGACCTTCTTCTCTTTTCTCTCTTCACTTTTTAGCGCCAGGACAAATTCAAAAAATTTATTTTTACTTTCAATTACTTTCAATTTGTTTATACCAAAACTGCTTAATTTACTATCATTGAGGAAAGTATTACAATTTATATTAGAACAAACCGCAACAAAATAATTGTACCCCCCCCCCCTCCCTCTTACCGTACTTAATTTTATTTTACATAAAGATGAATTTCATTTTGCTATTTTGCTATTTATTTCAGGTAGAATCAGACCGAGTGGCACTGACCGTAAGATTCAAATTCCAGCATTTTTATCTTTTAATATTTTTAACATAGGATATTTGGACAAAAAATTAATGTTTTAGAAAAAAAACTTTAGAATAATCAAATTTATTTATTTATTTATTTTAAACAAAAATGACTTTTCCACCACCATAGATGAACTTTTGACAAAATAATCAAATTCTCAACAAAATATTCAAGTTTTTAACAAAATAATTCAATTTTAATTCCATTTTGATTGTTAAAATATTGTTTAAACAAAAAAATGGCCACAGTGATATTTTTAAGATTAATCTAAAGGTATTTTTACTTTTTCGATACGACTGTTAGTTTTGTTTTAATTAATTACAAAATTTCAAATCCATTTTTGTGGAAAACTACAATGTCATGATATTTTAACAAAAACAGGTGAAATTTCACACAATAAATTGACTTTCAAATAAAGTACCATTTTTCAACAAATAAAAATTTTTGATTTTAAACAAAAGATTTTGAAACTTCATTCAATGACAAAAATTTAACTAAGTAGTTTCATTTTTACCCAGGCAGTTGAATTTTCGATTCAAAAATATAAATTTTCGACCAAATATTTAAACTGTTTGCGAAAGAGATCATTTTTAAACTGGAAATACAATCCAGAAGATTAATTCTTTACTAAACAGTTGAATTTTTATTCTATAAATTGAAAAAAGACAAACTTCCAAGAAAATAGTTGAATTTTCATCTCAAAAAGATTTTAGTTTAACTTGTCAACATCCACATATGAATTTTCAATAACGAGTAAACTGCAATTTCTACTATAATAGATGAATTATTAATTTTCAAAATAAATCTTTAAAAAGTAAAATTTTTATTTAAAAAATTTGAAAAATTTGGTGCATAATCATAACATTTTTAGTGAAATAAATGAATTTTAAAATTGAAAAAAAAATTTTTTCAAAAAGTGGTTGAGTTTTTATCAAAAAAAAATATTTAATTGACACTTCAAGACTAGAATATGAATTTAAAACAAAAGCTAAATTTCCTACGATAATAGTTCAATTTTAAACCTAAACGGATACCTTTTTAACCAAATTAATGAATTTTCAAACATGTAATAAAATTTATAAATAAACAGGTAATCTTCAGGAGAAAGCAATTGCAAAAAAAAGAAATAGACATACAAGGGACATAAATTACTAACAAGAATATTATATGGATGTTACCGTAAAATTTCATTTAAAAAATTACGTTTTCTTCTCTGGCCATTATTTTCGGAGACCAGAATCTTAAACTTTTAGCATTTTCAACCTAGAATCTTTTATAATTGAAATTTAAAAAATTAATATGAAAATAATCTATAGATTTCAAAAATATTCTTCTTGCCCGTTATTTAAAGTTAGAAAAATTCCTTAATTTTGGCAAACTTTTTTTTCTAACTTCTTGACTTTTTCGCTAACTAATAAAATTGCATCGTTTTTTCAAAACTATTGTTGGCTAATTTATTTTTCACTAAAGAAGCTTACATTATTTTCAAGGATATTATTAATTTTTTAAGAAAAAATATGAATTTTTAACAAAATACATAAACTTCCAACTCAATTTTTTAGTTATAATTATTAAATAACAAGACATTTGTAACCAAACAATTGAGTTTCTTACCAGAAAAAAGAATTTTGAAGCTAGAAGATTCTCTTCCTACAAAAATACGGATTCTCAAAAAACTTTTTGAAATTTCAACCAAGTAGTAGTAGTTGAAATTGGTACTATAAAACGTGATATGACCAAAAAAATTATTTTTAAGAAAAGAGATTTATTTTTAACTAAAAATAAAGTTATAAATCTTCAACCAAATACAACTTCTTATTAGACTGAGTAGTTTAGGTTTCAACAGTAAGATATTTGAGTACTAAATAAAAAAGAGTTCATTTCAAATAAAAGTGGCAAATTTTTCACATGTTGTTAATTTTTCAACTAAAAGATATTAACTCTTAAATCACAAAAACGAATTTTTAACATGTCGTTAATTCTTCAACCAAAATATATTAATTCTGAAATCAGAAAAACGAAATATAAACTAAGAGAATATTAAAATTAAAGAAATTAAATTAAGTTAAAATCAGAATTTGAATTTTTCTAAGCCTTTTTGCCTTTTCTAGGAAATTGAAAAATTTGGTCGAAAATTAACGTTTTTAAAAAAAAAAATAATATTTTCGGGGTGAAAATGCAACTATTTTTATAAAATCCTTGCTTGGCTCTAAAATTCAACAATTCGGTTAAAAAAATTTCCTTGTTTCAAAATTGATCTCTTATGGTAGTAATTGAATCTTTTTTTGGTTAACAATACAAATTTATGGTTGGAAATTCAGGCAAAAAAGATTAATTTTCGAAGCAGGAAGATGAATTTTCAACAAAATATTTGTATCTTCTCGTATATCAGGTATTATATTTTTTATTTCGTCAACAACTTAACAGAATATTAAAATTAACTGAATTAAATTTACATTAAATCAACTTATACATTTTTCTTGAGCTTTTATTCGTTCTTTCTATTTTTCGTTAATTCTTATTTTTTCTTCATTTTTCCTTATCTACTATGTTTCTTCTCCTCTCCTCCTGCTTTTAATTCTTCTTTTTTTCATTTTTCTTCTTTTTTCAAGGAAAGAAGGAAAGAAATTTTGTAGTTTCCTTTTTTTCATTTTCTCATATTCTTCTTTTTCGTCTTCTTTTAAAGGAAAGAAGAAGAAAATATTAATATTTCTATTTTTTCTTTTCTCATTAAATCAAAATGCATAATCCAGTTAAGCTTTATATTTGCAAGTTCTGGTAATTTATTGTTAAACACGAAGCTATGGCTGACTTATTGGTGGTTAAATTAAAATTTAAAAAAAAATTAAATTAAATTAAATTAAATTTAAAAAAATTAAAATTAAATTTAAATTAAAAAAATTTTTATCCTTGACCAGAACAGATCAATGCAAGGGGAAGTGCAATTGTTTGTTATTAATTATTTTAGCGTGGTCCGTAGAAATGATTTGTGGATTATAAAAGACTATAAAAGACTATAAGAGACTATGAAGGACTATAAAAGAACTAAGGGACAAAACGAAAAAAAAATTAATTTGTTTAAATAACTTTTTTATAGCAAAATAAAATTTTATTGTCTCAAGCAAAGCCTTACAGAAATCTTCAACCAACAAAGATTACTTTTTAACTAAAATGATAATTGTTTTAACAAAAACAAAAAATTATTTTTTAGCATTGTTTCATTTTCTGCACTGTAGATTAATTTTTTCTCAAAAAGATGAATTATCAACAACAAAATTAATAATTGCAGCCTCCAAATTCCTTTCTCTTTTTCAGAAGAAGAATTTAAAAAATTAAGAATAATAAGAGAGAAAAATAATTGAAAGAAGAATAGAAAGAAGAAAATAAGAAATAATGAACAAATAAAGAAATCTAGAGAAGAAGAATTTTTTTATTTATTCTCAGTTCTACTCTTTCAATTTTAATCTTCTCTTTTCGCAAATTCGTCTCTTTGGTTGAATTCATCTGTTTTTTATTTTTTATTTTTTATAATAGTATAAATATTATATAATATTATATTATGTATAATATATGTTATATATATTATATATATACTTTTTTCTGAAATAATTTTCTTAATTGAATACTTAAATTTTCTATTTTTAGTCGAAAATTTGTCATTTTTAAGCTTAATATTAAACTATTTGTTTATTTGATCAAATAGTTGAAAATGAATTTTCTTGGTTAAAAAATTCGTTTCTTTTTTATGTAAATTAATATATTTTTAACCAAAAAGATGAATTTTCAACCGAATATATCAAATTTCTACAAAACAAATGAATTTTCAACAAAGAAGTAGAATTTTCAGCTAAAAAATATAAATTTGGAACTGAAAATGGAATATTTAAATTCTCTGTTACCTTTTACCGTTTTCTCCTGGCGAAAGCTTTTTTGATTTTTTTTTTTTGTTTTTTTCCAGGAATGTTAGGTATTTATTGAATGAAATTTGAACTTTAAAAAAAAAATACGGTCAAAAACTGTTTAATTTTCCAGTCGAGCTGATAAATTTTCAAACATAAACCATACTTTCGTTAACAAAGAAGAAGAATTTGATTGAATTATCAAATTATGAAGGTTGAAGGTGAATTTTTTGAACCAAAAAGATGAATTCTCAACCAAGAAGATATATTTTTTACCAAAAATACAACTTTTCAACAAAATGCAGGAAATTCAGTTTGAGCTCATTCAAAATTTGAATCAAAATTTTTTATGAGTTTTATAACTTTTTGTCAAATATTCTATTACGCGTCAAAAAGATTCAATCAATTATTAATTATTTCCGGAAATTTTAAGTCAGGAATAGAAATATTTATTGGAATATAATAATTCATTTATTTTATAATTCGACAATTTATTTTATTTTTTTTTTTGATAATTTATGGTTTTATTAATAATTTTTTTGTTATTTTGTATTAGTCCCGGATATTCAAACACTTTCAAATATAGTGATGAAGAAATAATTTTTTTTATGTTACCGTTTTAAAATATGTATAATACAACTGTATAATAAAAAAACTTTTATATTTATGTATGACAAACAAGGAATATGATAAATCCTAAAATATTGTTTCTATTACAATTATCTTTTTTCATATTTATCAAAACACAAATTAATCGAAAATTATTTTTCGAAGTGCTATAATAAATACATGTTTGAATTAAATTCTGGAAATTGACAACAAGAAAATAAGTATAATCACCTAGTATTTAAACTCATGTAAATATAATTTGCATGAGATTCTTGAGAAAATTTAAAATATTTTTAAATATTTTAGACGTATCAGAAAAGAATCTAGAAGATTTTGAAGAAATTTTTTTATTTTATAGGATTGTACCAAATATTATGAAAAATTCTAGCCTTTTTAAGAGATGTTTCGGACTTTTAGAAGTTTGGAAGGAATTAGGAAATATTTAATTAATGTTTGAAAATGTATCTGAGTTTTAACATATTTGTAATATATTTAAAACGTCCTAAATTCCAGAAAATATTTCTAAATGACACGAATTTTTCTAAAAAATTTTTAATATAATTCTAAATATCAATTAATATTGCCTTAAATCTTATAAATTTTACCAGCAATTGTATAGAAATTTATTTATTCTCTTAGTAACTTTCGAAATTATTTTCAATTCTACTCAATGTTTTTTTTTAATTTACCCGATTTTTGTTTTATTTTTATTTTGCAATCTTACCAAATTGAAACATTTTACTTTAAAATCTTCTTAACTATTTTCAGAAAATTTAGGAAATTGTGTGTTATATTTCAAAACCTGTTTAAATTTTCTCTGATAATTCATTTTTTTTATCTCTTCTAATATCTAAAAATTATTCCAATTTTTCCAGCATTTTTTATTTATTTTTCAAAATTTAGAAATTGCTTTAAAGTCTTTCAGAATCTTCTTTGACTATTTTTGAAATCTTCTAAAATCTTTTTAAAAATTCTCTTCAAATTATTCTATTGAAATCAGAAATTATTTTAATGTTTCCTAGGAACCTGAAGAAATGTCTTTCATTTTTGTGAAACTTTACAAATTTTT
Organism: Belonocnema kinseyi; assembly: GCF_010883055.1. NCBI lineage: Eukaryota > Metazoa > Arthropoda > Insecta > Hymenoptera > Cynipidae > Belonocnema > Belonocnema kinseyi. Next base: position 27,550,232 of record NC_046660.1, read on the forward strand.
AAAATCCTTCACCAGTTTGAATTATCTTTGAATCGTTTTAAAACTTCTGAATATCCCTTAAACTTACTTAAATTTTTTCTAGCAATATGTAATTTGGTTTGATATCATTGAAGTTAGGTTGCATTTTTTGGATAGTTGTTCAAAATTTTGGAATTTTCGTAGTGCTTTAAAGTCCATTTTTCAAAGATGTACTGTGATTATTTTTGCGCTTTGAAAGGAACATGAAGCAAATAAAGATTATCGAAGATTGTGATCCTTCTTAAAAATCCTAGAAAATGTCTTTAAAATCCCTAAATTTCCTTGAATTTTTTTTAAATCCCTTCTGTTAAATAAAAATTCAATTTATTAAAAATTAATTTAAAATAATTCTAGTCACTAAAAATTTTACTAAATTCCTTTAAATATCCTAAAAATCCTTAAAATATTTGAATCTTTTTAAATTCCTTGAAGTCTTCTTAAATGAATTCTTAATTAATCGCCAGATATTCTGGAAAGTCACTAAAACTTATTGAAATATTTTTAAATCCTCTAACAATAAACTTTAAAATCCCGTCAAGTCCCTAGTAATTCCTTAAAATGACTTGAACTCTTCGAAATCATACTAGATTTCTTTATAATCCTTAAACTCTTTTGATTTTTTTTAAATTCCTTCAACTTTTTCACAATCATTAAAAATCTTTTTAAGATTCTCGAAATCCACTCGAATCAATCCTAATCTCTTAAAATCATTTAAATTTTCTTAAATTCCTTTAAACCTCTTAAAAATCCTTGAAAGCTTTGAATTTTTTCAAATCCCTTGAAATCTTCTTAATTGAATTTTTAATTAATCGCCAGACATTCTGGAAAGTCACTAAAACTTATTGAAATATTTTTAAATCCTGTAACAATAAACTTTAAAATCCCGTCAAGTCCCTAGTAATTCCTTAAAATGACTTGAACTCTTAGAAATCATACAAGATTTCTTTATAATCCTTAAACTCTTTTTATTTATTTTAAATCCCTTCAACTTTTTCAAAATCATTAAAAATCTTTTAGAGATTCTCGAAATCCACTAAAATTAATCCAAATCTCATAAAATCCTTTAAATTTTCTTAAATTCCTTTAACCTCACCTATTCAGTTAAGAGGAATTTTTATTGAAGATTCACCATTTCAATTTAAAGTTCAAAATTTGTTAAGTTCCTTCTTAAAAAACTCACACAAAAAACACCAAAATAAACTTTTAAATTGTTGGCGCTAGAATCCAGACAAAATTCTTAAAATTTGATCTTGCTGTTTTCTTAAGTTTTTGAACAACGAACCAAAGGAAATTTTACAATTTTTAATTCAAAATTTTTACAAACTTTCTTATTTTGAATTGAAGAATCTCGAATTTGAATAATTTAGGAATAAAATTCCGAAAATAGGAAAAGCCAAAAACTTGAAAAATGAAATATTTCAAGATTAGAATTTTTTAAATTCACTACTTTCTTCTGAAGATTATCCTTTTAGTTATAAATTTTTTATTATAAAAGTTTTTTTGTTTTGTTTAAATCATCTTTTTTAGGATAAATTTAATCATTTTTAATGACAATGTAACTTTTCGGTTGAAAATTCAATTCTGTTATTGAAAGTTTGTCTGCTTGATTTTAAAATTCGCCTGCTTTAGCAAAAATTAAATTTTTCTTGGATAGAATGCAACTGTTAGATGAAAATTCAACAATTTTGTTAAAAGTCATAATTTTTCGATGAAAACTCTACTGCTTAAATGTAATATTCGGTGTTGAAAAACAATTGAAATATTTTCTGGATAAAAATTCAACTATAAAAAAATTTTATATTTGCTTTTTTTTTAATGAAAATGTATCTGGTTTGAATCCAATGTCATCTTTTTGGAAAAAAATTGAACTGTTTGGTTGCAAATTAAACTATGTATACTATTTTCTTATCCGACTATTTCGTAGAAAATTCACTTTTTGTTTAAAATTTATATTTTGGTGTTGAAAAATGAACTGAAATCTTTTCTGGATAAAGTTCCACTTGAAAAAGAAATTTGTCATTTTCTATTACTAATTCATCTCTGTTAGTACCAAATTTATTTTTTTTATAAAAATGGAACTATTTAGTAGAGAATTCAACTCTTTTATTAAAATGCATACTTTATGAATAAAAAATTCAATTTTTTCCCTTGCAAAGGCAACTAGAATCTTTTTTGGATGAAAACTCAACTTTTTTTTTTATTTAAAAATTCTTCTGCTTTAAAAGAAATTTCATATTTTTTTAATGCTTAAATTCCAACTGTTTGACAGAAGAATCTAACAATTTTGTTAAACAGTCATCCTTTTTGGTTAGAAATTCGTCTTTTTAATTGAAAATTCAATTTTTTTCGTAGAAACTTATTTCTTGTTTAAAAATTCATATTTTTATCGTGAAAAATCAACTAAAATCTTTCGAAAACTAAAATTCAACCTTTTTGTTGAAAATGCATCTTTTTGATTCAAAACTTAATGAATTTTAGAAGAAATTCCTTTTTTCTTGAGTATTCAACTGATTTTTTTACAATATTTGGTAGAATCACTTTGTTCAGAAATCACTTTTTTGTTAAATATTTATATTTTTAGTTGAAAATTCATCTCTTTGGTTAAAAGTTTAATTATTTTGTTAAAAATTATTCTTTTTTTAACAAAAAATGTACCTTGTCCATTGCACCAACATGCATCCGTTTCGTCGAAAATTAATTTTGTGTTGAAGATTCATATTTTATTCCTGGATTGAAGTTTTAATTATTTAGTCAACTTTTATTAATTTTTTGATTTAAAAATCTTTATTCGTTGGAAATTTGTCTTTTTGGTTTAAAAATTCTTTTTCTTTGTTGTATTAAGTTCATTCTTTTTTATTAAAATATAAGCTTTGACAATTTTTCATTGGGAATTTGTCTTTTTGGGTTGAATATTTTGAATATTTTTCCAAGTTATATACTCAAAATGTGTTTTCAGCATTAAAAAATCGTACCTAGTTATTAGAAAAAATTTTAGCCTTTTCAAAAGATATTTATGGCTTTCATTATTTCAGAAGAGCTGATAAATATTCCATAAATTAAGATAAAAATTCAAAAATTTGTTACAAATTTAAAGAAAATTATAAAATATTTTTGAATATTTCAGATTCGTCAACAAAAAATCTAGTTTAGAAAAAATTTACGGGATTTTAAAAAATAATAGGAAAAGTTCGAGCCCTTTTAAAACAATTATTATATACAATGCCTCTTAAATTTTTAAAAATATTTTTATCTGAATGGAATTTTTCTTGAAATTTTGAAAAGTTATTCCAAATGTAAAACACTGTCTCAAAACATCCCCATTTTTCCTGAAGCTTTCTTTTTGTTTAAAAACTTTCAGATAAATCTGAAATTTTTTTAATCTTCTGCAATATAAAAATCTTCTTTATTCTCCTTTAATCTTCACTATATTTATAGAATTTTAAGTTTTATTTTATTTTTTATTTTTTAATGTTACCAAATTGAAACATTTTGCTGTAAAATCTTCTGCTATTTTTCGAAATTTAAGGAAATATTTAATGTTTCAAAATCTTTTTGAATTTTGTCCTAAAGGTCATCTTTCAACTTAAGAAGTCGAAAGAAATTGTTTTGGGAACCTAAAGAATTTATGTCATTATCCTGAATTTTTAAAAGTCCTAAAATATTTTATAAATTTTCATTGTTTTTTAATCATTTCAAAACTTCTATATATGTCTTAAATTTACTAAAATTTGTTCTAAAATTATATATTGTGGCACTATATTGCTTTAAACCTTTTTTTAAATTTTATGAAATAATTTAAAACGTTTTTTAATCTTTTATAATATGATCTCTTAGAGCTCATCATTAAAAAGTTGTTTGAAATTTTCCCATGAATCTAAACCATATATTTTTTCTTCTCTTGACGCTCTAAAAAATTAAGTTTACCTAAATTTAAATTAAATCGTGGAAAATAGAAATAATTGTCTTAAAATCTTCCATATTTTTTGTTAAACAATTTGGAAATCTTTAAAATATAACATTATTATTTCAAAATGAAATATTAACTGCTTAAAATTTTTCCATAACTGTTCAAAAAATTTTTTTCTCAAAATCATTCGAAATTATTAAGACGCTTCTATTTTTCTAATTCTTAAAATAAGTTTTTTCATTAATTTTATCTTACTTATTTTTTTGAAAATTAAAAACAAAAAGATTAACCAGATGTAAAAAAATAAAACATTTTTTTCTTCTTAAAAACTCTGGAATTTTAATATGGTAGCAAAATGGTAAGGAAAAATTATTGCAAAACATAAAATACTTAATTTAAAAAAAAAAGTTATGATTGAATCTTTATCTAGTTCGATGTTGTGAAAAATTTACTCATCTAACAATAAATTGATTTTTTCACAAATGATAACATAAAAAGCATTAAACAATCATTTTAATTCAAACATAGAAATAATTTGTACTCTATATTTTCTTTTAATATCACATTCATTTTTGCAAATTTGTTTTATTAGTAACTTTTGATACTAATTTCAGAAAAAAACCAAACGTATTTCCATATGATTTGAAAAATTAATATTTAATTACATAATCTGAGAGGAAATATCCTATTTATATTACTATATAATTAACAATTTAAATCAAATTTTTATGTACTTTAATATTTTATTTTTCATTATTAAATTTTAATTTATATTATAATATTATTAAACTTAATGATTTCACAATATATCTATTAATTTAATCATCTTTTATATTATCTAACAAAATTAGATTTTAAGATAAAATTTAAAAAATTATTCCTTTAACATTGAATAAACAAATTCAAAATTTATTTCAATTATATTTAATTTTTAATTTGTAAATAATTTTAAAATATGAAATATGAATATAATATTATTGTAAAAATTATAAGCATGCATAACATAACATTATTAAGCTTTATAATTTGCAAATATATAAATTATGAAAATATTATTATTATTATAACTAAAACGTGGAAAAAAATTTTTTTAATGACTCAATCATGTCAAATTTAGAATTAATATAGCTCCAATATTAAATAGTTAATAAATTTTTATTAGATAACTTAAAAATAAAAATACAGTATTATTCAATTTTAATCTATAAATAACAAGTTTTTTAACATTAAATCATTAACATAATTAAAACATTAGTATAATAAATTTATTTAATTGTTTATTTACTTGTTTATATTATTTTAAGCAATGCAATTTTGAGATAAACTGTCAATCATTATTCCTATAAGATTGAATAAACAAATTAAAAATGTATTAAAATTATATTTAATTTTTATTTTTTACATAATTTTAAAGCATAAAATATAAATATAATATTATAATATAAAAAATTAATAGAATTTATAACATGATATTATTAAGCTTTATAATTTGCAAATATAAAAATAAATAAAATATTATTATGTCTAAAACTTTCAAAAAAAATTGTTTAATGACTCACTTATGTAAAATTTAAAATTAATATAGTTATTTTTACCATTAAATCATTAATATAATTAGAACATGTAAATAATAAATTTATTTAATTTTAATTTAGTTTATGATAACTTTATATTCAAATAACATTTTTCATTATAATTTATATCATAATATTATTAAAATTAATGATTTCACAATATATCTATTAGTTTAATATTCTTTTATATTATTTAAAAAAATTAGGTTTCTTATTTCTGTAAAATTGAATAAACCACATTCTGGTGAAAATTATCTTCAGTAATTTAATGTAACGATCGAAGAATTATGAGAAACAAATTTAAATATTATAATGATGATAATTCATTAAAAATAACAGCTGTTATTGAAATTGAAAATTAAAAATTAAAAAGACACTAAACGGAAATATTTATCAGCGATCGATAAAAGTAGAAATCTAGTTTTTTATTTCGATTTATTTTATACGTTGAAGAAAGATGTCGCCATAGATTAAACCACAGGCAATAACTTGACCATGTAAGATTTCGCCTCCATCCGCTACTAACGTTACTGACCGAGTGTGACGTAATATTAGAAAACTCAATAGTTTAAGGGAATAACGCTTAGATTTTTTTTCATTTTAGATGTTTTTTTTAATTGAGCTTGTGTTTGGTGTCTTGTTTAGGTTTTCTAAGAAGATTTTGAAAGTTAAGAGTTGAAAGCAAAAAGTTGAATAACATGGAGCAAATGCGTTCATTAATATTAAAGATGAAACCTGGTGCAATTTGAAAGAGCTTTTACTTCTGAGAAGACATGGGTTCGCGCTTTGAAAAGAAGCTTTTCGAGCCAATGAACCCATATGGCCAGGATTGTGTGAATGGAAACACTTCTGAAATTAATGTCCCGGAATGTCGTCGACCGGCTGACCCAGATTTTCACTAACGAATTCAAATCCAGAATCCTCTAGTTTATAAACTGAATGAGAGCCAAAGCAATAATACGAAAATATACATAAATAAAGGATAAAAGCTACGCTCTTAAAATAAAGAAAATTTTTCAGTAAAAAAATAATTGACTTTTTTGTTGAAAAATTAATTTTGTTAGCCAAAATTTCAAATATTCAATTTTTGGTTGAAAATTCATGTATTAGTGCAAAAAATTGAATTGCTTGATTACAAGTTTACTAGTTTGATGAAAAATTATCTATTTGGTCAAACATTACTTTTTTGTATAAAATATCTATTTTTAGTTTAAAATTTTAACTTTTTGAAGAAAAATCATCTATCATTGGTTAAAGTTTAACTTCTTGTTTTTAAATTAATCTTTTTGGTTTAAAATGTACATCTAGTTTTGTAAAATGTTAATCTTTTCCAGTTAAAAATCAAACTGTCTGATTGAAAGTCAATTTTTTAGGTTACAGGTGAAACCAGTTAAATAAATCGAAAAATCGTTGTCTTCTTCGTAGAAAATTGATCTTTTTGGCTTGAAAATTCCACAATTTGGATGTAATTTTTTTAACTGCAAAATCTTGTATGAATGGAAATTGAAAACTTTAGTTTGAAATTTTTCTTTTTGATTTGAAAATCTTTATCTTGTAGTGAAAATTGTATATTCTGCGTTAAAAATTCAACTGTTGGTTTAAAAATTAATCTGGTGTGGTTCAAGATTCAACTTTACTTTTGATCTTGTCTTTTTGGTTAAATCAAACCTTTTTTTTTAGTTACAAGAATGTTTTTAATTAAAATATCAAGTATCATCTTTTTCGTTAAACATTAACTCAATTTAAATAAAAATTTAAGGTTTCCTTATCTGGTTGAAAATTGATAGAGATAAATTTGCTCATATTATCTTTATATCTTTTTCAAAAAATGCGACTATTTGGTTCAAGATTAATCGTTTTTGGATTTAACTATTTTTTTGAAAATTCGTCTTTTTCAGTTGAATATAGCTGTCTGATTCGAAATCGATATTTCTGATTTGGTTAAAAATTTAATAATTTTACTTGAATTGTTCGAAATTCAAAACATTTCAAATTGAATTGAGTACGTGTTTTCTTAATCAAAGATTTCTATTGGATTAAAACAAATTTCTTTGAATTAAAAATATTTTTTAAATCCAAAGAACTTTATTTCACTCATAACAATTTTTTTCCACTTAAAAAATTGCTCTCAATCAATGAATCTACGTTGAAAAAAAAAATTCTTTGAATAAAAGAAACCTCTCTCTGGTTGAGTAGCAAGCAATATTCAAAAAGAGATTTCTCTAAGCTAAGTAAAATTTTCTTTTTCTGTGAGCTAATGAAAATTGTCCTGTAATTTAAAGAAAAATTTGTCTAAATGTAGTCAATCGTTTTGTTGAAGAAACTTTTTTTCTGATTTATTGAATTCTCGTAAACTTAAAATCAATTTTAAAATAGTAAAAATTAATAAGTACCTTAGATAACAATATCAAGATATTAAATGGTGTAACTGAAGCTTTACAGTACAGTGAGCTTGGCACAATCATAAAAATGAAAGTTTTGATGATGGGACGAATAAGCCGGCTTTGCGATATTACGTGCCGAAACGACGAAACAGACCGTTACCTGGCACAATGAACCTGACGTGACTAAACTTTTACGTTACGAAAAGCTTGCAATACTTGTCAGAGTAATAAAACTGAAAATAGTTCTGTAAAAGTGAAAATCAGTATGAAAGATAATTTAAAAAAATCTCAATGCTTATTTATTATTTGTTTATAACTAAAATGCAAAGAAAAGTTGAAAATTAGAGAGAAACTCGAAATTTTCTAGAATTTTCGTAATAAAAGATTGTTATAAACAATAACACATAGTTTCAACAAAAACTTTGTTAACTTGTAACTAATAAATTGTTTTAAAAAGTTTTATTTTCAATAAGTCAATAATTCTTTGCTCTGACTGGAAAGTTGAAAACAGGTGGAAAGAGTCACAAAAAACCGCAACTTTGTAGCATTATTCTAAGGAAATATCGGTATAAATAATAATAAATTGTTTAAACAACTTTTATTATCAATGAATCAATATTTCCTTGCTTTGACTGAAAACTTGAAAAGAGGTGGAAACATTCATAGCCAAAGCTTCAAATATTGTCTTGTCAAACACCAATTTTTCCACTAGGATAATATCTGATGTCTGACTAAAACTGCAGATATCTACACTAAGGGCAGTTACTACTTAAGTGAAAACGGATACTCATTTCCAGACATATATCTAGAACTTTTTTTATTTTTAATGATGAAGTGGACGCTCTAATGAAATACTGAAACCCTACACTTTGTCAGACTTATGCTTACATTTGTTAATTAACAATAGTGTGAAAATTGAAACTACTTTTTAACACGTTTGCTTGCACTTTTGCTTCCGATTAAGAGATACATAAAAAGTTTTGAAAACTCGATTTTAGGGCATAAAAATACGTCTTAAACCACCGCTACTATAATCCTTTCCGATTAATGGTTTACGATCAAGTAAATTATTAATTAAGGGTAACGTGTCTTCAGAAAAGACTGCAGTTTTAATAAATTTTCATTTTCATAAAAAAAACTTCGATTTCATTCCTGTTGTAAATTTAACTTTTTGAATCACCCAACGGATAGTTGTTCTCATTGGAAAACAACTTTTCAGATTTACATGAAGCAGTTTTTTATTTTAACAAAGAATTGTTATAAGAAATTTTTTTCTTCCTGCCTACAATGGTGGGGAAAATCTGAACAAACGATTGTATAATCGCTGGGGAAAGGCAAGGATTTTTCATGTAGAATAATCTGATTTTATAATTATTCGAAAAAAATTGTTTAAACATTTTGTTTAAAGATGTTGGTTGCAAAAATAAGTAATTAAACCATTTGATTATACAGAAAAAAATACATAGATACCAGAAAAATTTTTCTTTTCGACTTTTTTCTCAAAATATATATAATTTTCTGCTTAGAACTAAATGATGTTATAATTTTTTCCATCACTTACACATTTAAACAATTTTTGTTTGAACATTTGAAAAATCAGGTATATCTGTGTGAAAAATAGAATTCTTATCAAATTCTATAATCCCAGTATTAACTCCTCTCCTACGGCTATTTGTCCACTTTGATATTTCGCAAATTAAAAGATTGTTTATAACTTTATAAATTGTTAAAACATTTTTATTCATGACCATTTTTCGTTGTTAAATGCAATTCTGTTAATGAATTTCAACGTTTTTTTTCAAAAGTCATTTTTTTCGTACAACAAGATAATACACTGGAGTATTTCTTTACATAAATTGTTTAAAACAATTATATAAGATTTCAAAAACAAAATGGGTCTTATTTTGAACTCATTTTTCCTACATAGCATTTTCAACTTAAAGAGAAAATATCATAATTTGGTACGGTTCTAATATATATTCCTAATTAACATTTTTCAAACATAACTTCAAACATAATCTTTCTTTGAACAAAGTTTTTTGAACAAATTAATTACAGACAATTAATCACAATCGATCTAATACGTCTCAAATTCAGGATTTTGTTTTTCTGAAATTTTAATTGAATTTATCTGTGAAAAAATCTCCCCCTTTGCTCTTATATATTAAATTATTACTCTTTAGAGAAAACCTTACCATATGGTATATCTGTGGAAAAAGACTTTTCTTTTCATCTCTCCAATTATTGTTTGAAAAAAATCTTTCCCTCTCTACTCCGACATTTTTTTATTTTAAATCACAGAACAAATGTTCTTTTATTCCCTGAACCTTCTACTTTAAGGATCTAATAAGATTTCCTTGATTAAAAAATTAATTTCTCATAAATTATCAGTCGCAAGGGGTTCTAGTAGAAATTATTTTCACGCAAATCTAATCCTCTAAAATCAATTTCCATTATATTTTTACGTACCTTGTGACTGGAAGCAACAATTTAAGCAAATCAATTAAAAATTGTTTCTCGTAAGAAAAAGTCGTAAAATCATTTCCCAATATTTACTTCAATTTTTCTAATTGATTCCTTTAAATTTATATTGATGAAATTCAATTTCATCCGTGAAAAAAAATCCCTCCCCTTGGCTCCGATAGGAATCGAACTTAGGAGTTCCTATTGCCAGTCGGGTGTTCTACCCACTAAGCTACTGGAGAGGTCGAAAATAGCTTAGTGGGTAGAGTGCCCGACCGACAACGGCAAGGCCTGAGTTCGTCCCCCAGCCAAACAAAGAGGATGGATCTTTTTTCAAAAATAAAATATAGTTTTAAGATGGTAGAAAAACTTAAGATTCGGAATTTCAATTCCATTCTAGTGTTATTAAGATTTTTACATTATGAATTTCAAGAGCTGACTAAATAGAACACGTTCCAGTAACGTTATCAGTGAATAGTTGTAATACGATTGTGAAATTAGTGCGTTACATGCATAATGCATATAATACAGAAATCTAATATCGCAATTTCGTAATTATGGTACATTCAAATGGGATTCTATTCTCGAAGGAGAAGCAGCTAATGCACCAGTGGTTGGTAAGCGGAAGGTGGTGTCTTTAGGAACCATCTACTGTCTCCTTCACTGGAATTTCCAATCTAACTGTCTCATGCCAGGAAACCGTCGCTTTCCAGTAAATTTAGCATAAAGAACCCCTTAATGTCCTATTGAAAATAAAATTATCACAAATAAAAGCCTTCTCCGACCATAATAATTACAAAAAGCAATAATTTTCTTACAGTATCTAATTTGCAGTTTTGTGAGCATCGCATATTACGTGATGTTATTTTTAGGGATTTTTGACACACCCCTTTCTTTTGTAGAAATTTGTGACATTTCTGTGCCCCCCCCCCCCCCATTTACAAAATTTCATTTGATACTGAAGCTGACACTCTTCCCTTCTTTCCCGTTTTTAAGGATTTTTCTCCTTGTTTTCAAAAAATTTCCCCTTTTTCCTCATTTTTTTGTTTTATTTAAAAATAAGAAAATCCAGTTATTTTTGTTTTGGAATTCATCTAATTTTTTTAATTCTTTGTTTGTTTGAAAATTTAATTCTTTTGTTGAAAATGCAACTATTTTGTTAAAAGTCATCTTTTTGTTATAAAATCTAGTATTCGAACTATTTTGTAGAACATTCGTTTGATTTTTAGTTAAGAACTAATTTTTTAACTAAAAATTTAACTATTCAACTTTTTATTAAAAATGACTTATTCTTAGTTGACGATTAATCTCTTGAGATGAGAATTTGACTAGTTCGTTGAAAATTAGTTGTGCCCCTTTGTTGATTTCTTTACTGAAATATAACATTTCGATTTTTGGTTAAAAATTTATTTATTTTATTATTATGATTCACCTTCTTTGTAGAAAATTAATCTTCTTGTTGAAAAATAAATTCTTTTGTTCGAAAATTCAACTCTTTGGTTGAAAAATTAATTTTTTTCACAAAAATTAATTTTTTTCGAAGAGTCAGCATTCAAGTTGAAAATTAACCTCCTTTTTTTAAATATATTATTTTCTCCACTAAAAATGTAACTATTAGTTGAAAGTTGATATTTTTAATTAAAAACTGATCTTTTCTAGTTAAAAATTAATGCATTTTGTTTTTTGCATTCGTTTTTTTTTGTAGAAAATTAATCTTCTTGGTTTAAAGCTTATCCTTTTTGCTTAAAAATGAAACTAATTGGTTCGAAAATTAAATGATTGATATCAAGTTAAACTACTTTGTGGAAAATTATTATTATTGCTATTTTTTTAAGATTTGCTATTTAACTTTAAAAATCATCTATTCGGCCTTGAATAAACTTTTTTGTCAAAATGCAGATTTTCGGATAAAAAATTCGGCTATTTTATAGAAAAATCATATTTTTGTCTTCAAAATTTAAGAATTTTCTGAAAAAAATGAAACTATTTGTTTAAAATTAAGCCATTCGGTTAAAACTGAAGCTATTAAATTAAAAATTTAACTATTGTTTTGACAGTTCGTTTTTTCTTTGTTGAAAATGTATCTGTTTTATTGAGAATTCGTACTTTGGTAGAAGATTAATCTTGGCTGAAAATTCAGCTATTTAGAAAAAAATTTCACCGTTTTTTAAAGTTTAATTAATTCATTAGAAATGCTTTTGCTGAACGTTAATTATTTTGTTGAAAATTCAACTAATTTAATAGTCATCTTCTTTCGGTTCAGAATTAAACTTTTTTTAATTCGTCGCTTTTGGTTGTAAATACATCTTTTATGGTTGAAAAACTTATTTCCCATTGAAAATACATAGGGAAAGACCCATATTTTGTTGACAAAAATTGTTTAAACAAATGGACATTAAAAAAAAAGGAATTTTAAGTGTTAAAACTGCAAACCATACCAAGATTCTATCAAGTTTTTTTAAGTATTTGTAAAAATACTACATATTTCTGCTATAATCAAGTCATAAGTTGCATTGAAGCAATAAATACTTGATGAAAATATTATTAACAAATACAATAGGTCGCCCTTATTTTGCTTATAACCTAATTAGTTTAAATCTCGATGTACTGAAGAAAATTTTACGATAACATGTAAAAAAGAATTTTCTAAACAAATAAAAATAGTTTAAACAATTAAAAATTAGATTAAACTTGCTGGAAAACTTTTCACTAATAGAATTAACATAATTCATGTTAAAAAAAAATAATGAGAGGTTGATGATCGTACATTAAACTTTTTATCTTGCTTTATATTATAGAGCATTGTTCAGAATCACGTTATCAAATAAAAATAGAACGATCGTAAAAATAGCTTTAATTTTTTCTTTAATTAAAGCTTCTATTTTCACTTGATATATGAAATAACCTTCTGAGAGTCCTACTGGTCAACATAGCCTGAAATTTAATAATAATTACCTGCCTCCTGAAGTAGTCTCTATAAGATCAATAGCTTTGAAATATTGAAGAACAAAAGTACAAATTTAAATGTGCTGAAAAATTTATTCGAGAGGTTAAAAGGCACTTTCAATTTTTAATTTGTTTACATCCTAAGGAAAAGAGGACAATTGCAGATCAGTTCTTACTAATGCAAGAATCAGATTGGGACACCTATGTCTATTACCTGAAAATGATTAAGCATTGTAAAAAAGTCTAATTAAGTCAATTTAAGTGAGTGGTGGACAGAAATATTCCAAATTTAAAAAAACTCTAAGATAGAACTCAATTAAATCGTGGATGAACCTGGAAGTCCAAAACTTGGGAAAAAATAAAATATGGCAGCTAGATGAATTTTCAAAATTGTTTTACTTTTATCCTTCTCAACGAAATCGTCCTAAATTATGTCCGAAAATTAATTTTGTCATGAGGCACTTTGCAAAAGTATTGAGAAGGAAGCCCTAGTCTGTATGAACTCAAACATTATCGAAATAAAATTTTTAAACTTATTATCACTTAAAAGCACTGCATATGCGCATCGAAATTTTATGCCTCAGTTTAGCGTCTTTGCGTGCAGCAGAACTGAAAGCAAAGTGGTCGTCAATTTATCAGGGCGGCAGAAAAGGGCAAAACGAAATCATAGAATGATGCTTTACGAGCGAATAAAAGTTCGTCAGCTAATTATCTGGCGAGTTTTTCGATTCAACGCAACTCCAGTGTGTATAGTCACTTCCTGTTAAACAAAGCAAAATGCCATAAAAGAACAATTCGTTCATCGTGTGCAAAAAAGACCGCTCTCTTAAAACATTCATTTTTATAAATGAATTAAATAAAACGTCTTTTGAAATTATTTTATCTCAAAAGAAATCTTAGGGGAGGAAGAGGAGGAAGAGGAGGAGGAGGAGGAGGAGGAGTTAAACAAAGCAGTAGTTCATTACAGAAGTTTTTTTCACCGCGTTCGACCAAAAGACCCTTCTCTTGATGCATTTATTTTTACAAATTGAATAAATTTGAAATTTTTTAACATTATTTTATCTTGAAAGTCTCTTCAGGAGAGGAGAAGAAGGAGGAGGAAGATTTGAACAAAGCCGAAGGCCATAAAAGAAGTTTTTTTTACAATTTGTGAAAAATTTCATTTGCTTAATGCTTTAATTTTCATTATTTAAACAAATTTTACATTTTTTGAAATTATTTTATCTTGAGAAAAAGCTTAACAGAGGAGGAGAAGGAGGAGGATCTTTTGGTCTATGCATAGTTTTTTTCAAAATTGTTGAATTTTCGTCAAAGAAGAAAAATTTTCAAGTAAAAAGTTAAACATTTAACCAAACACTTTAATTGTCAAACAAATAGTTAAATTTTATATAAAAAGAAGATTTCCCAGCAGAGTTGAATTTTCAGCCAAGACGAAGATGAATTATAAATTTTTAACAAAAACATCTTCCCACTAGGCGTGCACATTCTCATATTTTTTAAATTAAAGGTGAAAGCATCGACAACTGTAATTTGGTGATTGTGAATTCTCTTTTGTTAAAGCTCCTTTCACTTATCTCGTGATTCGCACTCGATTTCGTCAAAAATGTTAACTTTTCTAAATTATATTTGACACTTTTATGTCAGATGTATTCTCATTTTGCATCCTACAAAAACTACGTATCCAGTGAATCAAAAAATGTACATCTTAACCACTGAGATTTTTCTTCCAACTGAATTGAATTTTTAACCCAAAAAAATAAACAAATTTCCAATCAAGTAATAAATTGTTTGTCCCAAAAAGATGAATTCTGAACCTGAATATAATAGTAGTATTTCCTACCGAAAAGAGTAAGCTTTCAACCAAATAACAGTTAATTTTCAATCCAAAATTTAAATTTTATATAAAAAATTCCTATCGAAAAATTATTGATGGCAAATTTCTATCTCTTTTTGGGAAGAGCAACTTTTTTCTATTAATTTTGTTTATTGAATTTTTGATTTTTAAAGAAAATTAAAAAAATTCGGATAATTTTTTAATGATGCACAATTTTTCTTCTCTTGAATTTTTGTAATATCCTGCGTTATTTGGCTTAAAATGTTCATTTTCATGTATTTTTTGGAATTTTTTAAATTCTATAACTCTGGTAATTTTTTTATCAAAAACAGTAATAAATTTTTAGCTCTTTTTCCAGTAAACAATTTTTGTGCGATCGTTTTTTCGTAGCTTGTGTCGTTTTTCCAAAAAAAATTATTTTTTTAGTTTTAATGTTATTTTTCACGAATAAAACAAAAACTATGCGTCCTATTAAGAAGTGATTATTACAAAATTTTTAGATCTTTTGTTGGTATTACGATTAATGTTTATTTATCTTTTTTCGTATCTTACATAGCTTGATTACAAACTAGATTTAAAAAAAAAAATTTTTTGTGCAATTACAATTTGAATTATCGATTTTTCAAGAAAATCCAAAAAGTTGTTATGATCATCTTGTAGAACTTTGAAAAAGCAATGTGTTTCTCCTCTTGACTTTTTTATGTCGTGCGTTATTTGTCTTAAAATTTTTATTTTCGATTGATTTTTTAAATCTTATAAATGCTGTAACTTTGACCATTTTTTTTTAATCGAAAAAAGTAATTACGATAAATTGTTTGACTTTATGAGTACTACAAATAATCGTACATAAAATTTTTAAATATAAAAAAATGGGCCCGAAATTTTTGAAAATGCTTTAACTTTTGGATTTTTCATCCAGAATAGCTGTTTAATAAACTCGTGCTTACTTTTAGGACCTAAAAAAAGTGTGCCAAAAAACAATTTGATCAGTTCATTTATTCGAGAGTTATCGCGTTTACGGACGGACGGACGGGGAGTCAGACAGACAGACGCCACCGTAAAAATTTGATTTTTGGATTCCAGGGGTCTCAAAACGTGGAGATTTTTTTAAAAACTGTTGTTTCAAATTTCGGAGAACTCTTATACTCTCTCAATCATAAATGATAAGAATGTAAAAATTCGTGAAAAATCCCTTCTTTGTGTTTTTAGAATAATTTTTTAGGGCTTGAAAAAATATTACAGACATATGGGTTTAAACCCCCTAACACACCCCTACGAGTACCTGAAAACTACCCTTAAAACCAAAAATGTCAATTCTTCCTGAAATCGACATTTAAACAATGTATTTTTGTCATTTTTTGCTTAAAATTTATAATATTGGTCTGGTGGAATATTTAATATAATTGGTTAATTAATTTTTAACTATTTAAATTGATTTAAATTAAAGTAATTTAAAAAAAATTTTTTAATGAAATTTAAATTAAATGCGTTTAAATGGAATTTGTTGAAATTTTTTTTTTTTTGAAAATTCGTTATTCCTTCTAAAAATTATTACTATTAGTCTAGTGGAATATTCATTAACATTGGTTCATAATTTTGTAATATTTAAACAAATGGAATATGTTTAAACAATTCTTTTCGAAAATTAGTTTTTTCCTTAAAAATTATTATTATTGGCCTAGTGAAATATTTATTAACATCATTTCATTAATTTCCAATTGTTCAAACAAATGGAATTTGTTTAAATAATTTGTTTTTAATCAAAATCATTAATATTTCTTGAGTGGAACATTTATTAACATTCTTCCATTATTTTTTTGTTTAATAAAAATCATTATTAAAATATTACTGATAAATTATTTATTTTTTAATTAATTATTAATCAGTATTTAATCAATACTGATAAATATTACACTATACCAACATAATAATTTTTATTTTGAAAAAAGCGAAACGAAATTATTTAAACAAATTCTATTTCTTTAAATAATTCACCATAAATAAACTAATATTAATAAATATTCCACTAGACCAATAGTAATAATTTTTAGGGAAAAAAAGAAAGTTAAAAAAAATTATTCAAACAAATTCTATTTGTTTAAACAGTTAGACGACTAATGAACCAATGTTATCAAATATTTCACTAGACTATTAGTTATAACTTCAAGGGAGAAGAAAATTTCGAAACAAATATTTAAACAAATTCCATTTGTGTAAATATTAAAAAATTATAATATATATTCCACTAAACCAATATTAATAATTTTAAGAAAAAAAACCAGAATACAGTGCTCAAAATTTTGATTTCATTAAAAATTGACATTTTTTGTTTTAAGGGCAGTTTTCAGGTACTCGAGGGGGTGTGTTAAGGGTGTCAAACGGGCGAAAAAAAATTAGATAATTTCTTCTTTCGGATTTGGAATGAAATTGGGGGGATCGCTACCCTATAAAAAAAGCTTTTTTGAGCCACCCTCATGCCCATTCAAACTCGACTCAAAATGTGTCTTTGGACACTCCGAATAAAGTATCAAAAAATAAAAAATAAACTATACGGGGCAAACATTTGGAGGCAAAAAAAAATACCCTTGAGAAAAAAATATTCTGAGAATCACTCTAATTAGGTGTGGCCATTGATACTGGTTTTAAAATGTGTCTTTGTACACCCCAAGCAACATATAAAGATCTTACAAAAAATTCTTAATGTGGAAAACTTCTGGGGGTAAAAACGAAAACGCGCCTAACAAAAACAATTCATGAAAATTGCCCAAATTAGGTGTGCCCATACAGACCAGTCTTAAAAGTTTTTTGATTATCCCAAACAACATCTGAACAAATAAAAAAATGATAAATAATGAAAAATTTTTGGGGAAAAACAAAAAGAACCTTAACGAAAAAAAATTATAAAAATCATTCTAATTAGTTGTTCCCATTAAGACAGGTCTTAAAATGCGTTCATAGACACCCTAAACAATAAATAAACAAATTAAAAAATTGTGGATAGGAAAACTTTTGGGGGCACAAAAACGAAAACACCCTTGACAACAAAATTCTTGAAAATCGCCCTGACTAGTTGTGCCCATTGAAACATTTGCTTTTTTAGTTGTTTCTCTAAAATATTCAAGCCTTAGAGCAAAAAGGTCTGCTTTTAAATGACGTAAACAATCTGATTAACTAGCAAATGTGTAAATATCTTTAAACTAGGTATATTTGCGTTCAGAGTAAAGTCACAGTACATGTTGGCAAATTCCTGAGTCAAATATTTAATTTCGGTTTGCAGCCGCATCTTGGAGTTTGCTTGGTAAATATCATATAGGTGCGTAGTAAATGCACTTCAAGATTCGTGAATCATATTGACGTGATTATTCTTACCAAGTATCAGACTAGTATGAAAATTCACTTCATAGAGTTATACAGAAAAATTGCAGAGGTGGCAAACAAAATACCTCAAATATTTTACGAATTTGCTACAATGTTAATGTTAATGTATATTGTTTATTTAACAGCACTTATTTAAAGGTTTAGTTTTTCTTCTCACTTTAGGGAAAAGTTACAATTTTCATTTAATCCTAATGATCAAGGCCTCATTTTATTCTTTGAAGGATTCTATACAACTCTGTTTGAGTGGTGTAAATTAAAATTTAAACTATGATTGTTTATAACAATAGTAACTGTATGATTTCTCAATTAATTTTTTTAAGTAAAAGCAACCTAAATAGAAAGCCAGAAAATCCTTAGAAGAAGAAAATGAGACCTTGATCATTAGGATTCAATAAAAATTTTAACTTTTTCCTAAAGTGAGAAGAAAAACTTAACTTTAAAATAACTACAGTTAAATAAACAATTTTAACCTAAATTATTTTTTTCTGAAATTTTCTTAGAAGCCTCCATCAATTTATACAGATAAGAAGTCTTTTTTGTTGATTTTATCAATCATTTTAAAAAATTTATTAATAAAAAAGGACGAGAAAAGAGAAGAAGGTGGAGTAGGAGTTTACCTTCTTGTTATTGTTTTTATTTTTTTATTATTGTGATGTTTTAAATTAAAATTGAGACCTTTAAAAGCTGTTTTTTTTTCAATTTTTCAACTATTTTCTTTTTGCGACTTTTTATACAGAAACTACAATTAACAAAAATAAACAGCCATTTTTAACTAAAAAGACAAATTTCCTATACTTAGCAGAAAATACAAATTTTTAACCAAAAACTTATTTTTAACCATGTTTCAACTTTTCAAAAGATAGTTAAGTTTTCAAAAAAGTAGATACATTTTTGAACCAGAAAGGTTAATTTTCTATCGAGAAAAAATTCTCAGTTAAGAAAGAACAAAATTTTCAACCAAAAGTTTGAAATCGTAAGCCAAAAACACGGTTTAAAAAAAAATTATAAATTTAAACAAAATATTTGATCTTGAAAATAAAATATTTAAATTTTTGACTGAAAAATATGAATAAAAAAATTTTCGTAATTAACCAAACAGTAGAATTTTCATGAAAATTAATAAACTTGTATTGAATAATTAATTGTTTCTTCCAAAAAGAAGAATTCTTAACCTTAATATAATAGCAGCTTTTTTTCTACCAAAAATAATAATCTTTCAATCAAAAACAGTTTAGTTTTCAAACCTTAGAAATGTATTTTCTACAAAACAGTTGCACTTTCAACCCAATGATATGATTTTTCTAAAAATAAGTTCGTTTTCAACAAAATATTTCCATTTTCTACAAAAAAAAATTGAACCTTGAACATAAAAATCTGAGCTTTTATCAAATAAGTTAGTCTAACTAAAAAATCTGCATCTCAAAAAAAAGTTTATTTTTGAACAAAAAATAAAATTTTCAAACTAAAAGGAGAAATATTAAACGAACAAGTTTGAGTTTTCAAATCCAAAAGACGAATTTTTCACAAAAAAGTAAAATTTGTATGCAGAAATTTTTTATTTAAAAAATAAAAAAACATTTAAACCAATTTGTTAAATTTTCAACCGTATAATTGAATTTTTAACCCAAAAATATGAATTACAAAATATTGAGTTTTTGATTGAATAGTTAAATTTTTTACCCAACACGATTTTTCAGTCAAGAAGGAAAATAAGTTTCTACCAAATTGTGGAAATTTCTAGCTAAATGATGGATTTGCGACAAAATATTTATATTTTTAAGCAGACTTATATATAATACTCTACAATATATATTAAATATATATAATTTTCCCGCCTGGGGAGATAAAGTTTTAATTAAAATGAAGAATCTCAAATTGGGAAATTAAAAAAGTTATGTTTCTACAAAAAAAAGAGGGTGAAAAATAGTTACATTTTTAACTGTTTTACTTTACGTTTATAAAGCTAAAGTAAAAAAAAACAGATAGGAAAAAGAAGAAACTCATAAAATCTCCTTCTTTTTGATTTTCTCGTTATTTTTTATTATTTTTTAAATGACAATCAAAAACATTTACAAAAATTTACCAGAGTTTATAAAAAATGTAAATAAAAAGGAAAAAAATAGCCACTGAAACTGTTATAAAAAAAATTATTATAAAATAGATAACTTCTCAACCAAAATTGATATAATTGAATTTGCAGTTTAAAAAAATAATTTATACAACAAAAACTAATTTTCAATAAAATCTTGTATCTTCCGGACATGAAAAAACATCCAACCAAATTGGTGAACTAATAAGCCAAATGAAACATTTTCTACAAAATAGTTGGATTTTCAACAACAAAATGTAATTTTCAACCAAATAGATAAATTTTTTTAAGCAAGTTAAATTTTCAACCAAAAAGTAAAATGTACGAAAATAAAGTTTGCAACCCAAAAAGATTTTTTAGTCAAAAATAAATAAACATTTGAAAAAAATTTTTGATTTTTGAAGTCAGAAGTCGAAATATTAGGATTAAAATCCCAAAATAAATCAATTTTCAAATTTCAACTTCGAAATCCCCTTCTTTCTTTTTTTTTGAACTTGAAAACACTTTGACTTGTAAAATATTTTTTATTTCCTTCAAAAGTATTTTTAATGAATACCAAAAATTTTTTAGATGTTTGTAAATATATTTTGATTACGATAAAAAATAATAATAAAAGAGACTAGTAAAAAAAGAAAAAGGGGGAATCGGAGTTTGCCCTTTTTTCTTTTCTTTTTTTTATTTCGTTTTTTAATTTGAATTATGTCATTTAAAATTCAATGCTTGTCGTAGAAGAAAAATGTTAATTTTGGCTTACTCTTGATTTAATTTTAAAAATTTTTATTAATGTTGATGACAGCTTAACTATTTTCGAATTTTTGGTGTCTCCATTAAAACTTTGTACAGAATCGGTGTCCAAACAATAAATACGGTTTAAACTAAAATTTCAGGGGAAATGTTTGTCAAAACTCACTTAACCACACCTTGCCTCGTAAATCAATTAATTGAAATTACTAGTTTTCCTGAACTATCAATTATTAACTAAGCATAAATAATCGCCTCTGTGTAGTTTGGCGCTGCACCTACTACGAGCTACTTTGTAGATTGTACGATATACCTATACCAATAAATCATTTTCGCACCTTTGGTTAATTAATCGATAGTGGCTCAAATTGAAGCTCTGGGTATGTACAATTTAGTTCACGAATGAAATTTATTATATGAGAGTTTTATTTTTTTACATTATCATTTCAATAATATGAAAATTGAGAAAAAAATTTTTATTTAATTACTTTCTTTAATGCTTACTTACTATTTACTTGTAACTGAAAAACCAAAGAACGATTGCAAATTACAGATAAAACAAAAAATTTTAACATTATTCTAAAACAAAAATGCTTATTAATAATGCAATTATTTTTTTATGTAGCATAACTACTTGGTCGCTCTGACTGGAAATTTTAATGTTATTTTGAAAATTCAGAACAACATATAGATTACTCTTACTTACTTCAACTATAAAATTGACAAGTTAGAAATTTAGGAAAAGACTGCCACTGTCCAGCATTATGTCAAGAAAATATTATCAAAAATTTTAAATAATTTGTTTAAACAATTATTTTTTTTAAAATTGAATTATATATTACTTTGCACTAAATACACATTCAACAATTATGTCGCTCTAACTAAAAAAGTTGTCAGAAGTTAGAGTTTCAGAAAAAAGCCGCAAGTTTCTAGCATTATTTTAAGAAAATTGTATTATAAATAAAAACAAAACTTAAAAAAATTATTTTTGTTAAATGCAATTGATTATTACCTCACTTTAATTAGAAAAGTCGACGAAAAATATAAAATTTTGGACAAAAATTGTATAATAAAATTAATTAAAAAACAAATTAATAAATAAATTAACCATACATTATAAATTGTTCAAAAAAATACTTTGTTAAATTGCAATAATTATTACCTTACTCTAATGAAAATTTTTACAGCAAATCGGAAGTTTTATTTAAAACTCACAACTTTTTAGTATAACTTTAAGATAAGATAGTTATAGATAATGATTAAATAATAATTTGCTGATGTGTAGTAATTATTACTATACGCTAACTGAAAAGTTAAGATAAAATTAGAAATTTCAAAATTAAAAGACGCCAATACTATGTATTACTCTAAGAGTAAGTAATTAATAAGAATAATAGATTGTTTAAAGAAAAACTTTCTTGACTTGCATTAAGTATTAACTCACTCTAGTTAAAACGCTTACAAAAGGTTGAAGTTTCAGAAACAACCCAACATATCTAAGATATATCTAATAGAAAATATTTAGAATTAATAATAAATAATCTAATAATTTGTTAATTCTAAATAATTATTTCCTCACTTTAACTGAAAACTTGAGATTCAGTTGAGAATTTCAGAAGACTCCAAGTTTCCAGCATTAATCTGAGAGTAGATAGTTATAAACAATAATATAT
>NC_046660.1:27573338-27718271 GCF_010883055.1 Belonocnema kinseyi
TATAATAAATAATTTTTTTAAATCTATCATTATTCCTTTGAGAGAGTTTAAATTATGAATATTAATAAATTATATAAACAATGATTTTTGTTAAAACTCTAATTAATTATTTCTTCGCTCTAACGGAAAATTTGAATATAATTTGAAAAATTCGAAAATGCTTGTATTGTCTTACCAAACACCGATTTTTCTACTATGTCCCTCTCTGGTGCCGGACTAAAACTGCACACATTCACTTTGTCAAGGGAAGTTACTGCTTAAGTGGAAACGGTTACACATGGGCAGACATATATATTTGTTACAATAAAATTAATTTTTCTGTTTAATAAAATATATATCCAGAAATCTTTCTCCTCTAAAACGTTTAGATGGGCATTCTAATAAAAAAGTGTAACCTTTCAGTCTGGCATACATATTTAAAATTTGTTAATTAACAACAAAGTGAAAACTGAAACAGTTTTTCAACATGTTTTCTTAGAATTAAAATTCCTTTAAAATGACATTCACGTCAACCCCTTGCGACTAATAGTATACGAAAAATTTACTTGTTAATTAACGCTAGACTGTTTTTGCAGAAGACCGAGTTTAATTGAATTTGCACTGTGATATAAAATACTCCGATAAGATTTCTTTTAAATGATACTGAAAGTCTCTGGTTAAAAGTTTTCAAAAACATTCTCTTTAATTTGAAACTAAAAAATAACCGAGTGGTGGGGAGGGGGGCAATTATCCTAAACAATGCGGTTTTTTTCAAAAAAAAATCTGTAAAAAGTTCACTCTGTGAACTAGGCTTCTTGAAGAGACAGATTAGATGGAAAAATATATTGTTTTTAAAATCTTAATCAATAATTTCGCAGAAATATACAAAATTATGATAAAAATTTATTTTGTAAGTTAATAATAATGCGTACGGGATGAGAGCTAAAAATAATACTTATTCAAATAAAAAAAGTGTACATAATTGTTAATTAGCAATATTGCAAAATTGTATCTAATTAGAAAAAATTCCTTTCACAATTTGAGAATGACCTGTAGAACATGATAGTTTAAAAAAAAGTATGCTTCTAAAATTTGATTTAATGGTTTAAAAAATGTTATTCTTAAGAACGTTCAAGTTTATCAGTTAGTTGTATAAAAAATTATATTGTACAAATATCGTTTTCATTAATTGTTCGAAGGGTATTTGATAACGAAGAATTTCCATAAATTAAAAATTTATAAATAATTTATAAACTTATTATTTTTTTTTAACGTATTAGGCCTATTCGTCTCCCAATAGATATAGCAGACAAGTTAACAATAATTGAAAGCACTTGATCGAAATCCAAGTTTTCTGATTTCTCTATTGCTTTTTTCTTCATTTCTCTCAAATTATAAGTTTAGTAATTTTTAGTAAAGGAAGTTAGTCATTTTGTATTTGTTCTTAAAATTAGAAACTAATTATAATGTTAATAAATTTTTAACACTGATCCTTTTCAAAATGAATATGCAACGAAGAAAGATTTTTCATTCAGAAAAAGAAATTGGACCGAAATGTTAAATTTTCTAGCCAAAAAGAATAATTTTCTACAAAACTGTTAAATTCTCAACAGAATGTATCAATTATCTGCCAAGAAGATTAATTCTTTAACAAAGAGAATACATTTTCTAAAAAATAGTTCTATTTTTAACCAAAAAGATGAAGTTGTAATTGAAATTATGAATCTTCACCTGTAAAAGATAAATTTTCAGAAAAAAAATTAAGTTCAAACAAAAAAAAACGACTTTAAAAAAATCGCTACATTTTTAACCAAAGAATTTTCTATCTAAATTATTTATTATTAACCAAGTTAGTTGATTTTTAACAATGTTGTTCTATTTTCATCCAAGTTGTTGAAGTTTTAAGTCGAAAATATTAACCCTAAACAAAAATGTTAATTTTTAACCAATAAAATTATTTTTTTACAACTTCAACTTTTATCCAAGTAGTTGCAACCGAAAAGATTAAGTTTCTATCAAAAGAGATGGATTTTCAACACAGAAAGTCGAATTTTCACAAAGATATAAAAAATTCAATCAAAAACAATTACTTTTGAACAAAATTGTAGACTGCTTAACAAGATAATAAAATTTTCAACAGAATAATGAAATTTTAACAAGAAAAGATGAATTCTCAAAATCAAAACCAAAAATATAATGTAGCAGAGTCTTCAATCTAACAAAATAAACTTTTGAAAAATAGTTTATCTTTTTGTCAAGTTCTATTAATATTTATTATTTGCTGATGAGCAAAAAACAATTTTGTATATTTATTAATATAGTTTCTTTAAAGAAATAAGATTAGCAAATTTATCAATGTTTTTTCTTCCGAACACCTGCCGCTTCCAACAAAGCAAAGCAGATTTGGAATCAGTAATTATTTTTTAAGAATGTTAAAAAACATAATTGAACAAATCGACATTTTCTACGCTATTTGCATCAATGTAAAAGTTTTAAAAAAGTTTAATTCCTATAGGTCTCTTTAGAATTGAATGCTTCATTAGTCTACAAAAAATAAAGATCATTTAGGATTCGTAATCCAAAAGTTATTTAGAAATAATTTTTTTATAACCAAATATTCCTTTACCTGAAAATAAAATAAAAAATCATAAATTTCAGCAAATTGATGAAAGTAATTAGCTGTTCTTTTTCTAAAAGTAAATCTCAGTATCAGCAAATCTGAGCAACATCAAGTATCTTTTTTGGATTGAGACTGACTCATGCTTTAGATTATTCAATCATCGATTATTCGTGTATACTATTCTCCAGAGTGGATCGTTCCACACCAAAGAAAGAATATCGAGAGCTTTTTCAAATGATTTGAAAGTTAAATTGCGGTCAATACTTGAATGTGTAAATACTTTATTTCTGGCACATATTTACACTTCTGGTTAAAAAAAAGATTTTTTTAATAAAAAACTCCGTCACGCTATAAATACTTTTTCCATCCTTTTCCTTCCTTGTTACAGGTGAAAATACAAAGCCTAAACCTCCCAAAGAGACCTTACAAGTATGAAAATCTTTCAACAAAATCATTCAATTTTCAACTAAAAAGGATTAATTTTCTACTAAACAAGACAAAAAACTGCGTTTCTAGGATAAAAAGTCTAATTTTTAAGAAAAGAATTATATTTCAAAAATGAATTTCAAATAGAAAACAGGATTTTTCAAACAAATAGTTGAATTTTCGACAAAGTAAGAAATTAACTTTAGAGCAAATAGTTACATTTTTAAATTAGCGGGATCAATTAAAAAAAAAACTGTTACAGTTTTAATCAGATAGTTGAATTTCCAAACCGAAAAAAGAGGAGTTTTTCACAAAGAAAGATGAATTCCTAATTAATTATTTAAATTTAAATAAAGAATAATATTTTTTAATCAAAGAAAAGCATTAACAAACAAAAACTTGAAGCTTCAATTAGAAGGGACGAATTTCAAACCAAAAATATTGAACTTTTGTAAAAAGCATTTAGGTTTTCAACTTGCTACTTGAATTTTTAAACAAAAATATGGACTTTCAAACAAATATTTGAATTTCTGACCAACAAAAAAATTAATTTTCTACTAGAAAAGATTAATTTTCATTCCAAAAGGATGAATTCTCTTTAAAAAAATTAATAAAATTTTTATTCTTATTGTTGGATTTTCCACGTAAATTATGAATCTTAAACAAAATAATGAATTTTCAACCAAAAACACAAATTTTAGCTCAAGATTAAAACCAGTTGAATTCGCTCGAAAGATACGAATTAAAAAAAGTTCAATTTTAAACTATATAAGTAATATAAATTTATTTATAAATTTCAAACAAAATAAAATAAATTTTTTAACAAATAATAAGATCTTCAAACAATTAAATAAATGCTTAACAAAGTAGGTCAACTTTCAGTTAAATGTTTTAATTTTAAACTAAAAAATTTGAAATCTCAATGAAAAATTAAGTAGTTGAATTTTTATCTAAGAGCAATCAATTTTCAGTAAAAAATGGATTAATTAAAATTTTAATCTAAAAAATTTCCATTACTTTTTTTGCTGTTTGAGAAAACTAGTTATCAGAAAGAAAAAAAAAACATTTTTTACCGAACTGGTTGAAATTTTAACAACATAGTGGAATTTTTACCCGCATAGTTGTGAATTCTTTCAAGAAAGGAAACTAATTTGCAAAAATATATATGAAATTTTCAACCAAACGGACGATATTTTAAACACAAAAGATTAAGCTTTATCCAAAAATAGTTCCACTTTTAAGCAAGTAGTTTAATTCTTAAGCTTACTTGATTAATTTTTTATTTGAAAAAATTCCATAAAAAATTAATTTTAAATTAAAAAAATTGAACTCAACCAAACAGTTCATTTTTTAAGGAAAAAATTTTCAGTTTAAAGCATTAATTTTTTCTGGAAGAAGAAAAGCATTTTTAACAATTTTTTTGAATATATAACCAAATGGTTGAAATTTTAAACTAAAGTTTCAAACAAAGAATTGAATTTTCAAACAAAAAAGTAGATTTTTCAGTCAAATATTTGAATTTTCAATCCAAAATGAAAAATTTTTGACAAAAAAATTAATTTTCTAGAAAATGATAGAGTTTCAATAAAATAATTAAATTTTCATCGAAATTTTAGAATTTTCAACTGAAATTATGAATCTTTAACAAAAAAATGAATTGTTAACAAAGACGTTTAAATTTCAAACATTTAGTTGAATTTTCATTCAAAAAACAGAAATTTGCAGCAAAAATTATAATAGTTTACATTAAAAATATTTTTATTTTAAATTAAAACGAACCAAAAGTTTACAAGTTTAATTTAAAAATATCACATGGATACTATGAGAGAGAAGTTTTGAACATAAGAGTTGAATTATCATCACATAAATATGATTTTTCACATAAAAATTAATTTTCGGCAAATAGTTGAATTTTAAACTAAAAACGATCAATTTTCAACCAAAAATGAAATAGTTAAATTCGAAGTTCAAAATATTGACTTTTATTTTTTAAATTTGTTGAAAAGTCCAGTTGATAAAATGATAACTTGATAAAGTAATAAGTCAACTGTCAACCAAGAAGTTAAAGTTTCAATTGAAAAATATATATTTTCATTGAAAAATATAATAATTTAGTTTTCAAATTGAAAACGATAAATTTTCAGCCTGAAATGAATTAGTTAAATTTCCAGTTAAGAAAATTATTTTTCCAGAAAAAAGGAAAACGAATTTTTAACGAAATGTTTCAATATTCAACCAAAAAGTTGAAACTTTGTCTTTTGTGACTTAAAGCTAATCTTCTTTGTCACTAATTCACGTTTCTGGTTAAATATTTTTTTTTTTTTTTGTAGAAAATGATAGATTTCTTTTTAAAATTCATTTCCTAGACTTGAAAACTAGTTTTATTCAGTTAAAAACTTATTTATGTAACTTAAAATGAAACTCTTCTTTTTTTGTGTGTTAAAAACCTATCTTTTTTAATTGAAAATGCATCTAATTTGTTAAAATTTTGTCTTTTTTTTGGTAGAAAATTTATCTTCTGGATTAAAATTCAACTATTTGGTTTTTAAGTGACTTTATTTTCTTGTTGAAAATTAATTTTTAAACTAAAAATGTAGCTATTCCATTTTTTCTGGAAAATTGATCTTTTTCGCTGGAAAATTTAGTTCTGTTGGTACAAAATACATACTTTTCCTTGTAGGTTCAAATTTTTTTGTTTTGCAAAAATTCGTATTTATGACTTAAAATCTCAACATTTTGGATAAAATTTTTTCTGTATTGATTGAAAAATCATTCTTTGTGAATAATTTAACTCTTTTTTTAAAATTCGCATTTCTTTCTAACATTTAACAAGTTCCAATTCAAAATTAAAATACTTTGGTGGAAATATCAACTAAATCACACTTTGTTTATTATTAATTTTTTTTAATGAATGATTCATCAGTTTGATTTAAAATTTGAATATTTTGTTGAAAATTGAACTAAAACTCAATTCTTAATTATGTGCGTGAATTTGGCAACATTCCTTTATTCAAAATTTTTAAATTACCCGATCAGTATTATGAAAAGAATTTCAAAACCATTTGGCTTCCGTTTTCCGGAAGTCTTGTCCTAAAACTTGAAGTTACGTCTTGCAGAAAGGAAGTAAAAGAGGATGGAGAGTTCCGCGGCTCTAAGGTAAAGACTTCTATTCACCAGGGATTTCTCATAAACTCTTTACCTTATAACTTAAACATTTCTGCTTAGTTTTCTCTTTCATATTCTTCCGTTTATGAAGGAGAGAAAAATATTTTCTTTTTACGAGTTTATCTCAAGAAAAATTTTCAATTACGTTTCAAGAGAATCTTTGCTAGGTCAGAAACACTTTGTGCAATCTGGATTTAAAAGTGTCTATTTGGTTGAAATTGAACTTTTTTCTGAAAAAATTAACTTTTTGTGAAAAAATTAACTTTTTTGAGAAAAAATTATATTTTTGAGTGAAAAATGTAAATATAGTCCTAAATGTTCATTTTTCTTGTTTAAAAATTAATTTCCTCTGTTCGAAGTGTCATCATTTTTTCATTATCCTGTTTACTTAAAAATTAATCTCTTTTTGGATGAAGATTAATCTCTTCTTAGCAATTTGCCTTTTTTAGATAAACTTAGCTGTTTAGAATTTTTAATTTAAAATTTTTTTTTCAAATATCAACGGTATCTCTTGGGTTGATAATGTACATTAGTATTTCGGTAAAATATTATCTTTTTTGGTAGAAAATTATCTTGGTTAATAATTCATCTTTTGGGTTCAAATTCAACTGCTTAATCCCAAATTTAACTATTTTGTTGAAATTTTATATTTTTGTGTTGAAAATTCTTCTTTTTTTTTTGTATAGAAATTTAAACATTCGATTAAAACTCTTTTAATTGAATTTTTTCATGAAAATTAAACTGAATTGTCATTATTTGTTTTTTTTAGTTCAGTATTCATCTTTTTTAGAAAAAATTGAATTTTTTTTTAATATTTACCTTCTTGTTTTAAATTTTTTCCACTTTGTTAAACATTTATTTTTTGTTAATGTTATATCACTTTATTCGAAAATTATATTTTTTAGTTGAAAATGTAGATTTTTGTTGAACATTGCATTTTTTCGTTGAGATTTTCCTATTTTAATTAAAAATTTATCTATTTGGTTGAAAATGTTAAAATAGTTGAAACATCTTTCTTGAGAGAAAAGCATCTTGCTTAATAATTAATATTTTGGGTTTCAAATCAATTGGTCCTTTTCATTTCAATATTCATATTTTTTAAGAGGAATTTAATGTTTTTTTTTATTTAACTTCTTGACTTAAATTTGAACCACTTCGTTAAACATTCATTTTTGTTGTTAATTTTTCATCATTTTATTAGAAAATTGCTATAAAAAGAATTATAAATTATAGAATTATATAATTATGATATATAATATATATCATAATTATATAATATAGAAAGAATTGTAACAAATTTTTGTTTGAAAATGTTGAAAAATAATTCATTTTTTGGGTTCAAATTCAACTACTTAGATCCAAATTATTTAAATATTTTGTAGGAATTTTATGTTTTTTTTTTTTGTTAAAAATTCTTTTTTTTTACATGGAAATTTAAGAATCCATTTAAATTTTTTTTTACCTTACATTTTTTTTATAAAAACCTAAATGTAGTGTTGTCAAGTAGTCTTTTTCATTTCAATATTCATCTTTTTTAGAAGACATTTAATGCTTTGTTTTAAATATTTAACTTTTTGGTTTATATTTGAACCGCTTTATTAAACATCATTTTTCTTGTTAATGTTTCATCATATAATTTAAAAAATATTCTTTTTAGTTGAAAATTTAGATTTTTGTTTAAAAATTGTATTTTTTTTCTTTTTGAGATTTTATTATTTTAATTAAAAATTCACCTCTTTGGTTGACAATTTAATTATTTGGTACGAAAAAAAAATTTTGTGTAGAAAAGTATTTTGGTCAATAAATCATCTATTGCGTTCAAATTGAACTATTTAGGCCCAAATTTAACTACTTTATTGAAATTTTATTTTTTTGAAAACTTTTTAATAGTCAACTTTTTGGTTTATATTTTAACCACTTTGCGAAACATTCATTACTGTTAATATTTCATCATTTAATTTCAAAATTTTTCTTTTTGGTTGAAAATTGAGCTATTTTATTAGAAATTTTATTTATCCAAATTTAACTATCTTACTAAAATTATATATTTTTAGGTTGAAAATTCGTCCTTTTGACATAAAATTTTTTTTAATTCGAATTTTTTCCTTTCCGAACTGAATTTTTGTATAA
Organism: Belonocnema kinseyi; assembly: GCF_010883055.1. NCBI lineage: Eukaryota > Metazoa > Arthropoda > Insecta > Hymenoptera > Cynipidae > Belonocnema > Belonocnema kinseyi. The sequence goes on from NC_046660.1 coordinate 27,581,659, forward strand.
AAACTCAACTATATTGTTGTTAAACCGTCAATAATTTGTTTTTCATTTGAATATCCATCTTGCAAAAAAGATAATTAATCTTTTTTTTATTCAAATTCATTTTATTCGATAATTCTTCTTTTTAGTGGAAAATTTAGCTATTTTGTTGTAATTTTTATTACTTTATTTTTCGGTTGAGATTTTTATATTTTAATTGGAAATTTATATCTGTTGTTGAGAATGTAACTATTTGGTTAAAAATCCTTTTTTTTTGTTTATAGCAAATTAACTTTCGTAGTTTCAAATTGACATTTTTTATTCAACATTGAACTATTTTGATCTAAATTTAACTATTTTGTTAAAAGCTTATATTTTTGATCTTTAAATTCCTTAATCATCCTTTTAGTTAAAAATTCACTTTTAGGATAAAAATGTAAGTATTTTGTTGAGAATTCAACTGTTTCGTTGAAAACTTGTCTTTGGGGGTTGGAAATTTTAACAGTTTTTTTTAAATTCTACTACTTGTTTAACAAAATATTGTTGTTAAAGATTTATATTTTTAGTTTAAAAATTCGTCTTTTTAATTAAAAATTATTTTTCTTCTATTGAAATTAATATTTGCACCTCTGAAGTCTAATTATTCCATTTCTGGATAAAAATTAATCTGTTTTGATTGAAAATTTCCTTAGTTTGTTGAAAATATATCTATTTTGTTGAAAATTCGTCTTTTTAAGTAGAAAATTAATCTTATTATTGTAATTCAAAAATCGAATCAAAAATTGACTGGAATAATATTTTACCATTTAGTTAAATTAAAGGACAAATTAATGTAATTAATTTAATCAAATGAAATCATTTTACAGAAAATTATTGAAACTATTAATTTCATATTTTACATTTAGTAAATTAGTAATTTAATTAAAGTCTAACTATTTTTTCCAAAGCAAAAAAATTGGAAAAAATATTCATAATAAAATATGTAATAAAAATAATTATATAAAGTGCCCCACATAATTTTTAAATTAATTTTAAGGTTTTTACTTTCATTTTACAAATCCATATATCTGTGCATGGCAGATTTTTTTCATCGCCGATGTTTTTGATGGGATTTGTAACTTTTTCACAAATTTGTTTCAAATTCTTTTTAAATTCTTTTTTCCCAACTTAATGTTGATTAAAGTGTGAATGATGAGCCAAGATTTTTTCAGCCATCCTGATTAAATTTATTCGAGAAATATTGATGGAAAATATTTTAATATTGTTTTCAAGCTTGAAAAGTGTCAAGCTAAAAATATTTTAACGAGTGTGAAGAAAGAATCGAGCACTCAATTTAACGAGATATCCATTCCAGCATTTCTCATCAATCATCGTTATTTTCATCTTTCTTCTTTCCTCCATTATTCCCATTCAAAATTTTATTACTGGAGTAGAGAGGAAATACGGAGAATACTAGTTATCTGTATTAATTGAATAGTGGCGGTTCGAAAACATAAATTTTTTATGGAGATGAATATGTAACTATTTTTGTTGAAAATTTATGTATTTTCGTTGAAAATTTCACTTATATATTTGATATATATATTTTTTTTAAGTAATCTTACTATAGCTTAAAAAAGAATTTTTGGTAAAATATTCAAATTTTTTCCTTAAAAATTCAACAATTTGATGAAAAAACTTTATTTCTTGACTCGAAAATCTTTTTAATTGAAAATTCTACTCTGTTTTAAAATGTATTTGTTTCATTTTGAAGATTCGTCTCTTTGTTAGAAATTGCATCTTTCTTTGGTTAAAAATGTTTTATTTTTTTTTATGAAAAATCATTTTTTGTTTAAAATTACAACTTTCGTTGAAAATCCGTCTGTTCAACTTAAAACTTAATTTCTTCTGGTAGATACAAAATTTTTTTAATTTGTAAAAATGAAGTATTTTCTCTTTGTTTTGATTTTTTTGTCGATCTAACCGTTTTGTAGAAAGATGATGATTTCTGAATTGGTAAAAAAAATTCTCTGAAGCTCCTCTGGGATTCGAAGCCAGGTCTTTCAAATTGTCGGTCTAATGCTCTTACCCACTAAGCTACACAGAGAAGAAATTAATATTTAGCTTAAATAATGAATCTAGAAATAAATAGATTTGGTTTATCTATTTTTTTGTAGTACATATTTTATATTATTTATTTATATTTTATATATTTTGTTTATTTTATAGATTAAATTATTTTATTTAAATATATTTAGAACAATTAATTTAGACGAGGAGACCAAAAACAATAAGCATTAAATTATTTTATGAATTTTATCTGATCAAAAACATAAAATAAAAAAAAATAACACATTCGAAAGTTTGACAAATTATTCTTACAAGTATGAGGAATTACCTCGAAATGAAAATAGTAAGGGCTTGTAAAAAAGTTAATTTCTTCTCTCCGTAGCTTGGTGGGTAAGAACATCAGACCGGCAATTTGAAAGACTTGGGTTCGGATCCCAGCGGAACTTTAAAGCAATTTTTTCATAATTTAGAAATAAAAATCAATATTAAAAATTTTTGATTTCAGTCCAGTTGACAAAAAAACAAATAACATTTATTATTCAGTAAATAGTAGAAAGTTGAACTTTTTAGTTTACAAATTCATTTTTTTCGAGCGCGAAGCGCGAGACAAATACATTATCGAGCGCGAGAATCAACAGTCGGGCAGATTTTTTATTAAATATTTATAATTCAGTCTTGAAAAATCGCGTTTTTGACTTAAAAATTCAACGATTTAGTAAAAAAATATTTTTTCCTTCTCGGCTTAAAAATCATTTTTAATTGAAAATTCCACTTTCATTGAAAAATAGTTGTTTGATTTCAAAATTCATCTCTTTTGGTAGAAATTTCAGAATTTTTGTTTAAAATTAAACTACTTCAGTAAAAATCAATCTGTTTTATAAAAAAGTTTTTAATCTAGGAGAATCATATATTTTCAGTTCCTTTGACTTTTTTTGTAGATATAGGTGAAATTGCAAATCTTATTGGTCAAAAATAATCTTTTTTGTTAGAAATTTATATTTTCGGGTTGAAAATTCGTGATTTTCCTTAAAAATTAAACAATCTTATGACAAAAATTGCTTACTTCTTGACTAAAGAATCATTTTGGAATAAAAATTCTAATCTCGTTGAAAATTCTTTTGAGTTTCAAAATTCATCTCTTTTGTTACAAATTTTACCTTTATTGGTTAAAAATGTATTGTATTTTTTGCGTTCAAGATTTATTATTTTAGCTTTCAATTTTTTTCTTTAAATAAAAATGTAACTATTTTGTTAAACTTTTATATTTTGTTGTTGAAAATCCGTCTTTTTTTAAGAAAAGAAGCAATCTTCTTCGATGAACATGGCATAGGTTAAAATTCACTTTTTTGTTTAAAATTCATGTTTTTGCCTTAAAAATTAAACATTTTATTAAAAACAATTTGTTTTTCATGTATAAAAAAAGTTTTTGCTAATATTTTAATTTTCTTTAAAAATTCGATTGTTTTATTTGAACTTCACCTCTTTTGGTAGAAATTCATTTTTGTTTGTTAAAAATTAAACTTCACTAAAAATAAATAAATTATTTATCAAAATTGCGGACATAAAAAAATACGTATTTTCTCTTCTTTTGATTCTTTTTGTAGATCCAACCGTTTTGGAGAAAAATTAATGCAAAAATTGAAAAAACTCGAAATTTGATCAATTTTTTAATATTCTTTTTAATTATTCTTGAAAACAGTTCTGTATATAAAAGAAAGTTGAAAAACCATAAAAAATATGTTTATTTATCTGCAACTTGTGTTTCTATCTTTTTAGTCTCGTTTTACATTTAGATAAACAATGAGGGAAAGTGATTTTTGACCCTTGTGACCGTTGCAGTAATTAGAAAAGCTTTTGAATTTTTATTTTTGAAGCCTTTTTAATAAATAAGTGCAAGCAAGTTTTTGATAAGAAAAAATCGATTGATAGAAAGGAATCGGAAGTTTAAGCAAGTTTCAAACTCAAACGAGACTTGGCGGCCATTACGTCTATCACCGTTCTTAAAGCTCATCAGAAACTTTCACAATTTTTGAGCTTCGAGCCTCCGCAACTTGGCAAAGCTTCTTTTTTCTTTTCTAGCCTCACCAATATCGTTTTTCTTAGTTTCTTACTTTTTTAGTCTTTTACTTTCTTATTTTTTTACTTTCTTACTTTCTTAGCTTCTTATTTATACTCAATGCAATATTTCAAAGAGGTCTGCTAAGGCTCATTAAAAAAATGGACTATCCCTAGTAGAAAAGTTTTGACACAAAAATGCAGAAAATTCAAACTTCATTTACAGAAATCTACAATTAAATACAAAAAATTGCAACAAAAATTCAAGTTCCCAGATAATATCAAAATTTTCTTTAAATACGTGGACAATTTAAAAATTACATTTTTTCAAATTAATTTTTAAAATAATTTCAAAACAAATGTTAATGCTTAAACTATTCGGTTAAAAATTAAACTATTTTTATGAATATAAAATCTAGTTGGAAAAAAATTAACTTCGAGTTTAAAAATGAACTTTTATGAAGATAATTCGTCTTTTTGGCTTCGAAATTCAAATATTTTGTTGAAAATTGACGTATTTTGTTGAAAATTGACGTATTTTGTTGAAAATTGACGTATTTTGTAGAAAATTCAAATTTTTCGGTAGAAATTAATCTGCTGTGAGTAAACCTAATTTCTGTGGGTGAAAATTTAACTTATTTGTTAAAAATCCATTTTAGTGTATAAAGATTCATCTCTTTTTTTTGGAACGTCTATTTTTTTTTGTCAAATTCATCAATTTATTAAATATTCATCTTTTTGTATAAAAGTCTAACTATTCTGTTGAATATTCGTTTTTTTTGTTCAGAATTAATTTCCTAAACTAAAATTGTAACTATTCAATTTTTGTTCCGAAATATATATTTTAAATTAAAAGTGGATATTTTCTAATTCAAACTTGAAAAAATATTATAAGAAAAAAATTAAAAGCGGTTTAGGAATTATGACATGTATCCAACGAATAAAATTTATTATCAAAATTACTTGAAAAACAAAAAATTACTCTTTTGATGAAAAAGTTTTTTTAATATTTAAATAGTTTCCAAAATGTTCGAAAAGGAATATGGAAGATTTTATGGAAATTTTTTTAAATCTTGCAAGATTTTATAAAAACTGCAAAAAAAATTTTAGTTGCAAGATATTAAGACAATTTCAAAAAAAAATTTTATTAGGTTTCTGGGAAATTTTTTAATGATTTTTTTTAACAAATTGTTAAAATAATATTTAAAAAGATGTCAAAGTAAGTTTTAAAACGTAGATTAATTTTTCTAACTTAAAGTTGCTTAAAATAATAGAATTTTTAAAAATTATACATTTTTCATTCATTTTTCAATTTATAACATTGAAAATAATAGCGTGGATTTATGTTCTTTGAAATTTTAAGATTTTCCACCATTTTTTGAAAATCCTGCAAAAGCCAAATAATTACCGTAAAATCATCCACATTCTTTTTTGAAAATTTCGGAAATCTTATTAAATATTTTTTATCAAATTGATTCAAAAATTATTATTAGATATTCTAGGTATTGTATCATTAATAACAATTTTAAATGCTTAAAAAGTGTATAAATGTTGTGTTGGCAATCTTAAAAAATCAACATTGTGTTTTAAATATTCTGAAACCTTTTTACGTTTGAAATTATTTCGGAATCTTTCCAAAAATTCTAAATACATTTGTAGCTTCTTCGAATATTAAAAAAAATAATAATTGTTTAAATTTCATTTAGCAATTAATTTTTTTTTAATCTTTCTAAATATCCTGTCCAAATTAATTTTTCAAAATAAAAAATCATTTTAAATTTTCCCAGCAAACTTAACACATTTGTTCTATTTTCTTAAAACCTCTAAAACTCCTTAAAAAACCTCAACATTTTATTTAAACATCTTCCAAAATCTAAACTTTATTTTTTGAAATCTTATCCAGTTTTAAACAAATTCACTAACATCGGATTTTGACAAGAAAGTGTTTGTTTTCCACTAAATCAGTTCTCTCCATCTCGGAAATAAAAACATGACACAGAAGATTATCATTTAACAACGATTATTATTGTTATAAATAAATAGTTTTTATTCATTGATATGAGTATACAAAATTAATTCAAACAAATTCATTTATTAATAATTTTTAAATATATTTACAACATACATTTATAATTTTTTTCAGTGGAATAACTTCTTTTCTCCCTCTAGAATAATTTGAACATAAAAATTGTAGCTATTTAACTAAAATTTTAATTATTATAAACAATTTTCATAATTAAATTCACCTATCACATTTTAAAAAGAAAATGTTTCATTGCTGCAAAATTGTTTTGTTTTATATCAAAAATAATATCGTGATCCAAGAGATTAGCATTTAACGACAATTGTCTTTTTTGCAAACAATTATTATAAACAAATTCACTCATAATGCATTTCTTAATACAGAATTTTTTTATCTCTCACATCATAATTTCCATTCATATATAAAATAATGCAATATATTTCTATTCAACCAAAATTAATATTGTTGTAAACAATTTTTATAAAAAAATTCAGTAATTAATCATTTTTAATAAAGAAATTTTTTACTTTTAGGAGAGTCACTTCTCTTGATCTCAAGATTAGTGTCCTGGCCCAAGATATATTGTTCCACAACGATTTTTATTTTTATAACCAATAACAATAATTATTTATTTATCATTTAACAAGTTATACATATAAAAACGAAATATATATATAATATTAATTATAATTAACTGTAATTAGGGGGTTTATTTATAATTGTAAATGTAAATAATATATTAGGTTGTAAACAAATTAATTTCTTTTGCATTTTTGAACATTGACTATTTTTTTAGTAGTGTTACTTTTCTGTCCCAATAATAATATAAGCCTAAAACCAATTTTCATTTAACAACAATTTTCATCGTCATAAACAATTTTTTTATAAACTAACTTTTATCGCAATTTTTGAGAAGAAAATGTTAATTTTCTGTAGGATCGTTTATCGTCATCTGAAGAATAATACCTGACACAGGAGAAAAACATTTTGCGATAATTGTTTATTTCCTAAAAAATTTTTGAAAACAATTTCAGAAACAATATTAACACTTTCAGATAATTTCTTTTTATCTCAATAATACTGCGATACAAAAAAATATCATTTAACAACAATTGTCATTGCTATAAACAATTGCTGTGAACAAATTCACTTATTTCGAAGATTTAAATCTAATCCATTGTTTACAAGTAATTTCATTTCAGCGCAAAAATAATATCCGGGCAGAGTAATTGTCAGTAAACAACAGAATTAGCACTGTTTTCGTGAATTGCTATAAACAGATTATAAATTTTTACTATATCTTGTTGAGAAGCAATATTTTCTTCGATAATATTATTGCAGAAATGAAAAGAAGTGACTCCACATAATCGAAAAGTTTTCTATGATCATAAATGTGAAATAACTTTTTAATTGTTTATAACAATGAGCATTTTTATTGAATGGAAATTACCTGCATTAGGATATTATTTTTGGTTAAAGGAAAATTACTTTCCAGAAAATAAATATGGCTATGTTCAAAAATTCAATATAAGTGAATTTATTCATCACAATTGTTTATAACAATATGAATTTGGGCTTAATGATAATCTCTAATGTCCCCATATTTTTCTATAGAAAAAAAGAAATGATCCTGCAGAAATGAAACTTTATCTTGGTTGAAATGCGATATAACTGAATTCCTGTATATAAATTGTTTATAAAAATGATTTTTTTTTAAATGACAATATTTTTTATGAAATCCTAATTAAATTTGAACCTTGTTTTAGAATAAATGATGAGAAAATTCCGCATCAATTAAGCAGAAAGGATTTTCGAAACAGCTCATTATTATTTCTTCATTTAAAAACAAAATATTTTTTTATTTTTGAACAGTAAGATGTTTTTAGAAATGCTAGTTTTCATTCCAAGAACTAAGTTTGGTGAAACAACTATTCAAAAAAGTTTTACAGTAGCAAATAAAAGGTTTAGTTAAAAATGTAACTCTTTTCCTAGTCGTTTATCAGGTAATGACTTCTCGATATCAATCGGTAAAAATTGATAATTGTTTAAACAAAATTAAGAAGTAAGTGCGTTTGACTTTTTCAAAATGGGCCGGAAATTTCCAAAATTACCGAAATTACCATGAATGTTCAAAATTACCGACATTATCCAAATTTCCTGTAATTTTTGTTTTCAATTCTGGATAACATCTAAATACGTGACTTTTTAAATTTTTTATGAACTTCGTTAATAAAAAAGGGAAATATTTAATAAAATATTAATTCACTACAAAAACTCTTTTTGTCTATAAAGTTTTCCGATTTAGTACGAATATAGTGAAAAACAGAAAATCTCAACGAAACAATTTTCATGCACTTATTTCTTTATAATAAATTCAGTTCACTTTTAAAACCTCAGAGTTTCTACTGCAATTTATTTAAGCTAGTTGCTTCACTAACTCTAGATATTTTAAAATAATCCAAGTATTTTTTTAAATACGGTATTCTTCAAAAGTGAATAAATTGTTTTCTATTTTTCTTATTGAATACAAAATTATTTTTTAATCGGCTTCGTGAAGTTCATGAGGAATTTTATTAGCTTTTATCCTTGTTTTCCCCGTTGAATTTAATATTCTATTAAACATTCTTCCAATAGGATACATTTCTCATGAGAGCGCAATAGCGGTGCCGCTTCCTCTTTTTCCGACAAACTCGTGAATTCTATACAAGCATAATTCTTCCTCTAATCCATAATGCATTTTTCAGTAGAAATGGCATATTGTAGTCGGGCGGTTTCTCTTTTAAGGGGACATCCGCAAATTATGTTCAAGTTTTTTTTTGGGGTGGGGGGCTAAAACATCTTATGTAAGAGAAAATTATCATGAAAAAGTAAATCCAAAGATATTGCAACTTATGAAAAAGCCAAAATAGTAGAATTCTGAAACAAAATGTTGAATCTTCGAATTAAACAATTATATTTTTTACCAAAAATGGAATAGTTGCATTTTTAGTTTAAAAAATTCATTTTAACAAAGAAAGAGAACTTTTCAACAAAATAGTTCAATTGCAAACAAAAGAAATTAATTTTCAACTAAATCGATGAAGCTTCAATCAAAAACATTATTTTTATTCAAATAGTTGAATTTTCAAGAAGAAAATTAATTTTTTACCAAAAATACCAAGTTTCAAGAAAATACCTGAATGAAATTGAAAGAGTTAAATTTTCAGTTTAAAAAAATTAGGTGCCAAGCCAAGAAAAACGAATTTTGAACACAATAGTTCAGTTTTTAACTAAAGAAGTTAGCTTTGAACTAATATTATAAATTTTAACCAGGAAGATTAATTTTGTATCCAAAGGACGATTTTTTGGTAAAACCCTGATATTTTCATCGAAGTATTTAAATTTTCAAGTAAAAAATATCAATTTTTATCTAAAAAAATAGTTACATTTTCAGTAAAAATTTTAATTTTGACAAAAAACGGAATTTTTTACTAAATAAATGAAATTAAAACTGAAATGATGAATCTTTGAGCAATAAAATTAATTTTTTGGAAAAATAAGTTTGCAATCAAAACTGGAATATTTAAATTATCAGTTAAGAAAAATTAGTTTTCAAACAAACAGAAACGAATTTTGAAAATAATAGTATAATTTTGAACCAAAGAAATTAATTTCCAATTAGTATGCCAAATCTTCAACATGTAAGATTAATTTTCTACCATAAAATCGTTTTTCTAATAAAGCCATAATATTTCGAACCAAATATTTGAAATTTCAACTAGGAAAGATTCATTTTCAATAAAAATTAGAGTATTTAAATTTTCAATGTAAAAATTTATTTTCACCGAAAAAGCGAGTTTTCAATTAAAAAAATAAATTTTCATCTAAAATCAATTTTTTTTTAAATAGTTCAAATTTTAATCAAAATTTTTGACTTTCAATTAACAAACATTTACCTGATTTTTAGATGACCTTTTTTCGCGTGAATTTCTGTCCTTTTAATTGCGATAAGGAGAGAATTTCTTAAAAATTTTCTAGGTCACACAAGAAGAAAAATGCGACGATCAAATCTGATCGATAATCGTCTTTCTCGTGGAAATTCCAATTCTTACGCTCAAGCACCATAGTCGCTGGAAACTCTCCAAGAGCGAGTTTTACCAAAAGCACAGACATTTTTCTTTCCGTGGTCTTTCTCCGCTTGGCTACATTTCTCAGTCGAGTCGTGTGTGAACTTGTCGTAAAGTTTCACAATTTCTTTACCTTATTTTTAAAATTTTTTTCAAAAAAGTACATTTTTGTACTCGATAAGTCAGGAATTTAGTCGAGTGAATTATATACCCAGTGATTTGGTACGAAAAGTTCCATACACGTCTCTTTAAGTTTGAATTTGGGAGAATTGACTGAGAATCAGTAAAATTTTCATGAAAATCAAAGGTACTTTTTAATATTTGAATAAGTGAATTGAAATGGGAATTAATCATTTTAACTTTTTTTTTCATTTTCCGTTTAACATTTGCACTTTCCCTTTTTCCTTCATTATACTCTGGTTATAGAGTACCTCATTAATCCCCTCCTCCGTTCCTTTTTTCTTTTTCCCTCCCCCTTCCCTATTCCCCTAATTACACTCTTTCCCTTTTTCTTCCTTCCACTTGATACCTCTTCCTTTCCCATTTCCTTTTTGCACTTAGTTATACTTTAGTAATAGAATAACTAATAACTGAACATATTAATAGTCATTTTATTTACTTCTTTCTTACGACCTTTCCTTATTTTAACTTCACATACCGTCTCTTTACCTACTGATTACCATTCAAACCTTCGCCATTACCCCTCCTCCTCATCAATCCTCTTCTAAATTGCCTTCTTCGCTTTCTATTTCCCCTTTTTCCGTTTTCACTCCTTCTACCTGATCTCCCCTCCTTTTTCATTTCCTCTTTTCTCTTATTCCCACTTCCTTCCTTTTCTTCCACTACTTTCCCTGCCATCTTTTCTTCATTTAACTTTATATGCCCTCCCTTTACTTACTATTTCTGATTGACCCTTCCCTATTACCACTCCTCCTTATCAGTTTACTTACCTATTCTCTTTTCCCTTTATCGTTTTCTCATTCCTCTTTTTACATTCCTTTTCTCATTTTCCATAATTATACCCTAGTAATAGTGCAACTAGTATCTCAATATATAATTTCTACCATCTTTCCTTCTTTAACCTCCCATGCTCTCTCTTTACCCCGTATTTCCCATTTAACCTTAAATCTTTGCTCTTCCCATTTTCCATCCTTCTACTTGATTTCCTTTTTCTTTCCCATTTTCTCTTTTCTCTTGCCATACTCCAGTAAGAGAGTAACTAGTAACTAAATATACTAATAGCTATTACTACAGTGCCTTCCCTGGCACTTCTTTGATCTTTAAATTTCCATACCTTCTCTTCACACTCTATTTCACATGTAATCCCTTCCCATTACCACTTCTTCTCATTAATCCCGTCTTCCATTCTCTTTTTCGTTTTTCATTTCCATATCAAGGCCATATCCATTTCAAGGCTATGTCCTCTCTTCACCCCTTATTTCCCATGAAACCCATCCTCTTTCTTTTTCTCATTTTCCCTCAATTGACTTAAAACTCCTATTCGTTTTTCATTTCCTCTTATACTCTAGTAGTATAATAACTAGTAGCTAAGTATAGTACTAGATATTACTTCACTTCTCTCTGCTTCCATCTTTCTTTCATTCGGGATCCCTTGTTCCCTCTTCATTCCGAATTTTCTCTTTCCCCTTTTTCGTTTTTTTTTACTAAAGTTTAGTGAAGCCTCAGTAGTAACTTAATATTTATTACTTCCCTTATCTCTCCTACCATCTCTCCTTCATTTTACTGAGTTTAACCGCTTTTCATCATATTTTCCCATTTTCCTTTTTGGTTTCCCGTTTCCATTTTCTCTTTTCCCTTAATTATACTTTAGATTTTTCGTCCTTCGACTTGATGCCCTCTTCTTTTCACAATTTCTCTTTTCCTTTAGTTAAACTCTAGTAATAGAATAATAAGTAACTAACTCTAGTAATAGATATTTCTTTACATCCTTCTTACCAACTTTCCTTCTTTTAACTTTGAATGCCCTCCATTCACCCAATATTTATCATTTAAACCTTCCCCATTATCATTCCTCCTTATTAATCCCCTCCTCTATTCCCTTTTCCGTTTTTAACCTTCCATATCCTCTCTTCACCACGCATTTTCCATTTAACTCATTATCTTTCCTCTTTACATTTTCCCTCCTTCTACTTAATCTCCTCTTCATTTTCCATTTCTTCTTTTTCCTTATTTATACTCAAGTAATAAGGTAACTCGTAACTAATTATACTTATAGCTATTACTCAACTTCCTTCCCTTCCTTTCACTTTCTTCCCTGCTAACTCTTCTACCATTTAACTTTTCATGCCCTCTCTTTACCTACTATTATCCATTTAACCCTTTTCTACTACCACTCCTCCTCGACAATTCCCTCATCTATTGCCTTACCATTTCCCTTTCCCCTTTTTCACTTTCCCTTTCCTCTTTTCCCATAATTATACCCTGGTAATAGTGTAACTTATACTTCAATATAGTGATATTTATTACTTTACTTCGTTCTCTACCATTCTCCCTTCATTTGATATCACATACCCTTCCTTCGTCCCGTATTTCCGATTCATCCCATTCTCTTTCCTCTTCCCATTTTCCCTTCTTCTACTTAATCCCCTCTGTCTTTACCATTTCATCTTTTCCCTTAATTATACTCTAGTAATGTAATAACTAGTAACTAAATATAGTAATATTTATTTCTCCACTTCTTTCCCTACTATCTTTTCTGCATTTATCTTTCCATTTCCTCTCTTCACCCCGCATTTCCCATTTAACCACTCCTCTTTCATCTTTCGATTTGCCTCCTTCTACCTGATCTCCTCTTCCTTTTTCATTTCCTCTTTTCCCTTATTTATACTGTAGCAATAAGGTAACTAGTAATTACTTATAGTAACAGCTATTACTCCACTTCCTTCTCTTCCTTCCACTTCTTTCCCTGTCATCTTTTCTTGATTTAACTTTCTATGCGCTCTCTTTACCTATTTTTTCCGATTTAACCCTTCTCCATTACCACTCTTCCTTATCAATTCCTTTCTCTATTCCCTTTTTCGTTTTCGCTTCCTCCACTTTTCCTTTTCTCTTCAACCTTAAGTATACTGGAGTATTAGTGCATCTAGTATCTCAATATAGTAATAGTTGTCACTTCATTCTTCCCTACTATTATTTCTTCATTTTAAATCCCATACCCTCTCTTAGCTTCATATTTCTTATTCAACCCATCCTCTTTCTTCTTCCCATTTGCCCTGCTTGGACTTGATACCCTCTTTGTTTCCCATTTCCTCTTTTCCCTTAATTATCCTCTAGTAATGCAATAACTAGTAACTAAATATAGTAATAGTTATTTATAATCCATTATTGTAATAACTCGTAAATATAGTAATAGTTATTACTCCACTTCTCTCTCCTTTCATCTTTCTTTCGTGAAGGATCCCTTGTCCCCTCTTCATTCCGAATTTCCTTTTTGCTTTTTTTCCTTTTCTGTTTTCTGTTACTTAAGTTTAATGACGCTTCACTAGTAACTTAATATTTATTGCTTCCCTTATCTCTTCTGCCATATTTTCTTCATTTAACTGCATTTAACCCCTTTTCACCATATTTCCCTTCTACCTTTTCCCTTCCCCCTTCTCACTTTTCGATTTCTTATTTATCCCAATTTCTGTTCTCTTTCCCATTTCCTATTTCCACTTTTCTTTTCCCTTATATCTTTGAAGGTGAAAGTTCAGTGAATTTGCTTTCGAATTCGAGTTAAAAGGCACTGATTCGATGTCAATCTTCACTAATTTAATTAGCCATAAGTATGTCGCCGATTCTCAGCAAAATTCCGCTAAAAACAGTTATATAAATCTGGCTATTTGAAACAGTGTTATTTTACTGAAAATTTTAAAAATTTCTTAGCAATTTAAGACATTCCCCACTGGTCTTTTAGCAGAAATTTACCGAATTTTGAGTGAAAGTTCAGTAAGTTTTTTAATATTTTTCCAGTATAAACTTTCTGAAATATAAATGAAAATTAAGTAACCTTTCTTTTCAAAATCAAGTGAAAAATGAATATAATTTTAGTGAAAAATACTGAATTTTAGTGTACAATTTCTGATTCACTGTGAATTTGTATTAACATTGATATCCAGTAGTACGTCACTAATTTTGAGCAAAATTCCACTGATCAAAATTTAGAGAGGTTCGCCTAATCTACTGAAATTTCAGTGAAATTTCATTACTTTCTTTTTGCAAATCCGGTATAACACAGCTGAAATTTCGGTGAAAAGTTACTGATTTTATGTGCATTTCACTCATTAAAATGGCTAGAAGTTCGTCACTAATTCTTAGTGAAATCCCAATGTTTTAAATTAAGAAAAATCTCTTTAGATTCTAATCAGAGAACATCTACTGATAATCGGTGAAATTTAAAAAAATCAGTAACGTACTCATAGCTACGTTAATTAGTAAAATTTTTCTAATAATTCGTGATTTTGCACGGAAATTTTTATCATTTCACACTAGTTTACGAATGCGAAGTAGCCGAAATTGCAGTGACCCTAACTGAAGCTTCAGTTACATTTTCTACTGATAAATCAGTCAAAAACTACTGCAACTCAATAAATCGCCTATTCTCAGTGGATGGTTACTAATTTGAATGGCTTAAACGTTTTTAAATAGATTTATGCGGAAGGGGGAAAATAAGAGAAAATAGACAGGAAAAAACCAAACAGGAAAAAGAAAAAACTAATACAATTTTAGTTTCTAATAATTTCTTATCCGTGAATGTTTACAGGTTTAAATACCTACAATTATTTCACTGATAATCCATAAAAAAAGGGAACAGGGAAAATGGAAAGCCGAGAATAGCAAACAACAGGAAAAGAGAGGAAAAGGGAACACTGGGAGAAGGAAAAGCCAGAAAACCGGGAAAGTGAAAAAATCAAGAAAAGGGAAACTGGAAAAAAAAATTTTACTGGGACTTCAGTCACGCTAAATAAAACTTCAGTAAGTTTTTCTAATATAAAATCAGTAGGGAAAAGCGGGAAAAGAGAACTCGGAAAAGGGAATACATACAAGATATCAGTGAGGCTAAATAAAATTTCAGTAAGTTTTTCTACTGATAAATCTGTAGGGAAAAAAGAAGCAGGAATATGTAAAACCAGAAACACAGAAATTCGGGAAAAGTGAAAACGGAAAACCTGCCAAAGCCGGAGAAAGGGAAACCCTTGAAAAGGGCAGACCAGGAAAGATAAACGAGAAAGAAGTTAAGACCGGATAAAGGGAAATAAGGGGAAATCAAAAACCGAGAAAAGGGAAAGACCAGAAAAAGAGAGTAGCGATATAAGGGAACACTGGTAGAAGGAAAAACGTAAAAACTAAAAACCAAGAAATAGAATAAATTAATAAAAGGGAATTCGGGAAATAGAGGATACACATCAAACTCGCAAAAAGGGTAAAGCTTGAAAAAGGAAATCATGGGAAAGGAAACACCGAGAAACATAAACGGGGAGGAGACAAAAAGTCGAGAAACCCGGGAAGGAGGTAAACGGAAGAAGGGAATACCGGGAGAAGCGAGAACGGGAAAAGTTAAAACTGAGAAAGGGGAAATAATCGGAAAAGGGAAAAGCTTATAGGATTGCAGAAACGCCTAATGAAACTTCAGTAAGTTTTTCTAGAGAAGAATCAGTATGAAAAGGGGGAACCAGAAAAATGGAAAATAGGAAAACATATATCTGGGAAAAGAAAAAAATCCGTTAAACCCGCGGAAAGGAAACCTTGGGAAAGGGAAACTGGGAAAAGGCCACAGAGGGAAAAGAAAAATTCGAGAAAAATAGAAACCGGGTAAAGAAACTTCCGGAAAAAGAAAACACTAGGAGAAGGGAAAACGGGCAAAGTAAATACCGAGAAAAAGAAAAAAATCGGGGAGGAAGAAGGGAATCCGGAAAGAGGTAAAGGGATAAGGTACTGAAATGTCAGAGAATAATCGCTTACTCTTCGTAAATTCCTACTGATTTAAATAGCTAGAAGTGTTCCGCGACTCAGTGAAATTCCACTGTTTCAAATTAAGAGAGCCCTTGTTTAAGTGAATGCTGCTTTCTAAATTTTTCTATTTTCTCCAATTTACCTGAGTTATCCGTATTTCTCGTCAGAATTTCGGAATCCCTATGGTTCTGCCTTTCCCGGTTTAAAATCGTCGCGTGACTCTGGAGACTGACCAAGTGACGAATGACCACTCGCTTTGGACCAGCACACCACGCTCTGACCATAGCGTAGAGACGTGTCGCCTCCCCATGAATCCCAATCACGTATGTACCTTAAACCGACTAGACCTCCTGCTTCCGACTCCAAGCACGTACTTTAAGTCCCTAAAAAATCTATGTGAACGTTCAGACGATAAATCTCACCTATCCGCTTACTTTTAGTAAAGGTTCTTAGCTTGAAACTTTAGAATTCGAGTAAAGAAGAACTATTCCTTTCTTACATTTATTGCCCATAGATTTTCTTATCTCTCTTACACAGTGTGGCGAAAAAAAATCTCTGGACAAATAAATATTTTGCCTACACTATTAGCTCGATTTCGAAATTTTGTTGAACTAGAGCTTTTCAAATTTCGAAAACATTTATGTGCATCTTTAAAGAAAAAATTGGGTAAATTTTTATTTAACAACAAAGTTGAAATTTTTTTGTTTTGAAATTTTTCAAAAGTGACGTTATAAACAAATTAATTAATTTCGATTAAAGTGGGAGGATGGTCGTGGGCGCTAAAGCGTTAGCTTTAGACCCACTGCGTCAGCTTGCGGGTTCAATTCCCCCGGCTTGCGCTCTGGAAGAGCCTCGGCGGCCCTTGTGATGAACAGTAGCTAAGTAAGGGATTAGCTCATTTACAGCGAGTCGCCGTGGGACCGGCACCTCTAGAGAAAAATTTTTCTCGAAGTACTTAAAGATGGTACTCTTTGTGGGTTCGGAACTCACCTTAAACTGTGAGTCCCCCTCCTACCACCAAGCAAGTGTGTGAGGGGTGTGTAAAGGAATAGGGAAGAAGGTGCAAGAAAAATGTAAACTCTTAGGGGACACATTTGAAGCTTCCATTTCAATTAATTTTGATTAATTAATAAAAGATTTCATTTGTCAATCGTTAAAACAATTTTTGTAAAAAAGCACCTTCGATAATATTTAATGCGAAGAAAATAAATTCAATTGTGCAATAATTTTAAGTTGTTGTTTAATAACTTTTTGCCTGAACACTTTGAAAATTCGCAATAACTAATCGTTATTTAAGCATCTTTTTTAAACAAATTCAAAGTTTAGCTATTTTTGAAAGAAAAGGTTCTATTTTTCACGAAATCAAATAATATCGTTAAGATACGCCCTTTGCTATGTTACTTTTTAACTTGAAAAAAGTTATTTATTATTTAAATAATATTCATAAACAAATTCAGTGTTTGGCTATATCTGAAAACATACAATCTTTTCTATTTGCGGAGTCAACTAAGGATGTGTTTCCGATATTTTTCTACAAATTGACAGCAATTATTAATTATTTAAACAATTTAATGTTTAAATTCACAGTTTGGCTTTATTTGAACGTACAGGCTCAATTATTCACGACATCAATTTTGAATACCTTTCTGATGATTTTATCCTGTGCTAATTTTAAAATTGGCAACAATGGTCAATTATCTGAACAGTAATGTTGTTAAAATGACTTTTTGCTATGTTGCTTTGTAAATTAACAAGAATTAACTATTATTTAAATCATTTTCATGAACTAATTCAGAGTTTTATTTTTTAATTTTTTAAAGAGAATCAATTATTGTTCACGGAATCGATTGAAAATGTCACTGTGAAGACTTTTCGCTTCATTATTTATCCAATTGACAAAAATTATTGGTTGTTTCAAAAATTTTCGTAAATGAATTCACAATTTTGCTATTTATGAAGGAACAAGCTCTATTTTTATGGAATTGACTGAAAGTTTCTTTGCGTAGTATTTTTGCCATGATGTTTTGTAAACTCACAAAAATGCATTATTAATTTATTATAGATAAACAATTTTCTTGAATAAATTAAGAGTTCAACTTGTTTTTAACAAATGAGCCCAATCTTTGTTTACATAATTAATTAATATTGTCACTGCGATGACTCTTCATACGATACTTTTTAAATTGACATCAATTATTAATAAACTAAATACTGTTCGTAAAAAAATATTCTGATTTTCGCTATTTTTAAATGAGTAAACTCTATTTTTACAGAATAGACTAAGAACCTCTTTTCGTTGTCTCTTTTTTATGATACTTTATAAATTAACATTAAATTATTAATTATTTAAACAATATTCACAGATGAACTTAGAGTGGGAATCTTTTTCAACAAACAGACACATTTTTTCACAGAATCGATTCAGAATGTATCTTTGATAAATCTTTGCTGCATTACTTTTCAAATTGACAAAAATTATTAATGATTTAAATAATATTCACAAACTAATTCACAGTTTAGCTATTTTCGAAAGAATAAACTCTCATTTTTATATAATGGACTAAGAATATCTTTCCGTTTTCTCTTTTCTACGACACTTTTAAAATTGACAATCAATTGTCATTTATTTAAATAATATTCATATGTAAATTCAGATTTCGATTATTTTTCAATAAGCAGACTCATTTTTTGTTTACGGAAGCGATTAGGAATGTATCTGTGATGACTCTTTAGTACATTACTATTCAAATTGACGACATTTATTATTATTTATTTAAACAATATTCGTAAACAAATTCACATTTTCGTTTCTTTGCGACATTACTTTTCAAATTTAAAAAATTATTTATTTAAACAATATTTCGAAATAAATTCACAATCAGGCTATTTATGAATAAACAGGTGTTTTTTTAATAGCCTAAGAATGTTTTTGCAAAGATTTTCTGCTATGATGTTTCGAAAATTTACCAGAACTTTTATTACTCAGACTATTTCCATACAAAATTAATGTTTTTTTCATAAATCTTTTCAGAATAAAAATATCCGCCATTAAAGAACAAATTTTAAATCGCATAAATAGTTCTAGCTTGTATTTTTTTGTTCACAAAAACTCTTTTTGTCTTACTGTGCGTCCAATGAGAAAAAATAATTTTTGGCTCTAATTTAGAAAAAGTTGTTTTGACTTGAAAAATTTCTTTTGTTTAAACATTTGTTGTTTTATTGAAAAAATATGTAAAAGAAACAGTTTCATTGATTCAAAACAATATACTTGTCTGAGTTTCTATGCTCTTTTTGAAGAAGTGAAAATAAAGTGGAGAGAATCTTTTCTATTGATTGTTACAGATTTAGAAAGCTCTTCTTGAAAACTTCTTGTCCTTAAATTTTTGCTGAAGAACGATGGACCTGACGTTAAATCAATTTTCTTTTTATCTTAAACAGAGTCAAAAATTAATTGAAAGAAGTGTGATAGACAAACTAACTTTTATCATTTAGAAAAAGGATTCTTTGAACAAAAATTTCATTGAATCAAATGAAAATATTTCTTTATATATATTAAATATAAAAATATTTATATCAACCAAAGAAAAAATTCTGTAATCAAAAAGAATGTATTTTGACTTGGTGATTTCGATTCTTTAATCTCTTTGATTCGAGGAAATGGTCTTTGTTGATCGTTCGTTCAGTAACACTGCTTCGACCCTGGTTGCTAATCAATCTATTTAGCAATCACCCCAAGTGAAGATCCTCACAAAGTCGTTATGCGAGATTCCCCACTTGGGTTCAGTAGTGTCCAAGGTCTTTTGTTTCAGGCGTAATTCACTGTGCTGACACTCTTTTTATTAACTATTTGCCGCCATAGTTTTCTCTCCTGGTCTTGTATCCCGTCTGTATCATATAGCACTTCCCCAAACCTATTTCTCATGTTGCCAAACTCTGTACTTTTATTTCCTTTCATTTTTAAATAAAGCAGTGTCTTTCTTCTTTCAAAGTCGTTTTGTACTTTCTGCTCTTCTACTGCTCTAATTTTATCTTTACTTTCCTTAATTAATCGTTTAAGTATTCTCTTTTTGTGTCTGTAATCATTTATACGTCTATTTCTTTCCTCATCGCTAAGACCTGTGATGTTCAAAGTTCTTCTGTACGCTTCTTTCTTTGTATTTTGGTAATTTCATCATTCCACCACGCATCACCAGACATTCTTCCTACACCTGCAGTACGACACACTTCAATCGCACACCTGACAAAGATATCCCGGAACTTTGTCCATGTGCCCTCTATATCTTTGTTTTTTTTAAGCGGTTCCCAGATCGCCTTATCTATGCTTTCAGTTATCTTATTTTGAAAATCTATTCGCACATCCGGTTTCTGTAGGTTTTCAATTTTGATTCGTGTTTGTTTTGTTTTCTTGATTCTCTTTTTTCCCCATCCCCAACCTAATTTAATTTTGGAGATCAGAAGGTAATAATAATCAGTGTTGGATTCAGAACCGGATTTTGGATGCCCACCCATCCGTTTATGTTTCCTAGCAGAATTCTTCTTTCCCCATGTTCGGAAATATTTATTTTGTAATTTAAAGCGTTCTAGAAGACGTCTTTTACTTATCTAGGATCACTATCAACTAACGCGTAGCATGCTATCATAACTAATCTTCTGATTCCTACTTTCATTCTAGCCCACAGCAGTCTGGGAGATACGAAATCATGATCTCCGAGATGCTGCTTCGCTCTTTCACTCAAAATCAGACCTACACTTTGCCTAACATGTGATTCACTATCTACTCCTGATCATATTTCAAATTCGCCTTTCAACACTGTGTTTTCTCTGTCTCTACTTTTGCAACCCTTTTTCTTTGTTTCAGGCACACATAAAATATCTAGTTTCCTCACGTCCGAAGTTTCTCGCGATTCTTTTACCTTGAGATCATTTACCCCCCCTAGCATTCCGAACAGCTATACTCCATTCGTCGCCTGAAACATGACCTTTAGATTTACCGTGTGTATTCTTTTTGTCAATTAAAGTTCCAGTCCTTTCCGAAGCTATTTTATAGTTTGTATTATTCATTGTTCAGATTATAGGCCAACTCCCACCAAACTTCAGTTTAGTTTAAAATCTCAGCGTTATCTGTAATTCTTAGGGTTAAAATTTCTTTTTCATCGCAAAATTATAATAAACTGATATGAATTATTTATCGTTAAGTACGTTTCTGGATTTCCTATTATCTACATAACGAAGCACAATTTTAAGAAGAGAAAAATATTCAAACTTTAGAATTCTCCATTGAGCTTTTTCCTCATTCTCTGGGTATACGACCGGCGTCTGATTATTTTCTTTATTTCTAAGTTATTTGTAGTTAAATTAGGAAATATACATTAAATAAACGGTTTCATTCCATTACAAATAGACTGCAGAATTATCAATTTGATCTCTCAAGTCACGATCTCTCGCGCTTCACCCTCGATTATGGGCTACCTCACGCTTTGTGCTCGAATATTTGTTCTTTGCATTTGGAATGCTTGAATTAAACTTCATCAAAAAGATCTCTTTGAGATGGCAGTATTTTCATGCGTCTTCATATTCTGAATTGTCTACTTAGTTAAGCATGGTAAAAGATTAAGTTTCTCAAAGCTCTGCAGGCGTTGAGGTACACATTCTCATCTTATAACTCGCGCTGTGCGCTCGATTTTCGACAGAAATTTGTAAACAGGTTTTGTTCAATCTTTTTTCTCGTAACTTGCGTCGTTTTTCCACACATTTTTATTTGATTTGTTTATTTTTAATGTTATTTTTCGCGAATAAATCAAAAAGTACGCGTCCTATCAAAATTTGAATTTTTGATTTTTCAAGAAAATCCAAAAATTTGTTATGATAATCTTGTAAGTCTTTCAAAAATTAATGTTTTTTTTTCTCTTGACTTTTGTTTATATCGTGCGTTGTTTGGTTTAAAATTTTAATTTTCGGTTGATTTAAAAAATTTTGAAAATGCTATAACTCTTAGAATTTTCTTTTCATCGGAAAAAGTCATGAATTTCAATTGTTTGCTCCTTTTAATACTATAAATATCCCTACATAGAATTTTCAAATTCAGAAAAAAGTGGTCTCAAAAATTTTCAAAATGCGCTCACTTTTTAAATTTTTATCAAAGAATGGCTGGTTAACGAACTCAACCTTTCTTTTAGGGCCTAAAAAATGGTGCCAAAGATGGATTTCATCCATTAATTTTTTCGAAAGTCATCGTGTTTACGGACGGTCGGACAGGCAGACGCTATCGTAAAAACTTGATTTTCGGATTCAGGGGCTCTCGAAACGTGGAGATCCGTTGAAAAATTGTGATGGCAAATTTCCGACAATTCTAATACTTTCTTAATCATAAATGATAAGAATGTAAAAAGTGATCACAGAAAAAACGAAAGATAAAGTTTACATCGATTCCAGGTGAAAGATTCACCGCAACCAAAATTAACCTTGCCAGATAAACTTCACATAAATCGCAAATAATTTCCGATTTTTTACCTTGCCTGGACAATCTTTCGTCTTATAATCGCTCCATTTTTATTTGAGATGTAGCGAGAATTACGACGCCAGTGCTATCTATCGTCATTTAACTTTATTAAATTTGAAAGAAATGGGGATTCCCATTTGTCAGTTGCTTTTTGCGCTTTTTGCTAAATAATATTAAATTAGTTTTAATTTTAACTACAATAGTGTAATTTAATTCAGAGTTTAACATAAAACAAAATTTAACTTTAGTTTTTTCCATGATATCTGAAGCTTCTTTCTTCTCCTTTAAGACCATGTGACGAGTGGGCCACATGACCAGATTCCTACCATACCGCCACCTTTCTTATTTCCCAACTTATTTTCACACGATGTGCCACATCGAGCTGAAAATTTTGGATAATACATAAGAATCACTAAGAAATGTGGGTTTGATCCTAAACTATAATAATTATGAAAAAAGCAAAAAAATTATTCACAACAAGAAATTTTTTTCATAATTATACAAATTTAGGAACAGCCCCACCATTCTTAATTCCTCTTGTTTTATATCCCAAAATTTCAACTTGATGTGGCATTTTGTGTGAATATAAGTTGGGAAATAAAAAAAAGTGGCGGTAAGGTAGCAATCTAGTCACGTGACCCACTCATCACATGGCCTTATTATAATTTTTTCATTTAATTGAAAATAAATAATGCGAATCTCCACGCGTACTAGCGAACCTACAGGCCGCAAGTTTCACTCGACATCCCCGCACGGTGAGCGCGAGCCAATCGCGCAAAGCCCCCCGCCAGTGACATCCAAAAAACGATCCTCGCTAGGAAACTTGCATGGCAAGCGCGAACCAATCCGCGCGACTATTAGTATCCCCTCTCTCCTGCGTCACGAGTGGTGCGCTGCCGCCAAAGTGAAGTCAATAAAATTACGGTCCGCTAGACCAAGTAACCATACCTCGCCCTGATTCAATTTTAAATTTAGTTTTCAAAAAGCTTCCTATCTCGTGCCTGACTCCTTGCATTTATCTTCAATGACTCTATTCAACTAAGCTACTTTCCTGGGACTTGAAAATAGCTCATATCCTAGTCTGTCAGAGAAAAGGGTAAGGATCCATATCATCCAACCAACTACAGGTCAATTAGTCTATTGAATACTATGAGTAAAATCTTGAAAAAAATAATTCTCACTCGCGTAAACCACCACCTCGAGGAAAACAGCATCCTTAAATCACAACAATACGGTTTTAGAAATGGTCACTCAACCCAGCAATGATGCTTCAACTCACCGAAACCCTAAGTTTAATTTTTAATCGAAGAGAGCATACTGGATCTGTTTTCCTTGATGTAAAAAAAGCTTCTGACAGTGCCTGAATTATCGCCCTAATTTTCAATTGTATTATATGCAGGTGACACCGCACTATTCACTTCCTCCTGGTCAGTTCCAAAAAAATTTTAAATACTTAACAAAGCTCTCGAAGTTATTGAAGCTTGGGATAAACTCTGGAGAATAAAAATAAACGTAACAAAGTCAGAATCAATTCTTTTCTTAGTCAGAAGACCAGCTAAAATAGATCCACCTAAAATATTTAACGAACCAATAGATTGGAAAAACTCCATAAAATATTTAGGATGCAAACTTCAAAAACGTCTTCATTGGAAGCAGCATATCTAGGAAACTAAGAGAAAAGCCCTCAGGGTCATGTCACGCCTCAATCCTAGTATTAGTAGACACTCGAGTCTAAACCGCCATTAAATTTTACGAGTCTGCACCATTATCGCCTTTTGAACATATTTCTTCTTTAGGGAAATATAATTTTGATCCTCTTCGCAAACACGCGATGTTACTTTTTTCTCTTCCTTTATAAAATAAATTAACAGATGGTGCGGTTTTTTCCCGCTTGCGGGCTTTTTCCCACACATAATAAACGCCCCCTTATCCCCACCCCTTTTTTTCAAGTAAACAAATCTCCCCGGGCGCTCAAACCACGTCTCTGAATTTTTCGCTCCAACCTTTGCCCAGACGAAAAATATCAAAGCTACGTCCTAAACTCTTATTACCTGTCTAGAGTTTATAATTTCTCTTAGTTTTGGAATAATTTATTTAATATTTTAAAATTATACTTTCGTATGCTGAATTTTATATCATAATTGCCTATGCTGCAAAAAAAATTATAATAAAATCAGAATAAGCATATATTGATTTTCCTATGATAGACTTTTGTAAGGGGGTTTCTATGATATTACGTTGCCTCATGAGTTCTTTGAAATCGCACATCGCATATCGAATTTCTTTTGAAAATCCCTTCCTTCTTTCGGTAAATAGGACATCTTGAATATCTTAAGAATTCAAGCTCCTACCATTAGCCTTTCAAGTGCTGGCGCGAACGTAATAAATTATTCTATATTTGAGAGGTGCCTTTCAATTCGCCACACGCGATACCTAATCGTTCATTGATCTCGCATTTGACATCTCTTATTTTCCCTATTTTTTATTTATTTTTTTCCTAACTAAAAGCGATTTACTTTAAACCAAAAATGGAATATTTCAATTTTCAGTCAAAAAAAAACTTCAGACCAGAAGAAGATCCATTTTCACCTAAAATAATAAATTTTCAACAACAACAAAATTTAACAAATTAGTGGAACTTCAAACCATTCAGAATTTCCAGACCAAAAGAGGAATTTTTAACAGAAAGTACATTTTTAACTAAATAGTTGGATTTTCAAAAAAATAGTTGAATTTTAAACAAAAGAAGAAGTTAAGTTTTCAGTTTAAAAAATTATTTTTCAATTGCAAAACAATTTCTACCAAACAAGATGCATTAGAGGATCCGGTAATTAATTTGGTACAAAATTATTGGATTTTCAAACCAGAAGATACTATTTAAAAATATTAGATTTTTTGCAAAAATGTTGAATTTATCCAAAAATTATTACATTTTTAACCAAAAAATAACATTTTTATGTGATAAGTTATGAACCAAAAATAAGATAGTAAATATGATGTAATAATTCATATAAAATAATATAATAAATAAATTTTTTTTTTGAGGAAATAAAACTTTCTAATTGAAAATTAATTTTTCTCGGTTGAAGACTGAAATATTTTGTTGAAAATTCGTTTCATAGACTTGAAAATTCAACCATTTTTTGAAAAATTCAACTAATCAGTTGAAAATCTAACTACTTTGTTCCAAATTCACTTTTTTGTCTGAAGATTCGTCATTATATTTGAAACTTTATTTCTTTTATTGAAAATATAACAATTGTGCTAAAAATTTTTTTCTTGTTTTTCTTTTAAGTTAATTTTCTAAGATGAAAAATTAAACAATTCTAGTTTCGGTTGTAAATTAAAATTTTTAGTTGAAAATTTACTTTCTTTTTTCGAATTCAATTGTTTTTGATTGTTAAATAAAATCTTCTTGCTTTTAATATTAAGGTTTGAATTGTTTATTAAGAATTCACGTTTTTTTATGAAAATGGAACTAATTGAACTGATTGAAACTTGAACTATTTTTCCTGCAAACTAATTTTTTTCAAATTTAATTTTTTTAATCAAGAATTAAATATTCAATTTCTGGTTAAAAAATGATTTTTCTTAATTAATAAGTCAACTACTAAATTGGAAATTTATGAGCTTTTCTTGAAAATTTATCTTTTTTTTATAATTCGGCAATTTCGTTTAAAGTGCATCTACTTTGTTGAAAATCATTTTTTTCTTTTGGTAACAAATATGAAAAAAACAATTAAATGTTTTTGAAAATTCATCCCTTTGATTGCAACTGAAACTTGTCTTCTGAAGATTCATTTTTTTTGTTAAAAATTAATTGTTTTAACTGATTTTTTTAAGTAGATAATTAATCTTCTTGGTTAAAAGTTCATCTTTTTTGTTTAAAAATTTAAATAGTTTATTAAACATATATATTTTGGGTGATGATTTATCGTTTTATTTAAAATTTGCATATAGATTTGAAAATTCGACCATGAATAAAAAATGAATAAATAGACGTAGCCTAAAAGTAAAAACACTACCGGAATCGTCTAAGCCATATCTCTAGTTGTTTTTTCACTTTTTTTTTAAAGACATTTTTTAAACAATTACTTTGTTAATTAACATATATCCTTCATTATGAAAAAAACCAAAAGTCCTAAAGAAAAAGTGAAGATAGTTCTGGATTCTTCTCGGAAATATCTCCAGGTGTTTTTTTTCATTTTTTTTTTAAATTAATTATTTAAACAATTATCTTGTTGACGAGTTTTTAAAATTTATTTAACAATTGTGGTAAACAATTCAGAGTTGCTAAGTGAAAAATAAAATATGAATTTTAGTTATTGCAACTAAAGTATATATTTTTCCTATGACACAGTTTAAACATATTTATATTGTTTACAACCATCTTTTGGTGTTCAATAACCTTAATAAATTTCGAAATAATCAACACTTTTCAATATTCTTGGGAAAATTTTGTAGATTTTTTTTACCATCTTACAGCAGCCTATGAGTAGAATTCTTAAGAATTTTCTTATCAAATTTCAAGAGCTTGAAGTTGTAACAAAAAAGCTAGAAACTTTTGAAAAAATCTTATCCGCAATTTTTAACAAAACATCAACAATTTTATACATTTTTAAACTAAAATAAAAAGTCATGATTATATTTTTCATCTATTCTACAAAAATATTTTTGTTATGAAAAAAAAAATATTTGCAATTTTCACAAATTTTTCATTACCAATTCAATTTTCAATAAAATAGTAATAAATAGTTACGAAAAGGCATTAACTTTTAAAAATTAAATCATGTCAACAAACGAAATTGTTTAAACAATGTATTATTTATAACAATATCATCTTGAAATAATGCTAAAAACTCGAAGTTTTAAAAAAATATTTTCCACTTCAAAATTTAATGTGGTTATGATTAAATAATGTCAAAAAACAACATTGTTTAAACAATTTACTATTTATAACAATATTATCTTAGAATAATAGTAGAAACTCGAAGTTTTTTCTAATATTTTCCACTTCAAAATCTAATGAGGTTATAATCAAATCATGTCAACAAACAAAATTGCTTAAACAATTTATTATTTATAACAAAATTATCTTAGAATAATGCTAGAAACTCGGAATTTTTTCTAATATTTTCATCTTTTCTTTCACTTTATAGTTCTCAGTAACCACTTAAAGGAAAAATTTACATTCGTAATATGATTCATATAGAAAATTTTAAGAATATTTCACATACCTGTTTGATTTTTGTAAAATTTATTGGCAAAAAGAAAGATCTGGACTTTTTTAATTATATCATTTTAAGAAATTTTCAGTCTAAAGCAATAAAACTTAAAGATTACATTTTTTTCATGAACACTTTTCAAATTAGAAGTTAAATCCTTGTTATTTTAAGTTTCCACATAGCAATAATTGTTCAATTGTTATGTATACATCAAAATTTGTCTTGAAATCTTGTTAAATATTCATTTGAAATTTTTTTTTTTTAATGAAAAATCATTTTAAAAATTTACAGGAATCTTAAGTATATTTTGTTATTTTCTGAAAAGTTTGAAAATCATTTAAAAACGTCAAAATCTTATTTCAAGACCTTCAAAAATATATATTTTGTTAAACTATTTAAATTAGTTTTGAATCGCTTAAAACTTCGAAATATCTTTTAACCTAATCGATTTTTTTCTTAAGTGATAATTGTTCAATTTTTATTTATTCTTCCAAATTTGTTTTTGTTTTTAAACTATTTTAGAAATTCTGTAAAAAATAATTTATGAAAGAAAAATTCATTGAAATTTCCATAAACTCTTAATCAATCCTGCAATATAAAAAAATATCTTAAAAGTTTCTGGTTTTTCAATAAAATTTTGGTAATCTTTTGAAATCTTCTTAAATATGAATTTTTAAGAAAAATGTAGATTTTCAATTCAAGAAAATAGTTTAATTTTGAATGAAATAGTTTAATATAAATATTTATGTGAAGCTTCCACCAAGAAAAATAATCTGCTACCCTGAAACAAGACTTTTTAATACACGAATTTGTAATCAAATAATAGAATTTTCAAATAAAAAAAGTGCAAACATCAATAAAACAGTTTAATTATAAGTTTAAATACCAATTTTTGAAAAAAACTACTTTTCAAACTGAAAATATTTAAATTTGCAATCAAATTAATTTTTAACTACAAACTTGAATTTTCATCCAAGAAGATTAAGTTTCAACCAAAACAAAACCAATTTTCTACAAACTAGTTACGGTTCCCTCGGAAGAAATTAATTTTGAACTAAGTAAATTAGTTTTTAACCAAGAAATTTACTAAAACGTAGAAAATAAAAAGTTTAAACAATTTCAATTTTATTAAAGATTTTTATAATCTTCGAATTTTAGAGTTATAAAATCCATGGGAAGTTTCTAAAATGGAACCAAAAGGGACAACAGCTTAATTTTATTCCGGGGAATACTTCAATATCTCAGGTACGCTAGCCTTCGAAGATATAATCCCAGGCGAGAAAAAGCAAGCGAGGTGTAATGCGCTGGATGCAATGGTGGGGGTAACCTTAGGAGCAGTCGTCATTTCCTCCACGGCTACCTGCGTACTCTTCCCCTTCCACTACCCCTCAATGGATTCGAAGTTGCTTCAGGCCCACGATGCTGCGTCGCCTTTGGAGATAATCCCTTTGTCTTCCAACTTATATCTATTCCTATTTAAAGAATATCAGTATGTCCAAGAAAATCATTTAAATATACATAATTAGATTATTTCCAATCTAATAATGTATAAATATGATATATGCACATTTTATGGACGAAAAATTAAACAATTTTCCACTTTTGGTCAATTATACACACAATGCAATACAATTATAAATAATGAATAAATAAAAACAATAAATACAATTTTCCACTTATCAAGTTATCGTGTATTAATAAATGATTCAAGTTAACAAAAGTGTTTGAACAAGTTATTATTATTATTTATAAAAATATTCTCTTACAGTTATTCTCGTATTTTGCAGTTTTTTCTACAAATTTTCAATTTTGATCTTACTTGGTTAATTTTTTAAATTTTATTTTATTTTATTAGTAACTATTGATAAATCATTGAGTATTATTAAAACAATGTATTTTAACGAAATAGAACATTGATACAAAAAATTAGAATTTAGTAGTAAAATTTTTTAACAAATTTTCTTAAGTTCTCAGAAAACATTGCAGTCCCTTTAAAAATGAACCTGTAGTAAACAAATGAATTTATACAAAACTTTGTAGTTGAATAATTATTTAAGTATTCTTTAAAAAATTTTCTTTTCTAACCGACAAAAAGTTTATTTTTAAAGGCGAACAATTATTGTTACTTTTGCAAAAATAAATCTCATGCATTAAAAGCAAAATTATATAATTATATAACTACAATGCTCTTTTTTACAAAATTATTTTTTACTACAGTGTGATTTTGGAAATGCTTTCTTTCATAGAAATAATTTTGAAACAAGAAACTCAGTATATTTCAATTTAAAAAATTTAAATTATGAACATTTTGAAAAATTTAATTTTAAATATTTTAAGAGACACAAAACTTTGTTAAAGGAACATTTGTGTATAAGAAATCGAGGAAACATTTTTTTAAGTACAATGCTCCTCGCCAATCTGTATTCCGACTACTGTGAAGAAAATTGGCATCAACTTTTCGTTGATATAAGGAAAAGAAAAGTTTTTAAAAAATTGGAATAATTATTTAGCTACAAAGTTTTTTTTTTGTAAATTTTGTATTTTTAATACAGAGCGGCTTCCAAAAGAAAAAATTTGACTTTCACAGATATAATTCCTCCTCACACCAGAAAAATTCATTAAATAACACTATTTCTCTTATACATGAAAAGCTGTGTTTAAGGGTTTCAATACAAAAAATGGGACTTAATATACATCGCTAAAAATAATTTAAAAAGAGTTCTTTGACTGCAGTGTCTTCTGAAAACTTTAAAAAAAATTGTTTGTAAATTTTGTTACAAGATTTTTCTACTACATTTTAATTGTTTTTTCATTAGTTGTTCTTCGTTAATAGATTTTTTTTAAAGAATAGTACTTTCAATTGTAAAAGATCATACCTGCAAGAAATTATGTACTTTTCATAGATTTAAGAAAACTCACTGATAAGGATAGCCATTATGTGCCAAAACGTTTGAAACAAGTCAATTGTTTTCGATTCGCTTGACTCTAAACTCTAAAGACAACAATATACATCAACTATTTCTACAAAACTAAGTTTTGAGGATCAATAACATCACCCAGCGATTATCAAGTTATCATTATTTTAAATAACATTCTCTTTTAATAATTTTAGAAAAATGCGATTTTTATCTTAAATTTTCAACAGCTCTACCAACGAAAAAAATAATAGAAAATTGATTGAAAATTGATTAACTCAGTGGCAAGGAAATGGGTAATTTGAAAGAAAAATGCATTATGTTTATGGGGGACATCACGTCGAAGGCCTGATTCAACTTAGTATCCAGTGAGGGGTAGTGTCGTTGCGCAGTGGAAGGGGAAGGTTAGACAGGTAGCTGTGGAGGAAAAGACGATCGCCCCTCCACTAAGCCTCTCCACTAGACGGGCGATTTCCATTTCATCGCGGTGTACCTGCTCGTCTTACCCTCTCCACTCGACTTCTCCTCACGTCCCTGACTGAGCGAGATTGCTATGTCGGGCTTTGTCAGCAGGGGGAGGGGGGACTTTGTCCTAATGAGGCATAAAATGCGATACATAAAAATGTTTTAGTTTTGAAATCAGCAAATTAAAAATATTATATTCAGAATCTATGTTTATTTGCGATTCCAACGATATATCACTTGCAATTAAAATATTGAACTTGGAGTAAGTTATGGCAGATATTAGTTTGTTTTGACCCTGACTAGATGGCATTATGGAATTTTCCGTAGAATAGTTGAAAATGGATCAGTCTAATTTCAATATTTTAATTACAAGTTACTTATCGCTGGAATCGCAAAAAATACAGATTCCGAATATAATATTTTTAATTTGGTGATTGCAAAACTCTAACATTTTTATGTATGGCATTTTATGCCTCATTAGGACAAAGAGCCCCCCCGCTGGCAAAGCCCGGCACAGCAATCTCGCTCAGTCAGGGACGTGAGGAGAAGTCGAATGGAGAGGGTAAGACGAGCAGGTATACCGCGATGAAATGGATACTGCTCGACTAAACAGGAGTGTTGTGTCCAGCCTTGACAGCGGGACGTCCCATTGTCTTGATGATGAAGAAAATGCGAAACATAAAATTTTTTGGTTTTCAGATCAGCAATTTAATAATATTATATTCGGGATCTATGTTTTTTGGCGATTCCAACGGCACGTCACTTGCAATCAAAAGATTCAAATTAGAATAAGTTGGCGCAGATTTTAGATTCTGTTTTCACACTCTCTAGCTATCATTATGGAATTTTTCGCAGCATAGTTGAAAATAAAACAAATGATTTTGTTCAAAATTTGTCTGTTGATAAAGTTGCATTTTTCAGAGCAATTGACTGTTCAAAATTCTACAGTGTAAGTTTGTAAAAAAATCGTCTGTTCTTAATCCAACTGTTTCATTTGGTAGTAAATTTCTTTCTGGGAAATTTAAGTTCGGAATTTCAACCAAAATAATAATTTTCTTCAAAATAGGCGAATTCTGAACGACGTATATGAATTTTCTACAAAATATTTAAATTGGCAACTAAAAAGAATACATTATCTAATCAAAGATGGAATAGTTGATTTTCAAATTTAAAAAGAATTGTTTTCATCAAGAAAATTTTAAAGAATTTTAAGGAGAATGTATTAATTCTATCCAAATAAATAGTAGAATGTTCCTCTTACAAAGTTCACTTTTTAACAAAAAATGAATTTTCTAGTTAAGGAATTAATTCTAAATAAAAAACAGATTATTCAACCAAAGAGATGAACTTTTAACTTATATGATGCATCTTTAACGAAAAAAAATTAATTTTTGATCAGTATTTTCACTATTAGGTTGTTAAAATGATTAATTTAGGCTGCCAATTCTTTGAAAGCATACAATTTTATCTATTACTTAAGAATTTTTTAATTGCACATTAAATTTTTAATTAAATTATTTAATTTAGGATTGGTTTTTAGGACTTACACAACTATAAAATATTATTGTAATAAGTAACTAAAATGAATTTGTTATCTTCAGTTTTAAGAACAACATTAATATTAAAAATACATATTTATAATAAATTTATTATATTCGTTTAATTCCTTAAAGTATTTCCTACAGAATTATATTAAAATTTATTATTTGAAGAAATTTGTTATTCATTGAAAGTTTCTATCAAATACATTTAATCATCAATGTGCCGAAACAACCGCAATATTGATATTGATGCGGTTAATTAATAATATTCATTTGAAAAAGATTTTCACCTACGATATTAATTTTGATATAATGTTTATATTCTATTATATTTTTAATAAAGAATAATTTTTAATTAAATAATGTATATGAAAATTGGGATAATTTCGAATATGTTACTCATTCCAAACTATTAGAATGTTTTAACTGTAATCATGTTTTTTGGTTAAATAAACCAATTTTTTTAAAAAAAGTAACAATAAAATTTTTTTTCAAAATTCGTTTTTTGAACTGATTTTTTTTCTTTTTAATTTATTTTATTTAGTTCAAAGTTGAACTATTTGTTTGAAAATTTGGCCAGTTTGAAATTAAAAACACTAAAATTAAATAATTAAAATTCATCTCTTTTGTTGAAGATTTGACTACTTTGTACAACTTTTTTTTTAAGTTGAAAATTAATCCCTTTCGTTGACACTTAAATTAATTTTTCTGACAATTCTTTTATTTATTTCAAATTCAAATTTTTTTTTAATAATAATTCACTTTTCGATTTTTAGTTGAAAAATTATCTTTTTATTCTTGAAAATTAGTCGTTGTTTTTTAAGTTTCACACTTTGGTTGAAAGTTGATCTATTTTATTGAAATGTCGTTTGGTTTTTTTCTCGTAAAAAGTTTTTTTTTTAGTTGAAAATTTAACTACTTAGTTGAAAGTTAAAATAATTTTAAAAAAAATCATATTATCGGTTACAAATTCATTTTTTTTGACAAAAATTGATCTATTTTATTGAAAATTTGCTTTTTTCGCTGTAAATTAATTTTTTTTGTAAATTTAAACGTTTGGTTTAAAAATTAACATTTTTATGAAAAAGATCCATTAAAGTTTTTTGGAAAATTCATTTTTTTAACTGATTTTGTTTAGTTCAAAGTTACACTAGTTTTGGAAAGATGGAGCAGTTTGAAATTGAAAGCACTTAAATTAAACAATTGAAAATTCATTTTCAGTTGAAGATTTAACTATTTTGTAAAAAAAAATTAAGGCAGAAAATTAATCTTCTAGGTTAAAAGTTTATCTGTGTGGCTAAAAATTATATTAATTTGTTAAACAATAATTCTTTTGGGTGAAGATTCATAATTTTAGTTAAATTTTTTTTTATTGAACCCTGAACTATTTTGTTCTGAAAATTCATTTTTTTTAATTATAATTTTTTTAACTAAGAATTAACTATTCGATTTGTGGTTGAAAACTGATCTTTCTTATTTAAAAATTTAACAATTAAATGAAAACTTTATGCCTTTTTCTTGAAAATTCATATTTTAAGGTAGAAAATTTACATTTTTGATTGAATATTCAATTTGGTTAAGAATTCATCTATTTTCTTCAAGAGGCAATATTTCTGTTAATAATATATTATAAATGAATAGCGTTACAGATTAATTTAATATATGTAGTTTATAAAAAGCTTCTTAATTTCTCTATTTTTAGAGCATTTTGGCCTCTGACAAAATTTTGTTTGTCTCTTTTTTGTAAGTTATGGGGTGAAGGGGTGGGGGGGCAATGTCTAAAAAATTTAGCCTCTCGAATGCACAAAAATTTGAAAGATTCGGTTACAGCTCAATTATCGCTGATGGTGTGTGCTATTTTCGGGTCACTGAAACTTCATTATCGATTTCGCGTCCCCTAAAGCTATTTGGTTCTCGTACTTAATACACGTACGTTACTCTGGAGTCACAGCAAAGCAGAATTGCAATTCGATTCCTGCAAATTGCAATTGAATGACGAATTATGATTGGCTGCAAAATTATGATTGGCTGATTGAATGCAATATTTAAATTTCAAATAAATATAATTGTCCCAAGATTTGAAAAAAAATCAAAAAGATTTTAGGAAATTTTTTTTTTTTTAACTAATTTTTTTTTATTTGAATTTTATTTTATTTAGTTTAAATTTGAAGTATTTGTTTGAAAGATGGACCAGTTTTAAATTGAAAACGATCAAATTAAACAATTGAAAATTTAATTAATCTTCTTTGTTATTTTGGGTGGAGATTAATAATTTAAGTTTACAATTTGGGCCACTTTGAAATTGAAAACAATTGAATTGAACAATTAAAAATTCTTTTCTCTAGCTGAAGGTTTATTATTTGAGATGAAAAAAAATCTTTTTCGTTGAAACTTGAATTAATTTTTCTGAAAATTCATTTTTTTTTTTATTTAATTATTTTCAACTAAGAATTAACTTTGCGATTTTTGGTTAAAAAATTATCTTTCGTAGTTGATTTTAATCCGACACTGGTTAGAAATGCATATATTTTTTTGAAATACAGTTTTTTTACTGTGAAAAATTCTCCTTCTTTGTTCAAAATTCAATTACTTCGTTCAAAGTTAAAATTCTTTTAAAAATTCTATTATTACTTAAAAATTAATTTCCTTGTTCACAAATTTAACTGTCTTATTGAAAATTCGCTTTTTTGCTGAAAATTAATTTTTTCAATTAAAGATTTAACTAATGTCAGTTTTTGCTCAAAATTAATATTTTTTGTTGTCAATTCAAACATTTGT
Source organism: Belonocnema kinseyi (assembly GCF_010883055.1). Taxonomy (NCBI): domain Eukaryota; kingdom Metazoa; phylum Arthropoda; class Insecta; order Hymenoptera; family Cynipidae; genus Belonocnema; species Belonocnema kinseyi. The sequence goes on from NC_046660.1 coordinate 27,617,243, forward strand.
TTAAAAAATTAATTTGGACTTTTTAATTTTTAGTTGAAAAATTGTCTTTCCTAGCTGATAATTTAACTATTTAATTTGAATTTCATGTGTTTTTCTCGAAAATAAGATTTTTTTTTTAATTCTTCACTTTGGTTGAGAGTTCACCTATTTTGTTAAAATATAGTTTTGTTTTTGTTTTTAAAAAAAAATCGTAGTAAAAAATTTAAGTATTTTATTGAAAATTTGCTTTTTCAGTTTTCAGCTATGTGAAACAAAAATTAAACAAAAAGTTGAACTTTAACCAAATAATTAAATTTCGAAACAAAAAAGCTAATTGCACACCTAAATCGAACTGATTTTCAACCGTTGAATTTTAAATGAAAAAAAAGAAATATTTTCGGAAAAAAACGAATTTTCTACAAACTTTTATTTTTTAACCTGAAAATATGAATTTTTAAGAGAAGTTTATTTTAAAACAAACAATTAAATGTATAACCAAATACATACATTTTCTTGCGAGAAAATTTAATTTTTACCAAAAAAAGCGAATTGTCGATTATTAAAAAAATTTCAATTCATCCATAAAGACGAATGTTAACAAAGTTCGAGCATTAGCAACCAAAAAATATTTTTCAGTCTACAGTGAAAAAATATTAGTCTATTATAATTTTAATCAAAAATAATTTTTAAAGAAAATAAGAATGGTGAATGACTTCTTATTTTTAATTTTATTTGTTTATTTGCTTAAAATTCATATACATATAATTTTTTTTAATTTCTCGAGAAAATTCTAAATGATTTTTAAAATTTTCAGAAATGTTGAGAAAGTATCTAAAAAAATTTGTAAAAACTCGTTTTATTTTACAGAATTTCTACGAAGTTTGAGAAAAAATTCGATTTTTAATTTATTTTTTACAATTTTGGAAGCCTTTTGTAATATTTATATTATTTTCCGATATTCTCTGAAAATTAATTTTAAAAAGTAAAGAATTGCTTTAAAAATATTCCCAGAAATATTTTTAAAAAAGTTAATTATCTTGAAACATTTCAAAATCTTTACAAAATATCTCAATTTGATTTTGAAAGCTACAAACATTAAATTTTGTTTTATTGTAAGTTTAGGATTTTTTTACATTTTTTAAATACTACCACATTTTTTTAAACTATTCAAATTTTTTGTGAAATTTTGCAAAATATTCTGCAAAGTTAAAAAAATGTAGTTGATCTTTCAGATTTCTTGTTGATAATTTTGAAAATCTTTTCAAATATTCTTTAAAAATAAATCTTTTACAAGAAAGACAATTTTGTTATACTTTTGAAATCTTTCAAAATTTTCAAAATGCTTCTAAATTTTGTGGTCGCAATCTTTTTAAATATAACTATTTTCTTTAAATAATTTTGAAAAAAATTAATTTGAGTTTTTTCTGGAATATTAAGAAAACAATTATCTTAACACCTCCAAAATCCTTGAAAAGCTTTAAAATTTCAAATCAGAATATTCAAAAACTACATTTCGTTTAAAATTTGTCGGAACCGGTAATTTCCTTGTTACCGAGACCGACAATTTTTTCAAAAAATTCCAGAATTTCGAAAATTATGTTTTATCTATTTTTTAGATATTATTAATGACAATAAGTGTAAAAATAAGTATTCGTGAAATTATAAAGTACGACCTTATTTTATGATTATAATTTTTTTATTGAATGTCTTAATTACAATCTTTTTATATAAACGAGTTACGATATTTTGTAAGTTAAATTTTCAACCAAAAAAGATAAATTTACAATTAAAAAGATTCATTTTCCCCAAAGCAAGTCAATCGTCATAGTTCCATTCCCAACCAAAAAAAAGAGGAATTCTCAACGAAAAATTTAATTATTGATATTACAAACAAAATGATATTTTAATCGTAAAAAACATTATAATTGAACCAAACACGGTGAAATTCCAACTAAACAGTATTAATTTATAAGAAAAATAGGAACAGTTAAATGTTTAGTTGAGAAAACAATACAGTTTGCAACCAATGAAATGAACTTTCAACTAAAATGATAAATCCTTAGAAAAAAATGAAATTGGAACAAAGTACACTCAAATCTGGATTCAGCGTCAGTTTTGGGCATATAGGTGACCATAAATCTAGAGTCTCGGAAATGTTTCGCCTCTCTCCTGTTTTCTCTGTTTTGTCACGCCTGAGTGAACATCGCACATCCCCGCCACAGGTCCTCTCACCCATCGCCACTTTAGAAGATCCTGTAATTAACAGTAATTTACTGTAATTATAATGTTCCAAGAAGATGATATTGTCAACTTTTGGATTTTCGTCAATAAATAATTTTAAAATATACTGCAAAGACTAGTAGAAATAATCATTCACTAAACTTGACAGGCTTCTTTCTTATTTATGTTTCAGCATCTGTGTCACCGTAGTGGTACTCAATGTTCATTTCCGTTCACCGCAAACTCATAAAATGGCACCATGGGTGAAGAGAGTTTTTATACATATATTGCCCCGGTTGCTGATAATGCGGAGGCCTCAATACAAATTTGACACGAGCCGGTAAGTTAAAGAGGCTTTAATCGATTTTCCAGCGAAAAATCATATTCCTTTTTTTTCGCTTATGTCTTTTTATATTTTTTGTAACCATTTGAAAACACTTTGAGAGGATGTCTTCTAACCGGAAAAAGTCGAAAATAGCCAGGAATTCCCTAGGATGGAGGGAAAAGAGGAAGAATGAGGAAATAATGGGAGGTAACGAAAGTAAATGAGAGGAACGGAAGTAGTGGAAACGAAAGTAAATGAGGGGAGTGGAAGTATAACAAATGGTAGGAAAAGAAGGAGGGAAGTGACGGGAAGGGTCATAGGGTAAGTTGGATAAGCAGCGGATGGGAAAGTATGAAAGGGTAGAGAAAGGGAAAGTAAGAAAAATTAGAGGAGAGATGAATAGAAGAATTGAGAGGAAATGTAAGCAGGGAAGTCAGGAAAAGGAGGGGAAGTATGCGTAGTGAGGAAAAATATTGTAAAAGATTCAGGAGAAAGGAGGGGCGGGAAAGAGAGATTGAATTAGAGAGGGGAGAGTATGGAAATAAGCGAACTGCAAATATAGAGTTGAGAAAAATGAGGAAAATGGCGGCAGGGTAGATGGTCAGTGATGTGAAGTATAGAAAGTGAAGGTAGGAAAAATATTTGCAGTAAAGGGAGGGGAAGCATGTTAAGTTAAAGAAAGAGAAAAATAATTAGGGGAAATTAGGCGGAAAATTTGGAGGAAAAGGAGAGAAGAGAGAGAAAATGAGTGTAGGAAAGTAGAATAAACCACTTAATAAAGTACTTGACCTGGAATTCTGTAATATTAAACTAAATAGAAATAACTTCTACAATATCCCTCTTGGACCTGATATTTTTCACGGACAAAGAATTGATTAGGTTCAGTTGGTTTTCTCTGTACTTCCACTACGACCCTACAGATTCATATTATTTGAACAAACTCCAGTCTAGTAGTTCTTTCCCATCCCGTGAGAAAAACAATCCTTAACAAGGCGGCTTTCTCCGACAAGTGGAAAAAAACCTGCAATGAAAAAAAATTACTTTTCCTGCATTGAGACCCAGTTCCAAAGTGAATAAAGCTGCATTCAGTCACAATACGAAAGAAACAAAATAAAGCAACTAACACGAAAAGTATTCATTGATTGATGTAATTTTATCAAATAAATTTTTATTTATTAGGTTGTAAAATTTGACTCTTTCCCAATTTTATAACGGAAAATAAAGGAACAAAGGACAGACTAATTATTAGCTGAATTACTTTAATTAAAAAAGAGTAATTTATCCCGCATGACAACAAATTGCAATAAGCCGAGAAAACTAATCTGAATTGTGGGTATGATCGCAGCACGATAATAAATTCCATTTTATGCAATTTTATGAAAAGTTAATTACAGGGCAGAACAGGCCATGCGGCGAGGTAGATTTTAATTTTGCTGAATCTATTTGCAGTTATGCGTCGGGGAAAGTTCTTATGAGAACCGTGAGAGGAAAGGAAAAGACTTGCTACTACCCTTATCATCCTGGGTCTCTCGAAGAAAGTGACGAGCAACTAACTGGAAGATTCCATAGCCGTCCAATTTCTAAAGAAGATTTGTCGCCCTCAAGGTGACTGTCGAGTCTTAGATAAAGCATTTTTTAGAATAAACAATTTGTATAATCTACTTTGTTGTACTATGATATACGACACTGCAAGATACTGTACGATACTGTACTATGATTTACTATTATATTTTCTACTATAATACTCTCTCTACTCTCTACTCTACTCCCTACTCTACTGCCTACTCTCATCTTCTCTATACTCTGCTCGTTACTCTACTATTAACTTGACTTTTATCTCTATTATCTGTTCTTCTCTTAACTCTACTTTTTGCGTTACTTTCAACTCTACTTTCTACTCTATTTTCTACTCTTTTCTCGATTATACTATTTTCTTTACTCTTCTCTACTCTCTGCTTTACTCTCTGAACTTCTCTTAAATTTACTCGATACTGCCGTCTCTAATCTATTCTGTATTTTACCCTTTATTCTACTTTTTACTCTCCTTTTCTCTATTCTCCTCTTTACTCTAATCTTAACTCTATTTTCTACTTTAGTATCTGATCTACTCTCTACTCTCCTCTCTACTATATTCTTTACTATAGTCTCGATTTTACTATATTCTCTACTCCACCCTTCTCTCTACTCTCTACTCTATTCTATACTCTAATATTTAATTGACCCTCTACTCGCCTCTCTACACACCTATCTACGCACCTCTCTACCTGCTACTCTACTGCGATACTCTCTACTCTCTCTCCTTTTTACTCTACTCTTTTTTTACTGGCTTATACACTCCCCAATCTTCTCTATTCTCCACTCTACTTTCTACACTATTCTCCACTCTATTCTCTACTCTGCTCTCGATTCTAAAATATTCTGGACTCTACTTTACCCTACTTTTTTCTACACTCACTATTCTCTTCTTTACTCTAATCTTTACTCTACACTCTTCTGTACTCGCTTACTTGCTCTCTATACTCGAGTCTAATCACTTCTCTATTATCCACTCAACTCTTTATCATATACTGCTATTCGGATAGGGACAACTTTTTGCAGGTGGCAACTTTGCACGTGCCCAACTGTGCACGTCGATGGTCTGACGAACAACTTTGCACGTCCTTGGTCAGAGGGATAACTGCGCACGTGCCAACTGTGCACTTGTGCAGTTGCCCAAGTACCATATATGCACGTGCACAGTTGATCAAGTACCGACTGTTCATGTGCACAGTAGTCTCAGTGAAAACTGTGCACGCCGAAATTTAGACGTAAATAGGTGGGTTCCTGTTTAGTTGGGCGGGCAAAGATGTTACTTACCTAAATATACACGTGTACATATGTCACTTGATCAGCTTTGCATGTGCTCAGATGTCACTGGTTCGACTGGGCATGTGCACATATGTCACTTGCTCAACCGTGCACGTGCACACGTGTCACTTTTCGAACTGTGCACGTGCGCCGATGTCACTTGTCTAACTGTGCACGTGCACAAATGTCACTTGTCCGACAGTGAACGCTTACATATTTCACTTGTCTAACTGTGCACGTGTATGTACTGAAGTGGGCATGCAAGCGTGGTGCTTGATGTCCAAGTGTGATAAATGTTTCACAGTTAAAATTATTCAATTATAAAGGAAAGGACCGTAATAATTTTCTAAAATTTAATTTGAAAATATTTTCAAAGCTATTTTTATAAAAAATATTCCATCTAAATTATTATAGTTATAAGAAAATCTCTTTAATTATATTATACGTTTTAATTCTTTTTTTCTCATTGGGCTTCTTTGAGTTTCACAGTGGCCATGGCGACGTCTGTACTGTAATAAAAAGTTAACTTAGACGAAAATTGTTTCAATAATTTTTATTATAGTTTTACTGTAGTTTATGTGATGATGTATACAGGCTGGTTAGACATGTGTCTTTGTCATTGGCTGGTAAAATCAAAAGATTTATTTATTTTCTTGTCCGCACTTCCAAGATTTATTTGAGTACCAAGAAATGTAAAAACATTTTTTGACATTGAAATCAACTTATTTTGAGAGATTGTTGAAAGCCCAGAAATTTTCACGTGTATTTTCCCTGGAAAAAGGCTTTTTTGTAAATTTGCGATAGAATCGTCAATATTAGATTATCTTACTGCATCAAGAAATTAGGGGTATTCAAGGAATTTAGTAAATAGAATTTTTGGAATTTATTGAATTCAAGGATTCTTTAGAATTCAGGGTATTCAGAGAATCTAAGGAATTCAAAATTTCAAGTAATTCTAAGAATATGAGGAATTTATACAATTTAAGGAACTCAAGAGATTCCGAGAATTTAAGCAGTTCCAAGAATGCAAGGAATTTTGAGATTTCAAAGCATTAAAGAAATTTAACTAATTATGAGATTTCAAGGAATTAAAATCATTCTGTACATTCGAAGGATTCGTAATTCTTTGCACTCAGAGGGTTATTCAAATGACTTGAATTCTCTGAATTCCTTAAATTCTCCTAATACCCTTAACTCTATCAATTTCTTGAATTTCCTGAATTCCTTGAATTCCTTGAATTCTCTGAATTTCTTGAATTCAAGGAATTCGAGTATTTATATAATTTCAAGAATTTAGAGAACTCAAGGAATTCCGAGAATTTAAGCAATTTAGGCAATTTAAGGATAATTTAGACAATTCAAAGAATTCAGAGATATCAAGAAATTGAGAGAATTCAAGAAATTCATAGAATCTAAGGAATTTAGAGAATTTAAGAAATTCAGTGAGCTGAAGGAATTCATATAATTCAAGGAATGCAGAGGATTCAAGCAATCCGGAGAATTCAAGGAATTCAGAGAATTTATTGTATTCAGGCAATTGAAGGAAACCAGAGAATTCTAGGAATCCAATAATTAAAATCAATCAAAAAATGTTGATAAATATTCCACTAAGGAATATTAGAAATTTTTAAGGAAGAAAAATGATTTAAAAAATTATGGACACAAATTCCTGTTGTTTAAATAATTGAAAATTAATTAACCATTCTTACTCCATATTCCACTAGACCAATAGTAATCATTTTTAGTGAAAAAATTACTTTTCAAGCAGAAGTTTAAACAAATTTAATTTATTTAAATAAAAAAATTAATAACTAATGTTAATGAATCTTACACTGTGTTATTTAAACAATTTTTTTCTAAATTTACTTTTTACTTCAATACAGACGTCTGTATGCCAACTATGAATTTCTAAGAAGCTTAATAAGATAAAAGTGTTATAAGTACAATAAATTTAAAAAGATATTTTCGTATATCCATGATAATTTGAAAGTAATATTCTCCTAAAAATATCCTTCAAAATATATCTAAACTAAGTTTTAGAAAGGTATTAAGCTCCATTACGTCGGGATTGAATCATTTTAACTGTTTAAAATTTAATGTAATGTACTGCACTGTACTGTACTGGAGGATACTGTATCGAACTGTACTGCACTGTACTGTACTGTATTTTACTGTATTGTATTTTACCATACTGTATTTACTGTACTGTATTTTACCATACTGTATTGTACTGCACTGTAATGTACTGTACTTACAGTACTGGGCTGTACTTACTGTACTGTATTGTACTTCACTTTACTGTACTTAATTTACTGTACTGTACTGTATTTTACTGTATTGTATTTTACCATACTGTATTTACTGTACTGTATTTTGCCATACTGTATTGTACTGCACTGTACTGTACTGTACTTACAGTACTGGGCTGTACTTACTGTACTATATTGTACTTCACTTTACTGTACTTAATTTACTGTACTGTACTGTAATTTTTTTACTGTACTGCGCTGTACTGTAATCACTGTACTGTGCTGCTCTGCACTGTACTGCATTGTAATGTAATGTACAGCACTGAACTGTAATGCAATGTACTGGACTTTACTGTACTGTACTGTACTGTACTGTACTGTACTGTACTGTACTGTACTGTACTGTACTGTACTGCAATGTATTGTACTGTACTGTAATTTACTGCACTGAACTGCACTGCGCTTCACTGTACAATACTGTACTGTAATATACTGTACTATACAGTAATGTACTGTATTAAAATGTACTATAATGTAATGTACTGTATAGTGATGCATATCAAGTGACCGTCTTTTTAAAACATTATATCGGTTCAGAATCGTCTCATGAGACAATCTTTTCGCTAAGTCGATCGAACCGAACAAACCGTTTCTAAACATATTTAATTATTTAATTTGTTAATTATTCAAAACGTTTTTGAACTAAAAATAACATTAACTATTTTTTAAAAAAAGGACAATTTTCGAGAAAACTATGTAGCAAAATATTTCTAAACTGAAATGATTAAATTTAAATTTAAAGACTCAAACTTTTGAAGCTAATTTAAGCTTCCAAACTTGAAACCTTGCAAGTTTTTCATGAAAGTCAATATTAGAAGTTCCATGTGTCGTAAATACGAATTTTTTGTTAAAATTAAAAAAAAAACCAAATAGGGCAAACAAACTCAAAGTAGACGTAGGTTCTATTTATTTAATAACATTTCAATCTGAGGTGCCAAGCTATAAGTAACCCACCAATTAAATATTAAATTAAATATAAAAATTAAATTTTTTTAATTATTTGTTATTATTATATAATACATAATTATATATTATTATACAATATATAATATATATTATTATACAATATATTATTAATATTTTTAATTAATTAAATATTAAAAATTGTATCGATTCATTTTCGATATGATTCCAATATTTTCTGATGCTGAGGAATTTATTCTTAATCATAAATATTTTCTTTTTCAAATCTTCCCATCAGTACCACATCTGATTCCTCGTTCTCTGCATTGGATTTTTTTGCGTTTTGCTGTGTTCACATTTTCTATTGACATTTTCAAAACGGACATTCAACGAGCACGCGGATCGGGTTTTCGGACAATACGATACGAACAAAAAATAAGGCAGCTTAAATAATATTGGCTTGGAAAATTTGAAAAATTTTGAACGAGAACAAAATTTTCTCGGCACGATATTTTTATTACTAATGATGTATTATTAAGTTTTAAAATATACTGTACTATACTATATTGTACAGTACTGTATTAAAAGATAAGGTACTATACAATAATATATTGCGACATAATGCATTATAATATACTATACTGCACTGTACTGTAATGTACTAAACAGTACTGTGATTTACTTTACTGTAATGTACTGTAATGCACTGAACTATACTATACTGTAATGTACTTTTACTGTACTATACTGTACAATACTGTACTAAACTATGCTGTATTCTACTATACTGTATTATACTTTACTGTAATATACTTTACTGTAATTTACTGTACTGCACTGGACTGTACTCTGTACTGTACTATAATGTACTATACCGTACTATACTATGATTTACTATACTATACTCTAATGTACTATGCCGTACTATACTGTACTGTAATGTACTTTACTGTAATATACTGTACTGCACTGAACTGTACTCTGTACTGTACTATACTGTACTATACCGTATTATACCGTACTATACTATGCTTTACTATAATATACTGTAATATACTTTATTGTGATGTAGTGTAATTCACTGCAATGTAATATGTACTGTACTATACTGTACTATACTATATTGTACTATACTATACTGTACTATACTATACTGTACTATGATGTACTGCACTGTACTTTACTGTAATATAGTGTACTGCACTGAACTGTACTCTGTACTGTACTATCTTTTCTCTGTGCTGTACTATACTGTACTATACTACGATGTACTACACTATACTGTAATGTACTGTACCGCACTAAGCTCTACTATGTACTGTACTATACTGTACTATAAGGTACTATACTGTACTAATTCTTTTCATAATATTATCAAATTAATTAATTGTAAAATAATTGATATGTCTAGTCTGACTGACGGTGCTCGATTTGGGGGAAGTTGCCTGATTCATGGTCCTCCTCTGCCACCACTTCCACTTCACTCAGAAATTGAGGATCTCACGATTTCAGCTGAGCCAGCAATCGAGGAGGTCAAGAGTCCTGTTTTACGGACTCCAGCTACTTTTTCACATTCCAGGTGTCCACCGGAAATACACAGATCTTGCATCTGTGTGCGATTTATAGCAGAACATACCAAAATGCTCGAGGACTCGACCAAGGTAGGCACTTTGTTGCGAAACACCAATTCATCATTATTCCCAAGCAACAGGGAGTATATTCAAAAATCTAATAATTAAGGAGTTCTGGACGAGAAGGCGACAGGCCCTCGAGAACGAGTAGAAGTATTGTCCAGGCTGTGACGTCAGGTATCACAAGTGAAATTCGAAATTTGATAAAACCAAAAATATAGTTAGATAGCTCTTGAAAAATAAACCTGAGTCTGCATTTACAATTTCTCTCTCGGGCTGCAAATTTTCCAATAAATAAATAAAAACTGACTTTTCTTAAATAGAAAAAACCATGTTTTTTCACATTCAATCGCCGTAAGTAATTCGTTTATCAACTAATTAACAAATTTCTTTTTGAGTTTTATTCGTGACACTCTAGCGGAGGCTACAGTGTCCAAAAAGGGTCGAAAGTTAATTTCTAATGTTTTTTTTTTTTAATCCGAATGAAAAACCACGTTTTTAAACTTTCACATAAAGCAAGTGAGCGCGGAAGTTTGAGCTACGACAAACTTCGAGCGAACGAATTTTCCGCCAATGTATTGGCCAACTTTTTGGAAAATCGCAATTCGATTTGATTTTTATTTCCATAATTACAGCGAGTTTATTACGAACTCGCGACGCGACACCACAGGATTTTTCAGGGGACGCCGCCGGAACGCTGACTAGTGCGAGCGAGTGGACAAAACAAAGGATGGGCAAGGAGGATGTTTCAGGCTTCAGGCGGCGTCCCCTGAAAAATCTTGTGTCGCGTCGGGAGCTCGTAATAAACTCGCTCTAATTATGGAACTAAAAATCAAATCGAATTGAGATTTTCCAAAAAGTTGGCCAATACATTGGCAAAAAATTCATTCGCTTGAAGATTGTCTCAGCTGAAACTTTCTCGCTCACTTTTTTAATGTGAAAGTCTAAAAACGTGGTTTTTCATTCGGATTAAAAAAGAAAACATTAGAAATTAACTTTTGACCCTTTTTGGACACTGTAGCCTCCGCTAGAGTGTCACGAATTAAACTCAAAAAGAAATTTGTTAATTAGTTGATAAACGAATTACTTACGGCGAGTTGAATGTGAAAAAACATTGTTTTTTCAATTTAAAAAAAGTCAGTTTTTATTTATTTACTGGAAAATTTGCAGCCTGAGAGAAAAACTGTAAATAGAGACTCACGTTCATTTTTCAAGAGCTATCTAACTATATTTTTGGTTTTTTCAAATTTTGAATTTCACTTTTGATACCTGACGTCACAGCCTGGACAATACTTCTACTCGTTCTCGAGCGCCTGTCGCCTTCTTGTCCAGAACTCCTCAATTATTCTTTATCTACAAATCTCATTCATCAAATTTATACAAAGAATGTTAAAAGTTGTGTATTGTGGAGAAACCAAAAAAGAAGAAATTAGAGGTAAATATTTTTTTATGAAAAGATCTAATAAGTTTAAAGTATTAAAATGGTTAAAAATTGGAGAATTGGAATACCAAAGTTGCTTCAGTTTTAAATATTTTCTAGGTGTGTACTTCGCCCGAGCAAAACGTTTTTTTTATATATACTTTAGAAACTACTTTACAAGAGAAAAACATTTTAGTTTGTTTGCTTCCTCCTAAAAGCGCTTTCCATATCAAATAAAAAAATCATTTTTTTCTTGAACAATAAACTTTAAAATTACGTTATCAGAAAAAAACATTTTAGTTTTTTTTTTCGTCCTTCTAAAAATGCCTTCCATATTATATTTCTGTTTAAAAAAGTTTTTTTGAACATGCTCAAAGCATCAAATAAAAAAATCGTTTTTTTCTAAAACAATGAATTTAAAAAACACATTATCAGGGAAAAATTTGTAGTTTTTTTTCCTTCTAAAATGCCTTCTATATTGTATTTCTCACTTGAAAAGATATTTAAAGACATACTTAAAAGACACAAAGAAAAAAATTCGTTTCTTCTGAAATTTCCTCTAATACCATGAATTTTAGAAACCACAGTATTCGAGAAAAACGTTTTCGTTATTTTTCTTAATCCTGAAAATGCCTTTCATATTGCATTTCTCTTGAGAAAAGTTTTTTTTAATATGTTCAAAGTACCAAATAAAAAAATTATTTTTTTCGAAAACAATAAAATTAAAAAATAAAGTACCAGATAAAAACATTTTAGTTTTTTTTTCTTCTGCTTAAAAATGGCTTCCATATTGTATTTATTTCAAGAAAAAAGTATTTTAGGACATACCTAAAAGATTCAAAGAAAAAAATCGTAAATTTTCTCTAACACCATGAACTTTATAAACCACAGTTTTGGAGAAAAACATTTTAGTTTTGTTTGTTATTCCTTAAAATGCCTTCCAAATTGTATTTCTCTTGAGAACAGTTTTTTTAAACATGCTCAAAGCATCAAATAAAAAAATCGGTTTTTTAAACAATGAGCTTTAGAAACTACCAGATAAAAAATTTTAGTTTTTTTTCTTTTGTCTAAAAATGTCATCTTGTATCTATTTATAGAAAAAAGTATTTTAGGAGATGCTTAAAAGATTCGAAGAAAAAAACTTGTTTCTTTTTAAATTTTCTTTAATACGACGAACTTTAGAATTCACAGTATTGGAGAAAAACGTTTAAGCTATTTTTTCTTCCAACTAAAAATTTTTTTCATATTGTATTTCTCTTGGGAAAAGTTTTTTTGAATATGCTCAAAGCATCAAATAAAAAAATCGTTTTTTTTTATTAACATTGAACTTTCGAAACTACATTATCAGAGAAAATTTCTTTAGTTTTTTCTTCCTCCTAGAAATGTTTTTCAAATTTTATTTCTTTATAAAAAAGTGTTTTAGGATATGGTCAAAGCGTTTAAAGATTTTTTTGTAATTTGCTCTAAAACTATAGACGTTTTCACTAGGATCGAAAGAGAAGTTTATTTTTCTAAGATTAATTTCTGCAATGTTTTGGACTAAAAACTAAAACTACTTAATAGGGTTTCTAAGAGTTAAAAAGGGTGCTTTATATTTTTAATAATGTCCAGAATTAAAATATCCATTAATTTATTGAAATATAAACAAATTACTTTTTTCTCCGTTTCTCTATTGTTTTCAAAAACGTTTGTTTGATTTAAAAAATATAATTCAGCAACAAATTTTTATTTCCTAGCAATCTATAACTGTTATTTACACTCACTTTTCATCAAACCAAAAATTTGAAAGTAAATCAATAAAAACATAGGTCTCCGGTATTTTCCAGGCAATTTTGACAAAACTGATCAGAATTTTTATTTAAAAATAAAAATACGATTTGATTCCACGTTTTTAAGGATTAAATGGTGTAATCATTTATTGGCACCTATCAGTGAGTTGAGGCAGGTTTAAAAAATGCGTAAATTTAACTTTTCAGGTAAAGGAAGATTGGAAATACGTCGCGATGGTCCTGGACAGGTTATTTCTCTGGATTTTCACCCTAGCCGTTTTTGTCGGCACTGCAGGTATTATACTGCAAGCTCCGACTCTCTATGACGATAGAGTTCCTATCGATAAGAAATTTAGCGAATTTGCAACAACGACAGTAGTCAAATGTCCTCCACAACAATAGTCAACACTCGAGCCCTGCACCACAGAAAAGGAATAATAATTTCCTCAATTATTCAATTAGTTTATATACCTAAGAAAAAATCACGGATGCAGGGCTCACATAATGCGAAAAATATCGGCATCATCGATAATAGATATCATTTTTTAAACTTTTAACATTTTTAAACGATAATCTAAATCCTGATAAAAAAAACTCAAATTATTAGTAGTAGACCTATACAAATACAATATACGTGTTCGACTGATGGTAATAACTACTGTCGGTAACTTATCATCGGTTGCAACCTTGCTCGGTCGGTAAGTGGCGTGATAGCGCCATAACTCTACTACTATTATAATTTCAAAATAATTTTCTTTGAAAACAAAAAATTCGTCCAAGTAAAGATAAACGAGTTGAAATTACTTTAGACGGGAATTGAAAATTTATATACATTTTTTATGTGAGGCCCTCCGAAATTAGTCAAGATGTTTGTGTAAAAAACATTATTGTCAAATAATGATTAAAATAAGGGAAATTGTTATAGGTTTAGTTTTAATATACAACCAGTTTAAACTCGTAGTAACGCGTGACTGTAAGATAAAATTCAATCGTAACAATTAAGATTCATCGTAATTTATGATTCTAATGTCAAAATTTATGTTCGACTCTTTTAAAAATTATATTTTATTTTCCAAGTTTAAAACAGATTTATATAAAATAATCTATATCCCTCTTTGGGTAATGATTATTAATAATATTAATTATTCATTACATTATTTTTAATGATTAAGGATTACCACTGCCAAAGCTCATCATAATTGATTTCCAATATTCGAACTTAATTTTATTTTTGGTAAATCATTTTTCTTCCACTTTAAAGTGTGACGAATTTCATTTGGACAAATTTTTGAATCAGGCGAATGCAAAATAAAAAAAGACATTTTTATTTACAGGTAAGATTTTTTTCGAGCATAAAAAGTAAAGTTTAACCTATGCGAATAAAATATATTGAAAACGCATAGAATGTGCTCAAATATGTCATAACAAAGCTGCCGCTACTTAATTAATTTGGTAACTTAACATTTAACTGCAATGTTATATAAAAGTGGCGCTTGAAAATTTTAATTTATATTTTCCAAAATCGGAAGCTGGAAAGTTTTGAAAACTTTTGAAATTTTGTAATTTATTTTATGAGTGCAGAAAGTATATTACTGAGCAGGATTTTGTATCATCATTTTTAATTTTATATTCTTATTTGCTGCCTTAAACAGTACACACATTCAAATTTTCTACAATTTTTCGACTAATAGAAAATTTTTCAAAAATCTCATAAAGTTTTTAAACGTCCGGCACAGCTCAAACTTTTTTCAAAAAATAAAGAAAAATACAGTGAGTTTCTTTCACTAAAAAAATCAAGAGGTACCGTTTTGGAAAATTGGATTTTTCATTTTTAAGTGCTACCCTATTCTATATCAAATTTAATAATAATTTGAGCCCTGCGCAATTATTCCATGAATTAAGAAAAAACTTGAGTCTTTGTCAGGCCGGTTCATTTTAAAACTTAGTTTTCTGGTTGGATTTTAATAATCCCAAAAACTTGCCCAGCTATAGCAACTTTTGACTTAAAAAGCCTTTTTTGGATCTTATGGTGATTTATTGGATTTAGAAAATTCCGATTAAAAAAAAAATTATACGTTGACCAATTACTATTAAAAAAAATGTTATGGCATTTAGAATTTGTTGAAAAATGTGAAAAACACGTGAATTTTAACGTGAACAAATATTTGAAGAAACATGTTAAATTTTCAGTTTAAACTATTCATTTCTAAACCAATAATTAACAAAAGAGTTAAATTTTGAAGCAAATAGTTGGTTTTTTAAGTAGTAATGATCAATTTTCAACTAAAAATAGAATGTTTAAATTTTGAGTTTAAATTAAATTTAGTCAAAAAACGGTTTTCAACAATCCAGTTAAGTTTCACCCAAATAGTTGAATTTTTAATTAAATAGTCAAATCCTAAAAAAAAAATGAATTTTCAAACCAAGAAGACGAATTTCCAACCAAGAAAGATTTTTCATTCTTGATGGGGAAAAATATTACTAATTTTAGAAAAAAAATAATTTTCAAATAAAAAAACCATTTTTCAACCTAATAGATAAATTTTCAACCAAAATGTTGAATCTTGAACGAAATATACACATTTTTAAGCGAATAGTTAAATTTTTAACTAAAGTGGAATACTTAAATTTTAATTTGAAAATATTAATTTTAAACGACAAGAAAACCAATTTGCAACAAAAGAGTTGAATTTCTAGTTTGAATTTATCAATTTTCAACCTAAAATAAAATATTTAAATTTTCAGTTAAAAAAAGACAAACAATTTTAAATATTTTATTTCAATTTTCAACCAAATAGTTATATTTTCAGCGACATAGTTGAATTTTCAATAAAAACATTATTATTTTCGATTTTCAAACCAAAAAACGAATTTTAAAACACGATTCTTGACAGAAATAAATAGTAAAAATTTCGGATAAAAACCTAACTTTTGACTGAAAAAATACATTTTTTTAAATGTAAAACTTTTAACCTAAATAAGGGATCTTAACCAGAATACATATATTTTAAACCAAACAGATGTATTTTCAACTAAAAATGATAAATTATCAAACAAGAATGAAATATTTAAATTTATGGTCAAATACATTAATTTCAGTGAAAATTTCAGTAAAAATATAAGTTTTTAAGAGACAAAAAAGCAAATTTTTTACAAAATATTTTAATTTCTATCGTACATTATGAATTTTAATAAAATACATCAATCATCAACCAAATAGTTGGATTCTCCACCAATGTGGAATAGTTGAAATTTCAGTTGACAATAATAATTTCCAAAAACCAAAAAAAAAGAACAATTTTTAATTACAGCATTTAATTTGAATAGTGGACATTTCAGATAACAAAATTAATTTTCAAATTAGAAAAGTAATAATTTTCAACAAAATAGTTCAACTTGCAACCGAAATTATCAACCTTTAACAAAATACATACATTTTCAACAAAATAGTTAACTTTTCATCTAAAAGAGATACATTTTTCAACCAAAAATGGAATACTTAAATTAAAAATATTAATTTCCAATAAACGAAAAAGAAACTAATTTTTAACAAGATTGTTAAATTTGATAACATTTGATTGACATTATCAAGCAAATGGTTTCCTGAACATAAACAAATTTTTTTTGCAACAAAGTTCCATTTTCAACCAAAAAATATGAAATTTTATGAAAAGACTTGAATTTTCAATCAAGAAAGATGATTACATTTTTCACAAAATAATTGACTTTCCAAACAGTTGATAAATGCAAAAAAAACCGTTTGTGTTGCAAATTTTCAAAAAATTCTAAATTTACAAAAATATAGTTAAAACTGTTTAATATCAAAAAGTTAAATAAAAAAAGTTTCCCATCATTTTTAAACAAATAGGAATCTTATTATTTTTTAAACAATTTGATTTCTCAACTGCAAAAAACGAACAAGAGATATCGTCCAATCGAAAAAAATGTTTAAGTGAAAAGATGGTATGGGCGGGCAAAATTTTGTGGTACAAAAATCAAATCTGAGAAAAAATTAAAAAACGAACCGACCTAATTTTTATAATATGTCTACATTCGCTCAACCGAGTAAGAGTCGAGTATAAAAAAGTATAATTATTATGATATGATGTTCTATAAATATATACATACGGAAACATGTAAGTAGCAAGTGTAGTTCAAGTCTAATTATTAATCACTACGACACAAAAAATCGCGATAGATTTTCGAATAATTTTTATTAACTTTTATTATTAAAAAAGAAAAATGTTAAAAAATTTTAGTTGCACAATGTGTGAAAAATTCCCCGATTCAAGTACCTGGACATTCCGCCTTTTAAAAAAAAATGCATCCTGTTGGATGTTTTTTAAACTTTATGTTAATTCAAGAAAATGAAACCATTTTTTTTAATTTGGGTACGCACTAGTGTACAGCTTTTATGCTCATTTAAGGCGCCACGGTAACAGGAAATAGGTACCAAAAAGGGTAACTTATTCAGAAACACATTGCCTCAACGCTCCGCACAAACGCAATTTGTATTTTGTAACATAAAAAAAGTAAAATATTCGGGGCTCTATAATTGTTATGATAACAGATAGTATGATAAGGACAAGTAAAGCATACGAATTCTAAAGCTGATAGTTGTAGAAAATTTGAACAACCATTATGCCGTTGTTCGATGCTGTATAGTAGTTCGTTGTCGATGTCACTGTCAGTCAGCGTTGATTTATATTATTTTTATTAGACGCACACACAAATACTTATTGTTGCCTTGTACGATTTGTTACACATTTATACCAGAGAACTTCTTTTAAAATTCCTAATAAAAAATTTTTGCAACAATGTTATAATATGCCTACAATGTTGCCAAACTCTTTCCAAAATGTGACTATAATGTAGCAATATTGTCCCAAGGGTTTTCCAACTTTGTATACATGTTGCTACATTGTTACATCGTTGCTACAATGTTAAAAATTGGTTACAATGTTGAAATATTGTTACAATGATCCTACAATTTTGTCAAAGTGTTTCGAAAATGTTGCTGCAATGTTAAGCAAGGTTGCAATGTTCTCACAATGTTCCTTTGTCATCATTTTTCTACAATGTTTTCACATTGTCGCTACAATGTTGTCGAAGTGTCTACAGAATGATTCTATAATGTTTGTTCGCGGTTGAATTATAGCCGCAATGTGGATCGGTTAATAAAATTTTGTGATATTGCTACAATGTCGAAATATTGTTACAAAATTAAAATATTGCTACAATATCGAAATATTTATACCATTTCAAAATAGTCCCAGTGGGTACAAAATTTGGCGATGTCTTTGCGACATCGTTGCGACATCTTTACGACAATTTTACGACATCCTATGTCCATGTCGTTACAGTGTCCTTACGATATCGTAAATACATCGTTAGATCATACGCCATATTTACGATATCGTAAGGACGCCTTAATCACATGGACATAGCATGTCGTAACGTTGTCGTAAAGATGTCGTAACGATGTCTTGAAGACGTCGACAAATTTTTTGCTAACTGGGTTCCTACAATGGTGCATTGTTGCTAAATTGTTGAAATATTTCTACACTGTCAAAATATTGCTACAATAAATATGTAACATTGCCACAATGTTTTCCCAAAATATTGTTACAATGTTTCCTTTTTGCTAAAACGTTCCAATGTTGCTAAAAAAATTCCAAAGTAGTTCCAAGGTGTTGCTACAATGTTTTACGACGTTGGTTGCAGATACAATGTTGCATTGTTGTTACTATCTTGTTATAATATTGAAATTTTATTGCAGTGTTGCAATTTATCTACGATGTTGCAATTTTCTACAATGTTGCAATTTATCTATAATTAAAAACAATTTATTTTTTTTTAACAAAATAGTTGCATTTCCAACTAAAAACATTAGATTTCCAGAAAAAAACTCAAGCATTTCTTACAAATGGACTAATTAAATTAGCTAGTAAAAAAGTTTTTTTAAGAAAGTTAGTTGAACCATCAACCAACACAAGTAAATTTTCAACCAAATTAAAAATACGATATTAAAATTTTGTAGTTAAAAAATTTATTAAAAAAAAAGGAATTTTCAACAAAATAATTGAAGTTTCAAACAAACTGTTAAATTCTTAATTAAATGCTTTGATTGTTGAATAAAAAAAATGAATTCTTACTTCAAAATGCAAAATTTCTACCTAAAATAAAATATTTAAATTACAAGTTCAAAAAATTATTTTTAAGCTCGAAAGAAAATTTTTCAACCAATGAAAATAAATTTCTACCCGAAAAAATCGCAAGAGATTAATTCACGAAACTGCTCCTTGCTTTATTTCATGCTTTAGAACAAGAACTGAGATCTCGGAACCCTTGCTTTTAAAGCAACCTCCGATACTTTGAAACATTGGAGCAATATTGCAATATTGATATTTTTGGGAATTAGAACATCCAAATTTGGTTGAACAATTTTTGTTTAAAATAAATTAACTGATTTAAAAATAAAAACAAATTCAAAAAAATATTTTTTATTAACGAAAGGAAATTTTCATTATTTTAATTTTCTCTTATTAATAAAGCAAAATCCAATAAGCATTCTCTGGTATATATGTGGCAACAATGAAAGCTTGAGTCCTGATATTAGGATAGTTGTAAGAATAAATGTATTATAATTAATGAATAAGAGTCGCACAGTTTACGTAAATATATATATAGAGCAATTTGTAAAAAATGATTTTGTATTCATGCTGTCAACAGCATCCTTACTGATTAACATCAATTAAGATGAAAATCCCTATTGATTGAAAAATTACGATATAGCACTCAATATTGCAGAAATGTTACTTTAAAATATTTTAATTTAATTCATGCAATGTTGCAAAACAATATTGCAATGTTGGAATGGAAGGGGGGGAGGAGGAAGGGGATGATTCTCATTTCTAAAAATATTGATGTAAATTTGCCGTACAAAATTTTTGTTACATTTCAATAATGTTTCAACTTTGCATTAATATTTCAACATTGTAGGAATGTTGCAATATTGTAAGAAAACTAGAGCTTTGCACCATAACAATATTTTTGTAACCTTGCCCTAACATCGCAAAATTTCAGTTAGATTGTAGAATTGCAGCAATCTTGCAAACCTTTAATAATATTTTTACCTTTAAATAAAATTGCAACATTGCAGTATTATTGCAACACTATTACAAAGATGGAGGAATATTGTAAAATTAAAGCAAAATTGCTACAATAATAAAAGATTTTGAAAATGTAAAAAGATTGAAAAATTACAGTAACATTGCAAAATTACAGTAAGATTGCAACAAAATTGCAAAAGTGTTGCAATATTGCAGCGATGTAGTAATATTGCAGATTGGTATCAATATCAGAAACAATTGCAGCTTTGTGTCAACATTGCAACATAACAGTTATATTGTAACATTTCAACATTTCAGGAATATTGCTATAGTGCAATAATATTGGATCATTGCAACATTGCAGCATAACATATATATTGTGAAATTGTATCAATATTGCAATATTGCAACACTACAACATTATAACATTTAAATATTGCAATTATATTGCAACTTTGCACACATATTGCAAATTCGCAGTGACATTGCAGAAATATGGATTGCAACATTTTAGAAACATTATAGCAATATTGCAACATTACAATACTATTAAAACACGATTGCAAAGTTCTAAAAATGTAGAAATATTGCAGTTTTAGAACAATATTGCAACATTGCAGTAAATTTGCAACACTATTGCAAAATTGTAGCAATATTGTAGCAATGTAGAAATATTACTAGATTGCAATAAATTTGTAATATTGCAACTTTGCCGTAACGTTTAACAACCCTGCAATATTCTACCAATGTTGCATAAATATTGATTGCAACATTGTAGCAACATTGCAAC
Source organism: Belonocnema kinseyi (assembly GCF_010883055.1). Taxonomy (NCBI): domain Eukaryota; kingdom Metazoa; phylum Arthropoda; class Insecta; order Hymenoptera; family Cynipidae; genus Belonocnema; species Belonocnema kinseyi. The sequence continues at coordinate 27,638,548 of NC_046660.1, forward strand.
ATTGAAATAATAATGCAACATAGTTACAACTTTATAAAAAGTGACGAAATTTGCAGATTTGGAACAATATTGCAACATTGCAATATCTTTGCAACACTATTGCGTTATTGTAGTTATGTGGAAATATTGCTACATTACAATAATATTAGAGCATTACAACATTTCAACACTGCAGTTATATGGTAACATTGCATCAATATTGCAACTTTGCAGGAATATTTTAACGACACTGCAATATTCTACCAATTTTTCATGAATATTAATTACAACATTGTGGCAACATTTTCTCAATATTTCAAGATCATTCTAACATTGTAAAAAGTGAAGAAACGCCGTATAATTGGAACAATATTGCAATATTTTTATAAGTTTACAACAATGTTGCAACATTGTGGTAATATTTTAACAATGTTGCAATATTGCCAGTCTTTCTCAATATTAAAGGTAATATTGCAACTTTGCAGAAATATAACGATATATCAACATGAGAAAATATTGCAACATTGTAACAACCATGCAGCTTTGTGTAAATATTACAAAATTGCAGTAACATTGCAACATTGTTGTAGTATTTAACCTTACGGCAATATCACAACATTTCATAAATATAAAAGTATTGCAGCATTGTGACAATACTGTAACATTGTAGCAATAATGCAACTTCGTGTAAATACCACAAAATTGCAGTAACATTGCAACATTGTTGTAGTATTTAACCTTATAGCAATATTGCAACATTATAACCTTATAGCAATACTGCAACAGTGCTGCAATATTTCATGCTGTTGGGGGAAAAAAAATTCAAAATTTCCATTAATTTGATAAATATAGGAATATTTTTCTAGAAAAATAGTTGCACAATTTTTTTATTTGATTTTCAGAAATATAAATAATTATAACTGGAAAGCATAGATATCACTTTTTTTGCTTTCTCGCAAGAAGGTAAGAAATACAGAATGAATACAATCCACCATCGTCGAAGTATAACGATTATAGTATTCTATTTTAATAATTGTAACGGTAAATTTAAATAATTCAATTTCACAAAAATAATTGTGATTAATAAGATTACACTAATTCCAAAAATACTGCCAATACTCACGTAATCAGTTTGATAAATTCCTAACATTGTCTTTATCAACAAAAAATCTCGCCTATAAAAAACACTTTTTAATTATTATCTACAATTTATTGTTTTTTAAATTTCAAAACAGACATTTTTCAACTATGAGGTGCTGATCAAATTATTTGAAATTATTATAATTTTCAGCTCGTTTGTTGTACTCTTAGAAAATAACGCACATCTTTTGTATTGAAAAAGAAATTGTAGAAACATTAACGAAGCGCTTGGAAAAGACGTGTTTAGAAATCTAGTCGACAATTATAGTACAAATAAATTGAAATCTTGCAAAAAAAAGGGTTTTAGTGGAAAATGAAAATAATTAGGAAAACAATATATTTAAAAATACTAATTAATTTGTTAATGAAGAATGTGCCACTCTATTTATTTAATATTCATTCGAAAAATAAAATTTTAATAATTAATTCATCATTAGCATTTTAAATTCACTAAATCCCTTTTTTATTTCAAGTTTTCAATCACTAACTTGATAAACACGTCGATCCGGGAAATTTTCAAATAAAGCGAGCGATTTAGAAAATAGACAATAGATGTAAGTTAGCCGTCAAATCGTACATGTACATATTGTAAAAAAAATTGAAAGAAAACGAGTCATCGAAATATTGAAGAAAAAAAACCTTTATAATTCGAAGAGTCAATTTCCATTTCTTCATAATTATAACTAATGATTATTTAAATAATTCACATTCATTTCCATCGCTAATCCACTTTTTTTATAAATAATCCAATTGTTTTGGTTTAGTCAAAATCATTTTTGAGTTACAACCTAAAAAAGTAAAAAAAAAACTGAAATCCGTTCGATGTATAGATTTAAAATTCAAATTGGATATAATCAAAAATTACCTATTGATTAAAAAAATATTACCTATTTCTTGAACCAGTGAAACATGCTATTATTTTTTTAAAACAGAAAAAAATTTTGTGTACAACAGCGAACCAAAATTGAAAAAAAATAAATAAAAAAAATCCTTCCGAAAAAGCAAATTGATAGCATGTTTCTTTGTTTTACTGGAGAATTTTTATCTTCGACATATTTAAGTTTTTTCAGAAAAATGTGCATTTAACTCAAAAGAAGAAACAAATGTCAAATTTTCAAAAAATTCTAAATTGAAAAAATCTTCATTAATTTATAATTTCGTTTGACGAATCTGAAACAATTCGATGAATTTTATAATTTTAGTCTGCCCTAATGAAAATAGTTTTCGAAACTTAAATAATCAAGTTCAATTTAGAGTAAATGATAGAGAAGAAATGGAAATTAAAAATATAAATCTTAATTTCTCCTGCATTACCAAAGTGACTTTTGATCGAAGGGTCTATAACGAAATTGAAAAAGCGGAACAGGATTAATAAAAACGGTAATAATTTTAGAAATGTAGAAAAGCGTCGGTAGCGATACTAAATGGAACGGGTCGAATTTAGCAATTTTTTTATCCATAAAAAAGTTAAATTTTTTTACACGGTTAAAGCAGAGCGCAACGATGATTAAAGTAAACAAAATCAGTTTCCCCCATTTTTATTTAAATTTGCAAAGATGTTGAAAAAAGCTGCATACAGAAATTGTAGATATAGAAAAATTAGCCATTTTCAGGTCTGTAAAATTTTTTTGTACGACGAACCATTGTAGCGAGAAATTAAAAAAAAACTTAAAAAATGGTAAGGTGATCCATTTCATCATTTCCTTTCTCATGTTTCTCAAAAACGGTTGGTTATAGACAAAAATTTAAACAACGAAAAAGTTGTAGTTTTTCTTATTTTACAACTTTTGTAAACAAGTTTTTTCAATACCGTTGGAAATTTAGACACGCTTAGGCGATGTACAGTGTCACGTCACGCTTAGGCGGTGTACAGTGCCAAATCATAATTAGGCGGTATGCAGTAATGCATTTCACTTGAGCGGGGTACAGCGCTGCATCACGAGTGGGCGGTGTAAAGTGTTACGAAACGTTTAGGCGGTGTGCAGTTCCAAATCATGATTAGACAGTGTACAGCGCCACATTACGCTTGGGCGAGGTACAGCGCTACATCACGAGTAGGCGGTGTAAAGTGTTACGTCACGTTTAGGCGGTGTACAGTTCCAAATCATGATTAGACAGTGTATAGCGCCACATTGCGCTTGGGCGAGGTACAGCGCTACATCACGGGTGAGCGGTGTAAAGTGTTACATCACGTTTAGGCGGTGTACAGTTCCAAATCATGATTAGACAGTGTACAGCGCCACATTACGCTTGGGCGAGGTACAGCCTTACATCACGAGTGGTCGGTGTAAAGTTTTACGTCACGTTTAGGCGGTGTACAGTTCCAAATCATGATTAGACAGTGTACAGCGCCACATTACGCTTGGGCGAGGTACAGCGCTACATCACGAGTGGGCGGTGTAAATTGTTACGTCACGTTTAGGCGGTGTACAGTTCCAAATCATGATTAGACAGTGTACAGCGCCACATTACGCTTGGGGGAGGTACAGCCTTTCATCACGAGTGGGCGGTATAAAGTGTCATATCACACTTAGGTAGTGTACAGTGCCACATCGTGATTAGGCGGTGTACAATGCCAGATCATTCTTAGCGAGTGTACATCATCACACTAAAATCGGGCTGTGTACAGCGTCACATTACAATTGGGCCGTGTACAGCGTCACATCACGATTAGGCGTTGTACAGCGCCACATGATCTTTAGGCGGTGCACATATGTATACTGCCCTAACACATCGTGGACAAAAAAGTTTAATAGTGGGGTGTTTTTAAAAAAGCTGCTATTTTCGACCCGCCCTAATACGAAATGTTAACGGTTTTAAAATACGTTAACAATAAGAAGCAATAACACTTACTGAGGAGTAACAATAGATGTAGATATATACATATTAATAGAATAATGCGAATATGCTAACGAGAAGTTACCGATAATTAATTAAGTATAAAGTAATGATGACTATATTATCGTTAGATACACTTATAATATATATATATTAAATAAAAATTTGTTAAATATGTATTATTAAAGATCGTTGTTCTAAGAATAAGTGAAATGAGGAACGAGATTCTTGTTGCTTGGTTTTGTAACTATGCTGGACGAAAGCATTCGAAGAATAAAAATTGTTGTCGTAGAATGTGGCTGTTTTACATTTTTCATATCACACCTATAGGTACATCGTTTCAGAATTAAATAGAAAAATAATTAAAATCAATAAAAATCAATCAATTTCAATAAAAATTATCATAAGCGCGTAAGAGATGACTTTATGAAAATTAATAGCAAACATTAGGTCATTCATACTGATAAAAGAATATTGTTGTAACAATCGTCTGTTGACTTTATTATTTAACAAACCTGATGGCCTCTAATGAATATTTTATACCTGATTAATAGACATAACAATGGGGTGGTCCACTTTTTTTTTTATAAATTTTCATTTCCTTTTCCCGAAATTTGTAAGATAAAAAATATTAAATTCTTATTTTTTGGTATTAATTTTCTTTCGTGTGAATGTTTAACTTTTATCGCGAAAAGGAGAAGATTTCTAATTTAAGCCAGCTTTGTTCAACAAAAAATATAATGAAATAAAAGTTAAATTAATGAAAATAAAAATTTGATTCTTCTATCATCCTTTTCTATGCGTCCATTTTCAAATATTTTTGCAGGTCATTTATCTATAACCTTGATAAATCATTTTAGATGTTTTTTCTTACTTTTTCATAGTTTAATATTTTGTTGTTTTATTGAAATTTTGAATTTTGTTAAATTTTTAATAATTCTTTTAATAAATAAACATAACAGAGAATAATTTTGTGAAAAAATCTCTCGTTTTTGAGGAAATGTTTTTTTTCTTAAATACAGAAGAAATTTTCAACAAAATAATTCAATTTTTAATAAAACATATGTAACTTCATAAAAAAAAGTTGTTTCCCAAATGTATTACTTTTTCAACGAAATAGATTAAATTTCAACAAAATAGTTAAATTTTCAACCAAAAAGATAAAACTTTAAAAAAATAATAACGGATTAATTTAATCTTTAACCAGAAAAAACATTTAAGAAAAAAATATTTCTGAACAAGATAGATGAATTTTTAACTAACATTTCAAAACAAGAACTTTCTATAAGAAAGTAGAATTTTTAACTAAACACTTTTTAACAAAAAATTTAAGGTTTCAACTAAAAGATGATACTTCAAACAAAAAAATGTTTAACAAATGAATCTTTAACCAAGCAAACAATTTTTAAAATAGTTGTAAAATTTTCGACGAAATTGTTGCATTTTTAACCAAATGTTTAAATTATTTCCTCGCTCTCACTGAAAGTTTGTTAACTTTGATTAAATATTACCTCACTGAAAAACGAAAAATTTACAATAAGCTTGGAATTTCGAGAAAAAACTCAATTGTTTAAAACATTTTTTAAAAGATCTGCTTATGGAATTATTGGTGAAACCCTGAATATAAACTTATTTCAAAATAAAAGAATGTCTTATTTTTTTAAAACAAATTTAGTGGTTAAGAGCATGAAAATAGAAAAAAAAATTATAATGCGTTTTTGTACCACCCTAGATAACATAAATCTTTATAGAATATTTAATAATTTATCATTTTAAAAATCAATTTAAAAAATCGAATTATTCTTTAACGGTATTAAACAAATCTTGTGTAAAACTAATTTCGTTATTATTTATCTGAAAAATTTTGGTTTAATTTTCTAAATCGACTTATTGTAATTGTTGATCCAAGTCTTTATTGTTTCCAATGAATTGTTTCTCCACTGCATCCAGACATTTGATTCAACTTCAGCAAGTACAACGTCGTAGCCTATGATTTTTAGGCTATCGAAATTATTTTCCCTAAATTCCTGAAACTGAAATTAAAGTTTAAACAAATTTGCGAAATCTTTCGTTTGCTTATCAGTTCTCGAAAATCCATAAAATTAAAGAAATAAACCAAAATAATTTAATTGAATAATAATAATAAGAAAAAGAAGAAGAAGAAGAAGAAGAATAGGTCAATAAGAAGAACTAAAAAAGGTGGGTCTGATCCTTAATTTTAATAATTATGAAAAAAGCAAACAAAATAATTTACAAAACAACTTTTTTTATCATTATTAAAATATAAAACAGGGAACACCTTTCTTAGTTTTTTTTAAAATTAATTATCCTAAATTTTTAACTCGATGTAGTGCTACGTGTGAAAATAAAATAGGAAATAAAAAAATGTCGGTAAGGTAGGAATTTGGTCACGTGACCCACTCATTACATGGCCTTAAGACATATCTGACATATCCGACCACCTAACTCCTAAATCCTATCCCTAATTCCTAACTCCTAACTCTTGAACAGCAACTCCTGTGACCTAAATCCTAATACTTAACCCATATCATCTAACTCCTAACACCTTATTCCTAACTAATTCCTAATTCATAATTTCTAACTATAAACTCCCAAAAGCTCACAAGGGCCGGGGACGTAGAGGATAGTTTTGGAAATAAGGCAAAATGAAGGAAGGAAAAGTTGGTGAAGAAAGTTGAAATTAAGGGAGGGGAAGAAAAAAAATTAAGGGGAAAGAAGGGTAGAGGAAGTAGGAGAAGTTGTGAGAAATGAGGGGACATAGGAAGTGCGACGAAATGCTGAGAAAAGTGAGGAGAGGGAGAAGTATATAAGAAAGAAGTTAGTGAAGGGAGGAGAGGCGATGGTTGAAGTGTAGGGAGGGGGGTACTGGGTAGTGAGGGTAAGTAGGGAAATATAGGGGGTGTAGGAGAATGAAGGTTTGCATGACATCCGACATGTCGGATATGTCGGAAATGTAAATATGTCTTGCAAACCTTCATTCCCCTACACCCCCTATATTTCCCTACTTACCCTCATTGCCCAGGTTTGCGTGACATATCCGACATGTCGGGTATGTCGGAAATGTAAATATGTCATGCAAACCTTGATTCCCCTACACCCCCTATATTTCTCTACTCACCATCACTGCCCAGTACCCCCTCCCTACACTTCAACCATCGCCTCTCCTCCCTTCACTAACTTCTTTCTTATATACTTCCCCCTCTCCTAACTTTTCTCAGCATTTAGTCGCACTTCCTATGTCCCCTAATTTCTCGCAACTTCTCTTACTTCCTCTGCCCTTCTTTTCACTCAATTTTTCTTCTTCCCCTCCCTTAATTTCAACTTTCTTCACCAACTTTTCCTTCCTTCATTTTGCCTTACTTCCAAAACTACCCTCTACGTCCCCGCCCCTTGTGAGCTTTTAGGAGTTTATAGTTAGAAATTATGAATTATAAATTAGTTAGGAATAAGGAGTTAGGAGTTAGATGGTATGGGTTAAGTGTTAGGATTTAGGTCACAGGAGTTGCTGTTCAAGAGTTAGGAGTTAGGATTTAGGGATAGAATTTAGGAGTTGGGTGGTCGGATTTGGTAGTTAGGAGTTATATGTTAGGAGTTAGAAGTTTCGTGATAAGTGTTGGGTGTTAAGTGTGAAGATTTCGTGGTCAGGAGTTAGAAGCTAAGAGATAGAAGTTAAATGATATGAGGTAGGTGTTAGGGATTGGGTGATAGGAGTTAGGTGTTAGGTATTAGAATTGGTAACTTAGGAGTTAGAAGTGACCTGATAGGAGTTAGGTGTGAAATAATAAGATTTGATAGTCAGGGGTTAGACGTTGGGAGGTGAGAATTAGATTATATGAGTTTGGTGTTAGAAATTAGGTGGCAGGTGTTAGGCGATAAGATGGGAGTTAGATGGTATGAGGTACGTGTTACAAATTATGTGATAGGAGTTAGGCGTTAGCTGATAGGATTTGATAGTAAGGAGTTATGGTTATGGTTGAATATATTATGTAAATAAAATAAAAATGAACACATAAAATAATAATAATAATAAAGTAAATAAATAGAATAATAAAATAGTTAATAAATTAAATTATTAAAAAATTAAATAGACAATAATTACGTCAAATGAAATTAAAACTTTACCTCCAATAAATCTTGTTCTGACTTCAAAGACTTGGACATTGCTGTGATAAAAGCCTTCATCATTGAATGTGATTGTCCATACCTATTAATCAAAAAATTATTGTATAATCATATAATTAAAATTTTCTTAGTGTGCTTTTCTTACCTTTTAATTATATCTGGATAATTTCTTTCCACAAATCTTTGAACAGCAAAAGCTCCTTCTGGATGTTTTGATAACGATTCCAAAATAATTCGACTCTCTTCTTCACTGAAGGAATTTTCTTCAAGTGTCATTTTAAGAACTCTGTTATTAAAAATGTATACTATTCAATTAATCACGCTAGGTTAAGTGATCTCAAATTTATATCTATTTTATTCTCATGTTTTTATTAACAATTAAAAAAATTATTTTCAGAAGACAGTAATTATCCGATTAAAAATTTTTTTGAAGAAATTAAGATAAAATGGCGTATTAATTTTAGGAAGCAGATTTAAAAAACAAACTTCATGATTTCTTTTTATTTGATAACAAAAATGAAAAAAACTTTTTTTTACTTTTGGGTAGTAGCCTTTATTTTTTATAAAAACTTGAATTCATTTCACGATCCCAAAAAACGTATAAGCAACTAAAAATATTTTTGATCAACAAAACAGATGTGCAATACTTAATCGACTTTGTTGTAAACAAATAAGTTACTGGATTCGTACTAAATCCGAACAATTTACAGAGTTTTTATATTGAATTAATGAAAGTTATTAAATTGTTTATTGTTGAATCACATCAGGCATTTATATTGGAATAAATCAAATTTTACAACGGAATTGACTAAAAATTACTCGGCAATAACATTGACAGTGACACTGAGTTATTATAATTAGTCATGAATAACAATTCACGTTTGCTTATGCAAACTCAATTAACAAATGCATTGTTTATCTATTTTTCAAGACTTGAACTTAGTTTTTATAATGGTATACTTTAATTATCCAAGAATCTAAATAAATGAACAATTAATAATTTAAAAATCATTAATTTAAAATAACAAAGTATAAATAATCTAAAATAACAAAAAAAATGCATTATTTAATTAATTGTATTTAAAAAATCATCAGTTTTTTTCGATTAAAAGCAAGGAGTCGTTGCTAGTTAATTAGGTTTTAATTCTTTTTTCAAAAGTGAAATATTTGCTTCTTACATACATACGACGATGAAAATGTCAAAAAAGGGTTATCAACAATATTAATCGTCTCCCGTTAATTAAATATCCTTTAAAGTATATAATTTTGTTATTTAAATTTTATTACGTTGAAAGAATCAAGTTTGTACCTCAAAATGTAACATAACAAAGCATATATTAATAAAGTTTATTTAACGAATTATTTATAAATATTAACTGACTGAACGTAGTAACTAGGTGTCTTTTTAGAGAATGCCAAACTGATTTCATTACACTTACTTGTTTATAACAAAGTGAATAAATTTTGAAGATCTAATTAGCTACTGGAAAGCTTTTTTAAATATTTGCTTCACTCATTCTAAGAGTTTTGGAATTAATCTAAGCATTAAAAAAAACGGTATTCGTCACAATATAAAAATGAATATTTTCCTATTTTTATTATTGAATTTTTTAAATGTACAATTTTTTATAAATCTGCTACGTGAAATTGATGCAGTATATTACTAGCGCTTATTTTATTTTTGTAACATCAATTCTTATAAGAATGTTCTTCTCGTGCAAGGTAATTTACGATTTTAAATTATTCATAGGTTATGGGTCATTAGGCATTGTTTATTGGTCATAGATTATTTTTCATTAGTTATAAGTAATTAGCTATTGGCAATATTCCATAGGTCATTGCGCATAGGTCATTAGGCATAGATAATAGGTCATTAGGAATAGATCATAGCTCATTAGGAGTAGGTCATAGGTCATTTGGAATTGTTGATTGATCATAGATTTTTTACATTAGCTATTAGTCATTAGCTATTGTCAATATGACATAGGTCATTGGTTATGTGGCATTAGGCATAGGTCATAGGCCATTAGCATTCATGATTGGTCATAGGTTATTTTTCATTACTTTTTATTTATTAGCTATTGGGAATAAGTAATAGTTCAGTGGCCATAGGTCATTAGGCATAAATCATTAGGCATTGATTATTGGTCATAGGTTATTTTTTACTAGCTACTATCAATGGGCAATATGCTATAGATGATTAGTTGTAGGTAATTAGGCATAGGTCATTGGTCATTAGCCATAAATCATAGATCAGAGGTGATGAGGCATAGGTCATAGGTCATTTGACATTGATGATTGGCCGTAGGTTGTTTTTTACTCGCTACTATCAATTGGCAATATGCTATAGATGATTAGTTATAGCTAATTAGGTATAGGTCATAGGTCATTAGCCATAAATAATAAAGCATAGGTGATAAGACATAGGTCATAGGTCATTTGGCATTGATGATTGGTCATAAATTATTTTTTACTAGCTATTATCAATTGGCAATATTCTATAGATGATTAGTTATAACTAATTATGTATAGGTCATTAGCCATAAATCATAAATCATAGGTGATAAGACATAGGTCATAGGTCATTTGGCATTGACGATTGGTCATAGGTTATTTTTTACTAGCTATTATCAATTGGCAATATGCTATAGATGATTAGTTATAGGTAATTAGGCATAGGTCATAGGTCATCAGGCATTTTTAATTCTTCGTAGATTCTTTTGCATAGTTATTATTCATAAGCCATTGGCAATGCGTCATATCATTGGTCATTGTTCATTAGGCATAAGTCATAGGTCATAAGGCATTGATGATTGGTCATAGGTTATTTTATATTAGTTTTTAGTCATTAGTTTTTAGTTATTGGCAATATTCCGAAGCTCATTGGTCAAAGGTCGAAGACCATTGTTTATAAGTAAATTGTTCATTAGTTCATAGGTGATTGTTTATATGGCATTAGCCATATGTCATGTCTCATTATTAAATGATGATAGCTCACAGGTTATTGGACATAGGTGATTGGTCACTGATGCCGCCACCCAAGAAAATTATAAAATGGAATACGCCATATTTTTTTGATTTTTTTTTGCTAACTTTATGCTGAAAAAAAATTTTTAGCTCTTTAAACTTCGGAGAAAAGGGTGGCGGCGCTATCAGGACGTTCACTCAGCGCCGCCACCTACGAAAACTCACTGAAAATGATTATAATGCGATAAACAATGAATGGAGATTTTTTTGCTTTTTTTTCTCTATGATGACATATATTACGTTTCCCAAAAAACTACCCCTAAGTCTTACACAACTACCCCTGGGATCAAAAAAGTTTTCAAAATGGGAAAATACCTTCAACAATGTAAACATGATTTAGGACTTCAAATTAATTACATGACACTTGAAATTTTCGCCCTCTTTATAATTTCCCCGAAACTACCCTTCCACGTGAACGTATGCAGCAGAACATTTATATGTATGAAAAAAGCATTAAAAATAATTAAACTTAGAAGAAACTATTAGTTGATATTTTTTGCTCTTTTTTTCTCTCGGATAATATATAATTATAAAAAGGGGGAAATTCTCAAGTTTCATGCAATTAATTTGGTGTTCTAAATAATTTTCACATTGTTCAATGTGGTTTTCCAACTTTTTAAACGTTTCTGATTAAAAGGGAAGGATCTTTATGACTTGGGGTAGTTTTTGGGTAACATATTATATATTATCAAAGAGCAAAAAAGTAGCAAAAAAATATCAACTAACAGTTTCTTCTAAGTTTGATTATTTTCAATGCTTTTTTTCATACATATAAAGGTGAAATTATAATGAGAGAGTAATTTTTAATATTTATGTTATTAATTTTGAGTTCTAAATTATTTTTATATTGTTCAAGGTGGTTTTACAACATACAAAACGTTTTTGATGCCGAGTGGAGTTATGTATGACTTAGGGGTAGTTTTTGTGTAATATATTATATATTATCGAAGAGCAAAAAAGGAGCCAAAAAATATACACTAACAGTGTTTTCTAAGATTTATTATTTTATATGCTTTTTTCATACATATATATGTTCCGCTGCATAGATTCACATCGAAGGGTAGTTTCGGAGGAAATTATAATGAGAGAGAAATTTTTAAGTTTTATGTTATTAATTTTCAGTCCTAAATCATTTTTACATTGTTCAAGGTAGGTTTTTAACTTTCAAAACGTTTTTGATCACGAGGGGTGAGTATGTATGACTTAGGGGTAGTTTTTCGGGAGCGTGTTATATATTATCAGAGAGCAAAAAAGAGCAAAAAAATATCAACTAACAGTGTTTTCTAAGTTTTATTATTTGTATGCTTTTTTCATACATATATATGTTCCGCTGCATAGGTTCACGTGTAAGGGTAGTTTTTCGAAAAAATTATTAAGAGGGGGAAATTTTAAAGTGCTATGTAATTAATTTAAAGTTCTAAATCATTTTTACATTGTTCAAGGTGGGTTTTTAACTTTCAAAACGTTTTTGATCACGAGGGGTGAGTATGTATGACTTAGGAGTAGTTTTTCGGGAGCGTGTTATATATTATCAGAGAGCAAAAAGGGCAAAAAAATATCAACTAGCAGTGTTTTCTAAGTTTTATTATTTGTATGCTTGTTTCATACATATAAATGTTCCGCTGCATAGGTTCACGCGTAAGGGTAGTTTTTCGAAAAAATTATTAAGAGGGGGACATTTTAAAGTGCTATGTAATTAATTTGAAGTTCTAAATCATTTTTACATTGTTCAAGGTGGTTTTTTAACTTTCAAAACGTTTTTGATCACGAGGGGTGAGTATGTATGACTTAGGGGTAGTTTTTCGGGAGCATGTTATATATTATCAAAGAGCAAAAAAGAGCAAAAAAATGTCAACTAACAGTGTTTTCTAAGTTTTATTTATTTTTTTTTTTTGCTTTTTCATACATATAAATGTTCCGCTGCATAGGTTCACGTGTAAGGGTAGTTTTTTGGAAAAATTATGAAGACGGGGAAATTTTGAAGTGCCATGTAATCAATTTAGAGTTCTAGATCATTTTTGCACGGTTCAAGGTGTTTTTCCAACTTTTAAAACGTTTTTGATGGCGAGGGGTATGTATGTATGACTTAAGGGTAGTTTTTGGGGAACGCATTATATATTGTCGCAGAGCAAAAAAAGAGAAAAAATATATCAACTAACAATTTCTTCTCAGTTTGATTATTTTTAATCCTTTTTCATACATATAAATGTTCTGCTGCATACGTTCACGTGGAAGGGTAGTTTCGGGGAAATTATAAAGAGGGCGAAAATTTCAAGTGTCATGTAATTAATTTGAAGCCCTAAATCATGTTTACATTGATGAAGGTAGTTTTCCCATTTTGAAAACTTTTTTGATCCCGGGGGTAGTTGTGTAAGACTTAGGGGTAGTTTTTTGGGAAACGTAATATTATATTATTCCATAACCATAGGCCATAAATCATCGACTGTAGGTCACTGGTCATAGAGCACTGGATCATTAGTCATTGGTGACTGGTGTTTGGTGATTGGTCATTGAGTATCGATGATTGGTCACTGGTAATTGTTCATTGGTAATTGATCATTGGTAATTCGTTATTGCTCATTGATGTTTGGTGTTTAGCGATTGGTAATTGGTGATTGGTGATTTGTGATTTGTGATTTGTTATTCGACATTAGTCATTGGCGATTGGCGATTGGTGATTGGTGATTGGTGATTGGTGATTGGTGATTGGTGATTAGTGATTGGTGATTGGTGATTGGTGATTAGTGATTAATGATTGGTTATTGGTGATTGGTCATTGGTGATTGATCATTGGTGAGTATTTATTTTATAAGAGATTATTATGTTTATTAATAAAAATACTTTTCTATCGTTAATATTAAAAAAAAACATTCTATTCTCAAATAGTAACTAATCCATGATATTTGTTTTTTTCTCACTTTTGTAAAATCCAGGGCACTTGAAAGCATGCTAGCGCTGACAGGAGTCGATTTTTCTCCTCCTTGTCTGACGTGGTTATTGCTTTCTGCAGGAAGTATTGCCAATCTTCCTCCCCGCCAACTCTGGCGACGCTACAGTAAAATAACTGACGAATATGCATCGGAAGACTGAAATGCGATTGAATGACACATTTTAAAATATTAATATTTCAAGCACAAGCCGCTAAAAGAAAATAATCTATCAAATGAGATTTCTGTCCCAGTGGGCACGAAGTTTGGCGACGTCTTTACGACATTGTTGCGACATCTTTACGACATTGTTGCGACATCTTTACGACAACTTTGCGACATCCTATTTCCATGTCGTTAAGGTGTCTTTACGATATCGTAAATAAGTCGTATGATCTTACGATGTCTTTACGATATCGCAAAGACATCGAAACAACATGGACATAGGATATCGTAAAAATGCCGTAAAGATGTCGTAACAATGTCGTAACAATGTCGTAACAATGTCGTAAAGACGTCGCCAAAAATGTACCCAGTGGGGTCCCCCAATTAACTTTTATTCGTAATTATTGTATAAGATTTTTTTTAAGTTGCAATTTTTAAAATAGGGTGAAAATTAATTAAATACTTACCTGCTTCCAGATTTTTTTGCCATTTCAAATGTCTTTCTAGCCCAATCAAGGCACGGAGTGTGCTCGAAAGCACATGCAATCTCTTTAACTAATCGGTCTAATTGTGATCCTTCCTCTGTTTTAGATTCCAACTCGCTGTAAATCATAGACACAAAATTGCGCACAAAGATCTGAAATATTACGTAGAGATGAGTCGTAGAATATCTACAATAGTTAGCAAACAATGTGAATGATAAAATATGTAAATTGCTTAATTTGCATAGATATAGCTGAGTTGCGTTGACAGAATGATAAAAAGAACTTGGTTGAAGTGAGTTATTTTGGGTACCTGAAAATCTTGGTAAACAATTGTCTCGTAGAGGGAAAATTTCAATTTTAATAAATGAGCAGTCACAGCGGCCCAAGGCGCGTAATGTCTTTCTTTTGTTTTGATATAATTGAGAAAATTAAATGCCAGTTCGTAAGACGTGAGACCGGCTTGAGCAAGGTTGAGCACGTCGTCGATCAGAGATGCTCTTGTCTCTGGTGGAAATTGTTCGTGGTTTTCTTGAAGAGCCTCAGACAAAAGCTTCCAATTTCCTTTGTCGTAATTTACACGATAATATCCTTTAAAAAGTTCCAAAATATAATATTTTAGGCAATTAATTTAAACTAAATTGCCCTCAATTGGATTGAAAATTGAGAATATAATTTAGTTTAATTGATAAATTGATCAAAATAAAAATTGATAATATAATCGACTTGAGAATTAATTGAATTAGAAATTGAATTGAATTAAGAATTAAATTTAATCGAATATTGAGAACATGATTGAATTGAGAATTATTGGAATTAGAAATTGACTTCAATTGAACAACTTCATGATTGTATAAAATTAAGAAGTGAATTCAAAATCTTACATTGAAAATTTAATTAGAGTGAATTAAGAAATAAATTGAGAATCTTAATTAATTAGGAATTCAATTGAATTGAGAACTACATTCATAATCAAGAACTAAAATCATAAATGATAATTGAGAATATAATTGAATTAGAAATTGAATTACGAATTGATTTCAATTGAGAATTGATAGAATTAAGAATATATTATCATATTAAAAATTGTAAAGATAATTGAATTGAGAATTAATTGAATCAAGAATTAATCTTACTTGAGAATTTAAATTGAATTGAAAATTGAGAAGTGAATTAAATTAAAAACTGATCAAAGAATTCAGCAATGAAAAATTAAAATTAAAAAAAAAGAATTGAAAAAAATCGTAAATTGACCAATATAATAGAATTAAATCGAAAATTTAAAAAATAAGGATTATATTCAATTGGAAATTGAAAATTGAGAATATAATTGAATTAAGGATTGATTGCATTAAGAATTTAATTTAATTTAGAATTTAATTCTATTGATTATTGAAAAATGAGAATGGAATTAAAGTGAAAATTGAAAATTGAGAATTAAATTCATAATTGGGAATGAAATTAGAGTGAATTAGGAATTGATAATTAAAAATGGTTAAGAACTCAATTAAATTGAAAACTGAAATGATTATTTAGAATTGAGAATTCACTTGAAATAAAAAGAAAATTGAACATTAAAAATTGAGAACTGAATTAATAATTGAGATTTGAAAATATAATTGAATTTAACATTAAATTTAATGAAGTAAGGAATTTATTTGAATTGAGAATAGCATTGAATTTAGACTTAACAATTGAATTGAAAATTGTGGTCAACTAAAAATATAATTATGTTTCGAATAGAATTGTAATGATATTGAATTGAATTAGTGATTGAATTGAATTGAAATAATGATTGAATTTAATTTAATTAAGAATTGAATTGATAATATAATTTGATTGTGAAAAGAATTAAATTACCATTTTAAAATTTGAATTGAGAGTGCAGTGAATTGGAAACTGAGAATATAATTAAATTGCTAATGAAATTAGGAATTTCATTTTATTTAATTAAGAATTTATTTAAATCAAGAATTTAATTGAGGAACTGAATTTATAAGTAAATATTAACAATATAATTAAATTTAGAATTGAGTTGAATAAGGAACTGAATTTAATTGTGAGTCGGATTGAATTGAGAACTGTAAATTAATTTAAGTACAAATTTAATTAAGAACTAAATTAATAATAATTAAATTATTATTTTAATTGAATTGAGACTTCGATTGAATTGAGTAAATAATTGAATTAAAAATTAAGTTAAGAATAAATTGAAATTGCAATTAAGTTTAATTAAATTGGAAACTGAGTTCAATTTAGAATTAGATTGAATCAAGAATTGATCACTAATTTGAGCATGGATTGAATTGAAGATTGGATTGACTGGATAATATAATTAAATTCGGAATATAATTGAATTGAGAATTGTATTAAATTTAGAATGAAATTGAATTAAATTTATAATTAAAAATTAATTTAAGCATGAATTTAATTAAGAATAAGATTGAGATTAAATGAATATTTGAATTGATTTGCGGATTGGATTAAGTTAAGAATATAATTGAATAGAGAATTGTATGGAAAATTAAATTGAGAATTAATTAAATTATTCATTGAATTCAATTGAGACTTGAATTAATCATTAAATTAAATTGAGAATTAAATAGAATTGAAATATAGTAACTGAATTAAATTAAGAATTGACAATCGATTAGGTCATGAATTGATGTGAGAATTGGATTAAATTGAAAATCGATTTTAGCATGCATTTAACTGAGAATTGAGTTGAATTGAATTAACAATTGGATTAGGAATTCATTAAATCAATAATTGAATTGAGAATTAAATTAAGAATTGGATTTGATTGGATTTGATGAGACTTTATTATATTGGATTGGATTAGATTAGAAAAATTAATTAATTATAAAATTATTTAAAAATAGGAGCTCTAATTAAAACGTGTAAACAATTAAGGTGTTAATTCAACCAAAAAAAATAAATAAAAAAAAATTCTTCGAGTACCTACAATAATACTTGAAATCATAAAAGGAATAGTAATTACCTGTTCTGTTAATGTTAAATACAACCCAAGAGTCCTTTTCAGCAATTTTCTCAACTGATATTTCGCGTTCTGATTTCATCCAGATTTTTGTAGGAAATGTCCAATTACGATGTGACTCAACATAAGTTATAAGGATATTCCACAATTTTTCGTTCGATGTTGAGATATTATCATACGTAAACCAGGTCTATAAACAATAACAATTTGATTGCATTGAATTACTTTTAATTCTATTTAACTGGAATTAATATTTCTGCTGTAAGGAAATATAAACAGATTTTGTTTTGGTTATATTTTTAATTAAAAATAAAGTGATACTTCAAACGATGTCTTAACACCCTAGACTGGATTGTTGCTTCCAAACCAGTTAAAAGATCCATCTAAATTTTGTTAAACTTAATTTATAACAAATAAGCTTCCCGTAAAAATGACCCCTACTAGAACCGTTTGAAACTAATAGTTTACGAGAAATTAATTAATTAATTAATAGTAGCAAGATTTCAGAGATGATTTTTCATTTTTAAAAATCTGATTTTTTAATTTTTTTAAGAAACTGGTTTAAATGTGTCAGTTACAAAAAAAACTGATTACGCAATTTGATTTTACAGAAAAAACTTACATAGAGAACAGATTGTGAATCATTTTTTTTGTCACTTTAAAGTTTAAATACATACTTATATATTTAAACAATTTTTTTTAAACAATGGGAAAACCGTATTTTGATTAAATTTTCTAATCCCGCAATATTAACTTCATGGTGTGTCAATTGTAAATTGACATTATTGAAACAATATCTTTCTGCAACTAATCTTCCTCGCCTAGAAAATCGGGAAAAATTAATTTTCATTCTTCCCCAAGAGTTATACCAAAATTTATTCAGATTGTTCCGCCAACTTTAAGTATGAAAAAGAAATTATTCTTTAAAACCGTTTGTTAATAAAAATGTAAACATTTTTTGGTTTCTATCTGAAAAGAACTTTTCCTTGGAGAACTGTCTCGTGCATGATTCACAGAGTCCATTTTCAAAGAGTTAAAAATAAACTATAGTTGGCAAAAACCTGCCCCTCCTCCTCGCTGCCCTTAATTAACAAATTAATATCTCGTAAACTATTAGCTGAAAAAGGTTCTAAAAAGAGTCATTTCGAAGAGCTTTTTATGTCCTAAAAAAGAAGTCAACCACATTTTTTACGAATTTCTCAACTGGAAGCAAAAATCTAAGCGAACGTGTTTGAAAATCATTTAAATGTCAACTTTTAACGACTCTATTGACTTTTTATGACGCAAATTCTATAAATGTCAATTATGACTACGTTCCAGTTCAATAGGCATAAAAAGATTGTAATTTACACGATTCATCCGCATAGGAACAAACATCCTGTATCATTAAAAAATTTTAAAGACGATTTGTACTTCTGTGAATTTCAGCATATTTGCATAAATGAATAATAGAATGATCATTAAGAAAAATCGTCTATGGAGTTACTTTTTAAATTACATATACCTGAAATCAATGTATTATTAACAAAACAAAACAAAAAAAGAAAAACACCTGTCGTTGATGATATTTGCAAATATTTCGAGGCCTTTTTGCAATAAATTGTTAATAAATATGACAATAATAAGAATAAACAAATTTTATAACATAATCATTTAATAGGTAAATAAGCAAATAGTTAAACAGACAAATAAGCAAATAATAAATATAGCATTTTCAACCAAATAGTTTAATTTTCAAACCAAAATTATTTGTTAACCAAACAGTTGCATTTTAAATTTAATAGTTTTATTTTCAAGCTAAGAATAAGAATTTTTAATCAACGAGTTGCATTTTTTAACTAAAAGGATGAATGTTCGAACCAAAAAAAAATTCTAGCAAAGCAATTGAATTTTGAACCAAGAAATATTTATCAGTCCAGAAAGAAAATTATTGCATTTTTAAGCCCAAAAAATTACAAAACCGTTGAGTTTACTGATAAAATAGTACATTTTAAACCAAAAAGAGTAATTTTCAACTAGAGTTGAATTTTCAAGTCCAAAAGAATTGTTTTTCAAGTAGGACTTTCAATCCCAAAATATAAATTAAAAAAAGTTAATGTTAAACAAATTAATTTTCAAAAAGAAAAATGAATTTTTAACAAACAAGTTGATTTTGACGCAAACAGTTGTATTTTCTATCAAATAGTTGAATTTTTACTAAAATTCTAAAATTTCAATCCTAACCGATAAATTTTCTACAAAAGAAGTATATTTACAAGCAAAGGGTTAAATTTCTTATAGAATAGTTGAATATCCAATAAAAAAGATTATTTTCAACCTAAATTTGCAGTTTTAACCAAAAAAGATGAAATTTGAAACCAAATAGATACATTTTTAACTAATAATGATTTTCCAATCAAGAAAAAAAATATATCAACCAAATTCTGAAATTTGTTAGCGAAAAAGAAGAATTTTCCACGAAACAGTTTTCTATTTTCAAACAAAAAAGTTTAAATTTCAACAAAGCAGTTATTTTTCAAAGAGATGAATCTTCATAAAAATTCTACAAAGCAGTTTAAATTTTATCCAAGTAGTTAAATTTTCAACCAAAAAAAAGATTACTTTTAAACACAATAGTTGAGTTTTCAAAAAATAATTTTACAAACAAAAATGTAATAGTAGCCTTTTAAATTAAAATAATTAACTGTGAAAAAGAAAATAAAAAATGTCATACTAAATGTTGAATTTTTAAGCCAATAAGAATAATTTTCTACAAAATAATTTTTAATTTTTAAGAAAAAAGTTAAATTTCAGTAAAATAGTTATATTTCAATCAAGGAGATGAATCCTCATCAAAAAATGAATTTTTCGAAAAGTAAATTAACTTTCGTCCGAGAAGTTAAATTTTCATCCAAAAAAAATTATTTAAACAAAATAGCTGAGTTTTTAAACAAAAATTTTTCAGCTTAAAAATTTGAAATTTCGAAAAAAATAATATGAGAGTTTTTAGTGAAAAAGAATTAATTTTAATCCAAACTGATGACTTTTCTACCAAAAATTAATTTTTGACTTGAAAGAATCAATTTCCTATCCAAATAAATATTTTTCAACCAAGTCAGTCCTGAAAAAAATGGTATCAAAATAATTTAAATGTCATCCCAAATAGACAAATTTGTAATTAAATAGTTGAATTACTAACCATTAACAAAAATTATTTTTTAACAAAATTGTTGCATTTTCAACAAAATAATAAAGAAAATTACTATAATCAAGATTTCTCAACAAAGAATGAATATAAGAGTAGACTTTTAAATTTAAAAAAAATTATCTTTCAACGAAAAATGTTTGGAATTTTTTATTGGATTCTATTAATTCCAGTTACATTTAAGCAAACGAACGAGAGAAAAAAGGAATTTTTATAGAAAACAGGGTGAAAAATAAATTCTTTAAAAAATGGGGGAAGGGGAAGGGGAAGGGGAAGGGGAAGGGGAAGGGGAAGGGGAAGGGGAAGGGGAAGGGGAAGGGGAAGGGGGAAATAGGGAATTATGGGGGAAAGTGAGATGTAAGTAGGTTAACAGTTATGGAAATTATTGGGTATGTAAATAGGTGCATGGGTAAATAGGTACGTACATAATAAGCTAGATAGGTAAATTGGTAAATAAGGAAAAAGTTGCGTAGGTAAATATGTAAATAGGTAGGTATAAAATAAGCCAAATAGATGGGTAGGTTAGGTTGATAGAGTAGTGTAAGTGAGTAGGGTTAGGCATATGATTAGCTGAGTATAGTAGGTCGGAAAGGTTAGAGGTAGGGTAGATGGATAAGAAAGGTAAAGAAGGTGTTTTGAGTATATGGGGATGGCAGGAGAGAATGGTGTGTTGTATCAAAGGCGAATAATGAAAGTAAGGTATCTTAAGTGGGTGTGGTAAGTAGAAAAGGTTAAGAGTATGGTAGATGGGTAGTGTAGATAAATAAGAAAGGTAGATAAGGTGTGTAAGGGCGTATAGTGGATAGGGCAGGTCGGAATGGTGTGCGGCAGGGAAGGCGGGTAATGAGAATGAGTAGCTTACTTTGATGAGGTAGATGGAAATGGTTAAGGAAAGCATAAGTGGGTAGGGTAGATAGGTGAGCAAGGTAAGTATGAGTGGTGAGATGGTATGCTGTAAGGAAGACTGGTAGGTCAGTTGGTTACGGCAGGTAGGAATGGTTAATTGGCAGGATAGGTGGGTAGGGTAGGCGGATAGGATAAGTAGGTGTAATATGTAGAGATAGCTAGAGGATAGGATAGGTGGGAAGAGAAGTTGGCCAGGGTATGTGGTGATGCTATGTAGTAGTGAAGATCTACGGCTTAGGTTGGTAGGGTAGGTGGGAATGGTTAAAGGATAGGATAGGTAGATAGGTTAAGTGGATAATAACGATCGCTGAAGTATATGGGTATGGTTAGAGGATGGAATAGGTGGATAGGGTAGATGGGTAAGGAAGGTGGTTAGGGTAGCTAAGGATAGTTAGTGGGAAGGGTATGAGAGTATGATTAGTGAGTAGGGCAAGTAGGAATTTTATTTTAGAAGGGAAGGTGGGTAGGGAAGTTGGATAGCGTAGGTGAAAGTGAAGCTTAGGTGAGTAGGGTTGTTGGTAATAGTTAAAGGGTAGAATAGGTGCGTAAGGAAGGTGGGTAAGGATTAAATAAATAAGTAATGTAATAATAAATGAAATAAAAATTGACAAACCTGATTAATAGTGGCAGATTCACTTTCGTAATTCCTGTTTACAAAAACCACCGGATATCCATTTTGAGTGATCCATGAAGACATCACATCCCTCAATTCTAGATTTTCCGAAAAGTTCTGAGCCCCTATAGCCTCCCAAAATGATTCCAAATTTCCGTTTCCATAAATCCTTTAACAAGTAATTTTCCCATCATTAGCTTTGAGTTCTACAATTTTTCTTCTAATAGGAAATATAATGTGATGCATGTAATTTGGAAGCATTTTAGCGCCAGATACCCACCACCTGCTAAGGAATTTCTGGTAGCCGCTCCTAAAGGCAGTTTCACTTATCAGGCCATGCAACATGCGAATAAGACATGCACCTACGACCAATTTTTATAATCAACAAACTTATCAACTTTTCATTGAAATACATTAGTGTTGACTCAAGGTTTTCGAAAATTTCAAAATTTTAGGTTTTTTGCAGTACTGTCCCATTTTGTTACATTCAAAAATGTAGGAAGAAAACACATGATTAAAAATTGCGTCCAAACGTAAAAATGTCCCAATAAGTACCACATGAAAGTGCAAGAAGGGTTTTTTGCATTGTTTAAACATTAATTTTTATTTATAGCAGTTTTTAAAACTTTTTATTAAAATCAACAAAATATTTTATTAAACTTAACAAAGCTAATTTTTTAAACAGTTGCGCTTTTTTATCACGTCTTTGGCTGGTTTTTAAATATGCTTAAAAAGTATAGCCTAAATTTCACTTTTTCTGAATTATTCTTATTGCTTAATAAATCTTATAATTGCTTTAATCTAATTTATAGAAGTGAAGAGTTAATTTTTTCATTGCAGCTGACTATTTATTGTTTAAAAAAGTAAGGATTAATTAAAATCAACCTTTATTAGGAAAAGTCTTTAAAAAATGGATTTCTTGCCACTTTTAACCAATTCCAATATTAGTCCTAATCTTTCGTTTTTTAAACTTATTACTAATTATGTTGATAATTAATTTTCTCATAATAGCAAGAATTAATGTTTGAAATACTAGCCAGATTAAAGGATTAAATTAGAGGACATTTTTACTAAATAATAATAATTTTGAAAAAGAAAAGGTTCATGAATAATATTCATGGGATAACTTTTTATTGCACCATATAAGAGATTTGGAGGGGTTGAAATAAAACAATAATAACGAGTGAATTGTCGTAGAAGAGTTGAAGGGTGTTGCAAAAAATTCTAAACTTTTGGTTTTTTGAGCCACCCTAATATAGATTTTATTTTAGGGTGGACCAAAAAAAGACTTTATTTTTTTTCAAACGGAACACCTGAAAAGTTTTTCTTCAGGTGTCAAAATTGAAACCTGATTTTTGGCAGAGTTTAAGAAAAATATTTAGAGATCCTCCAAGTTGGTTTTCGTAAATAAAATGATTTTTTTTTAAATATTTTCTGCCAATGAATTTTTTCTTCGTCATGAATACATTGTAATCTTTTTATTCAAGTTCATCATTCAGATTGTTAGCACACCTAAAAAAACGTGTAGACATAATTCTGAGTGATTTATTTCGATGAATGTATGCAGGCCGAAGTAAAAATACACAAACAGCGATTATTTAAATAAAATAACAATTTTAAAGAGGGGTTCCTGAGTCTTTTTTTTTAATTCAGCCAAAAATGAGGGGTGTTTTTGACAACAATAACCACTTTGTAGGGATACCAGTTAAGAAGAAAAAACCTTTTTTGGACAACATAGATAAAATGCAGAAAATCATCAGAATATTATCAGACTATTATCTTACCCTTGCTATAATGATCTTGAGGGTCGGAAGCATGCAAATGGGAAGCATGTATCTTGGATTGAAGTGACCTTGAAACACTGTAACCATCACGATCCATAATTTTCCATTGAACATCTGATTCGAATGAACCGGATGTGTCGAATGCCGTATCTATCTAAAAGAGGAAGCTCGTAAAAAAAAATATATATATACATATATGGGTGTATAGGTGTGTCTAGTAAGTGGAAAAGAGCAAGGCCTTACTATACCTGAATGAAAAATCAAAATGTAAAGTGCAAAGCTTATACAATTTAAACCCCTAAGAAACTATCTTGAAAAGCCTTTTGCTGTTCCCTAAGAAAATAGCAATCTTCAAAAAGTGTTTGTTGTTCCTAAGAAAGTGAAAATCTTAGAAAAGTATGTATTATTACCTGAGAAAGTAACAATTTAAATAAAGTGTTCGTTGTTGCTTGAAAAAGAAGAAATTTTGGAAAAATCTTAGACATTTGTTTATTGTTTCCTAAGAGAGTAACAATCTTGAAAAGATGTTTACTGTTTCGCAAAAAAAAATAACAATCCTGTAAAAGTTTTTATTGTTACAGAAGAAACAAACAATATTGAAAAAGTGTTTGATGTATTCAAAGAAAATAAGAATTGTGGAAAATTCTTTTATTTTACCCGGCGAAAGTAGCAATCTTCAAAAAACGTCTGTTGTTTTCTTGAGCAAAAAGAAATTTTGAACAAATGTTTCTTGTTTCTTTACAAAGCGACAATCTTGCGTAATTCTTTGTTGTTTCCCAAAATAGTAACAATCTTGGAACGATGTTTGCTGTATCAAAAAAAATCTTTTAGAGAGGTTTATTGTTCTATAAGAATGAAAATATCTTGGACAAGTTTTTGTTCCCTAAGAAAATACAAATCTTAAGAAAGTATTTGGTATATCCCAATAAAGTAAGAATCTTAAAAAATATTTTCCATTTTCCTGAGAAAGTTTTAATCTTTGAAAAGTGTCGCTTCTTAAACAAGAAGCAATCTTGGAAAAATTTTTGTTTTTATTGAAGAAAGCAAAAATCTTGCAAAAGTGTTTATTGTTTCATAAAAAAGGAATGAGCTTGAAAAGATGTTTGTTGCTTAAAAACAAAAATCATGCAAAAGTGTTTATGGTTCCATAAGAATAAAAAAATCTTGGAAAATGTTTGTAGTTTTCTAAGAAATTAAACTTTTTCAGGAAGTATTTGTTGTATCCCTAGAAAACAAGAATCTTGGAAAAGTATCTTTCTTTTTTCTAAAAAGTTGCAATCCACGAAAAGTGTTGTTTCCTAAGCAAAAAGCAATGTTGGAAAAATGTGCTTATTCTCCCTATGAAAGCACCATTGGTGCAAAAGTATTTGTTGTATTTAAAGAAAATAGCTATATTAAAAAATTTTTTGTTGTTTCCTAAAAATAACAATCTTGGAAAAGTATTTTTTTTCCCTGAGAAAGCAAAAAAACCTTCGAAAAGTGTTTCTTGCTCTATAAGAAAGTTACAATCTTGGAAAAGTGTTTGTGGTTCCCGAAAAAAGAAGCAATTTTATAAAAGTGGTTTTTATTTCTTAAGAAAGTTAAAATCTTCAAAAAGTGCTTCTTCTTCACTGAGATTGTAACAATCTTAGAAATGTGACTTTTTTCCTCTCAATGTAAAACGAATATAATACATTAATATTATATCAATATAAAATATCAAACGGAATGTCACTATCTTGCAAAAGTCTTTGTTGCTTTCTAAGGAAGTAACAATATTGGAAAAATGTTTATTATTTCACAAGAAATTAAAAATCTTTAAAAAAATTTTTTTGCTTATTAAAAAAGTAACAATCTCGAAAAATTACTTATTGCTCCCTACTTGTTTCCTAATCATTTAAGAATACTCGAATGTTGTTTTTTTTCCTAAATTATAAACTAATATAAAATCATGTATCAATATAAAATACCAATCCGAAAGTAATAATCTTAGAAAATTGTTTATTCTTTTCTTAAAAAATAAGAATCAAGAAAAGATGTCCATTGTTTCACAAGAAATTAATAATCTTGAAAAAGTGTTTGTTATTTTCTAAAGAAGTTACAACCTCGAAAAAGTGCTTGCTCCCTAAGAAAACAACAATCTTGGAAAATTTTTGTTGTTCCTTATTTGCTGTTTTCTAAGAAAGTAAGAATCTTAGAAAAGTGTTTTTTGCTAACAAAAGTTTGTTTGTTAAAGTCTGGTAAAAGTGTTTTTTGTTCCCCTAAAATGCAATGATCTTTGAAAAGTGTTTTTTATTTCATAGATGTTAAACAAATATGAAATCATATATCAACATAAAAGACCAACCGCGAAAGTAATAATCTTAAAAATTTGTTTGTTGTTTTCTGAAAAAGTAAGAATCATGTAAAGATTTTTATTGTTTCACAAGAAATCAACAAGCTTGGAAAATTGTTTTTTGTTCTCTATAAAAGGAACACTCTTTTAAAAGCGTCTTTTATTCCTTAACAAAGTTAAAATCTTGGTAATGTGTTTTTTCTTCTTTAAAAATGTAACAATCATTAAAAAAATGTCTGTTGCTCTTTAAGAAAGTGACAATCGTAAAAAAGTGTTTTTCTTTCAATGCAAAACGAAAAGTGTTTTTTGTTCCCTAAGAATGTAAGAATCTTGAGGAAGGGTTTCTCGTTTCCTAAATGTTAAGCGAATATAAAATCATATATCAATATAAAATACTAACCCGAAACTAACAGTCTTAGAAAATTGTTTTCCCTTTTTTAAAAAAAAATAAGAAACGTGGAAAGATAATTATTGTTTGACGAAAGTTTTTATTGTTCCCTAAGAAAGCAACAATCTTAGGACATGTTTGATGTTCCTTATTTTCTGTTTTATAAAAAAGTAAAAATCTTGGTAAATTGTTTGTTGAATCCTAAAAAAAAGTAACAATCTTGCAACTGTTTATTATTTTCGAAGAAAGTAAGAATTTTAAAAAGTGTTTGTTGTGTCCTAAAAAAATTACATTCTTGGGAAAGTATTTTTTGCCCCCGCCCCCAAGAATGTCAGACTCCTGAACGAGTGAATTTTATTTCCTAAGTTTTAAACGAATATAATATCATATATTAATATAAAATATCAACTCGAAACTAGTAATATTAGAAGGTTCTTTGTTTTCTGAAAAAGTAAGAATCGTGGAAAGATGTTTGTTGTTCGTTATTCACTGTTCCCTAAGAAAGCAAAAGTCCTGGAAAAGTGTTTGTTATTTCCTGAGCAAATAACAATCTTGTAAAACTATCCACTCAGAAAAAAATTTGTTTTAAAACAAACACATCGTCCTCTTGCCCGTTTTGTTTTGTACCACTGGAATATCTTTTTTATACAAAAAGAAGTTATTTTTCTTCAAGATTATTTGAAGTTTGTCGCAAAAGGATGATGTTTGCTTTAGACAAAATATTTTTCAGAGAAATGAAACTCCTTTTAACTATAAATTTAATAGGAGATTCCATTTGTATTAAGAAGCATCCTTCTGATACAAGAGAAAATTTCTCTCAGTGTCTGTTGTTTTATAAGAAACAGTTTCTGTTATTTCTAAAGAAAGTGTTTGTCGTTACATAAAAATGTTTGTTGTTTCCTCAATCTTAAACCAATATGATATATCAATATTTTATCAGTATAAATTGTCAAAAAAAAAGTAATAATCTTGTAAAAGTGTTAGTAGTTTCCTAAGAATGTAGAAATTTCGAAAAATTGTTTGTTTTTCCCTAAATATGAAACAAATATAATAAGGCCTTGCCAAAAAATGAATGAATGACTTGCTTCTCTAAGAAGTGCGTGGCTGAAATAAATAAGAGATCCTTCCAAAAGCCAAGAATCCGTCCAATTTTGAGTGTTGACTAATCCACCCAACCATTGTTCACCAACTCGATGAATTAAATTCTTGATGGCATTCATTTTTATCACTACAGCTGACTTATCACCAACATAAAAGAGTTCTTCTCTAAAAACAAAGTTGTTCCAAATATGTCTGAATTACAACCAACTCTCCTCATTTGAATCAGTGGAATTTTACAGAAAATCAGTGACTTCTTTTTGTATTTCTTTTTTGTGAAATGATTTCAATTCGGATTGGAAAATTTTAAATGCAAAGAACTCACTTGATTGATATCAATCCGGGACTTCCCGTCCCATCTACTATCATAGGGAGACCAATCACGTCTATTTTCTTCATAGGATAAGTGATGTTGAACAAACTGACCAAATTGTCCAATACTACATCAATTTTATCCATAAAATATGTCATTTCCAGTTTTCTTTCTGAATCTCCCCAAAAGTTTATTGGGATTTTAGGTTCACCGTAGTCAGTTTTTACAATAAACTGAATGTTGCCTTCGATAAAAGCTAAATTGTGAGGAGAGAGTAGTTCAGTCTCTTCAAAAATATCGAGGATTTGGCCATCGAAACTGTTCAAAACGATTTTTTAATAATCAGAGATTTTATTATACACAAATTTATTTTACAAATTAAATTTATTAATTAATAATAATATACACTGCCCTCGGAAATATTGAAATAATAAACATCTGTTGCACAAGGAAGATGCATAATATCACAGGGTCATAAGAAAGAAATTTCTAGTTTATAACTCAAGAACTAGTAATTCTTTTTTAAGTTTTCTTAGCTTCGAAGAAATATAATATTTAAAATATTTCGTCCTCTAAATTTCACATCTCTACCTTTAGTTCTGTCAATATTGTCGTGTTTCAAAGTCATCAGTGATGTTTTTCATTGCTTCGACTGGCCTTGTAGATAATTTCCGAAATTAGTGTACATTATTAATCAATACTAACTTTAATTATTAAAATTATAAAAAAAAGAGTTTAAGTTATACACTTAATGTTCTTTGAAGGATTGAAATGAAATGCAGCAATTTTTGTCCTACTGAAGTCTACTTACGAGTCGTTTGACATCTTGAGTGGCATGTTCGAGAGGACTCTCATTTCTCTGGGACGTGACACAGACAGGGAGAAACAAGCCTTAAATTTCATGTCATCAAAAATGGGAAAAAGTCGATGTGAGTTCATAGGTTTCAGCTGAGTTGCTATTAACCATCTTTTAAAGTAAAGTGCAAAAATATATTTAAAATTCTTTTCTTTTTCACTGCATATTCTTACATTTAGTACATTTATTTCTATTAAAAATTTATTAATAAATAATTTCATTATGTAAAAAAAATGTGCTGCCTTTTCGCATTCATTATTTAAAGTTCACAAGAGACAAATATTCATCTGAAAATTGAACATTTTAATTTTTTATACCTAAAGGAGTTCTCTTTGAAAATAAAAATTAAAAACAGCGCATATTTACAAATCTTAGGATTTAATTAAATTACATAATTTTTTTAAGTTTCCAGAAAAAATATTACTATTTTATTTTTTACTAGAAATATTATAAAAATTAATGTATAAACTTAAGATAGTTTAAAGTGAGCTTGAATGGTTATAAAAGTTTTAAAATTGAAATTAAAAGTTTTGTTCTTGTCAGCAGTAATGAACGGAAAATTCGATTTTATATCCATTAAAACTAAATGAAAAGACCTCTGACTTTTTCTGATGAGTTCTGGACTAAAGAGTTTTATTTTTTAATTATCTTCTTTAAGTAGTTTTTGTATGAAAAAATTAATAACGATATTTTTATACAAAGTTTTTAGAAAATAAACTTTTGGGCAATAAAATATCCAGAAACAAAAATTTGGAATAGGAAATTCTAGCTATTATAAAATTTGCGACAATTTGAAATTTCCGTACAATAAAAGTCCCCAGAAATTGTAATATTGCTTACTTTGTAAATCTCCTATAAAAGATAATTTCCAAAATAAAATTGACAGCTGAAAATTTTTAAGTTATAAAATTACAAATTACAAATAGGTGAAAAAAATTTTATAATAAGTAACTTATAAAATGAAAATACTAAATAAAACCAATAAATATGTTTATCAAATGAAAGTATTTTATTTATGTTTTTTTTATTTAATATTTAACGATTTTTCAATATGTTTGTCTTTTTAGTCTTAAATTATATTATTTAGAAATTTTTAAATGTCAAATATTTTTTAATTTTGAGAATTTTTCTATTTCTAATATTTTCTCTAAAATAACATTTATTATTGCAGTTGAGTTTCCATTAGGGTGGTCCTAAAATGGATTGGATTTTTTTTCTTAAATTTTTATGAATACCGGGCGGAAGTTTGTCGGGAATTATAATTTGTTTTCGGTTTTTTTAACGTAAATTGTTTCTTGTACATAAATTTTCTCTTTGAACTGACAATTAAATGTTTACGTAAATTGTTTAAACAATTTATTATTGATTTGAACAATTTTCTTATAGAGTAGAGCTAGAAAGTCGCGGTTTTTATAAACAAATTCTACTCTTTCTACAATTTAATGTTAAGAAGAATGATTGTTAAAACAATTCATCATCATTGTTAATGATATTTTATTTTCTCAGAATAATGCTAAAAAATTGCAGCTGGAAAAAAATCAGCCCCCCTCCCTCGGATATTACAATATTTGCAATTCCACATTCTTTCTTTTATTATTTGAAATAAATTTCTTGTTGTAATCTAAAACAAAACTTTTACAAGTCATTTAAACCCTAGTCCTACCACCTGCTCCTAATTATTCCATTCTTTTTTTAACATTGGAAAAAGAGCGAAAATAATTCACTTAAAGCAATAATAATATTTGAAAAATATTTTTTTTGATTTTGTCTTATTATTTATTTATAACTAAAAAGACGAAGGAAAGTTAAATATTTTAGGAGAAACCGCAACTTTCTAGCACTTATCTAAGAGAAAATATTTTTACACAACATTAAGTTGTTTAAACAACTTTTTTGTTTACTTTTAATAAGTATTGTCTTACTATGTAAAAAAAGATCCGAAATTTAAACATTTCAGAAAAAAGCCGCAACTATTAGACATTGATATGGATGAAGATAGTCACTAACAACAATAATTTGTTTAAACAATCATTTGTGTTAAATATCAATAGTTGAAAAAAAACAAACAGTTGGAAATTTCAGAAAAAACCGCAGCATTTCAATATTAAGCAAAAATAATATTATTCACCATGATCATAAATTATTTAAATCATTATTTTTGTTAACTTGAAATAATTAATACTTCACTCTAATTGAAAATTGGACAGAAAGCCAGACAATTTATAAAAAACGCATCTTTCCAGCATAACTCAAATGAAACATTATTAATCATAAGAATACATTGTTTAAACAATTAATTTTCTCGACTTTAATTAATTATTCAACTCACTTTAAATAAAAATTAGACAAAAAGTGAAACTTATGTTTAAAACTGCAATTTTCTACCATTATTCTGAGATAATATCATTAACAATATTAATCAATTATTTAAACAATAATTATTGTGAACATGATTCAACTATTACCTCCCTATAATTGAAAATTGGACAAAAGTTTTAAAAAATTTTAACCGCGACTTCCTGACTCGATTCTATGAAAAAATTGCTAAAAGCAATATTAAATTGTTTAAACAATTTATGTAGACATCGAAATATCAGTATAAAGTCGTATATAATGTACAAGAACCCATTTGCATTAAAAAAAGGCAAAAAAATTAGAATTAGCGCCAAAATTTCTCAAACCCGTTAGTTGATTTATGGGGTTTCTTTGGGATCCTATAAAACAAACTTATAGGGGTTATATTTGAAGTGAAATTTTAGTTTTTGAATAGAAATGAAATTTAAACATTTTTAATAGGATTTTTGAAGAGAAATATTAAGTTTCAAATTGATTCAGATAATATTGAAGATTCAAAATGAAATGTACAAAAACGTATTTTTTTCTTACGGGAAATACGTGTTAAACTTCATGGGGCTTGCGGCACCTCTAAATATGTATTTTTTGAAATGGATTTATTTTTGTTTGGATTCAAACAAATTTCCTCATGGTATTCATAAAAAATCGAAAGAAAAATTTCTGGACCACCGTAGTATCCATTCATCCGTCTGCCGTACTTATTCCCAGACGGAGAGGTGAGGGGAAATTAAGGGAAGCGAAGTAGGAGAAGTGGGAGGGACCACAGGGTACTTACGGGAGATGAGGTGTGAAAAAATAGGGAAAGTGAGGGTAAATGATGGGTGAGGAAGTCATGGTAAATGATTCAATATTGATTCATTAATGGTGGGAAGGAGGGAGAGTGAGGGTAAATTAAAGGAAGTAGGGGAAATGATTGGACAAGAGAAAGCATATTGAGGGGAATTGGGGGAAGAGCTAGTAGGCTAGAGCAGATGTGGAGGGAGGGGTGGAGAAAGGGGAAGTCTTACATATCTGGAGAAGTGAGGAGAGAGGGAAGTACAGGAGCAAGAAATTTTGAAGGGGGGGGAGGGTGGAGCAAAAGGTGAAGTGTGGTTAGGACAACGAGGGGAGAAATTAGGGAACATAAGGGGAAGTAAGAGAGGGAAAGTATGGAAGGGAAAGGTTTTGACGACTGAATTAAAAGAAACCCTTTTTTTAGGCGCGCGGCGTCTACTTTGAGAAAAAAATGCAACATATTGCGTCCCAAGTGATTTTGTGACATTACGTGTAGGTCCTGCTCAATTTGAAATGGATTCGGTCATTTCAAATTTTTTAATAAATTTTAAAAATAAAAAATAAAACTTGATTGAGATTAATTGTAGTCACAAAATTCGGATTCCCCGATAAATTTTACAAAAATGAATACATTTAAATAATTGAATGAAAACCAACCTAATTTCAGTATTTTCTGTATAGCGCATGCGTCGTGCCTACAACTGGATTGGTTACTTTTGGCGCGCTTATTTAAAATAATTATTTTTCATAATTGTTTGCAACAAATGATGATTACAAAGTGCATAAAGATATAAGAATGTTTTTAAATTCATGTTTATTGTTAAAAAGGCATTGTTTTTTTTAACTCAGAATCGATTTATTTATTTTTAAGGAATTAAAATCATCCAATTATTTTAAGTTTAGATTGATAAGTATCTTTTTTGTAACCAATCCACTTATTGCTGCGACGCATGCGTAATACGAAAAGATCCAAAAATTGGGAGCCTTAAGGTTCTCTAATTCAGATGAAATATAATTTAGCGACCATTGCTAAAATTAGTTTGTATTAATAATAAAATTACTCATCTCTCACCTAGATTCGCCACTTGCAGTAAAATTGGAAAAAGAAATAGCACAATTATTGGCTGGAACCTCGTACTCAATTTCCAAAGAGTAATTGCCCGTTTCCATAGGCGCTGCCGGATGAATAACATGAACCTCACCCACTTGGTCGATTTCGTAATTACTAATTCCAGTTTTTTTCGATGTGTCGTTGCCTAATTCTGTAATCAGATTTTCATCATCTCTTCTCATTTCCACCCCCTCTCCATTTTTGTCGACTGCCCCCTTTTCTTGAGACGTATTGTTGTTACTCCCTGAAGGGAGTGACTCGTTATTATCCTCATTAACTTTAACGTTAACATTAACGTTATCGTTATCACTTTGAGAGACAGTTCCGTTCTCGATTGCTCCTTCCGACAGCTTCTCCAAGTTCGAGGGAATTGTAATTGTATCAGACACTTCAGTTGTGAAAGTTCCGACTACCCCTTCCGTAATTCCTGAAGCATAACAGTTGATAATAACACCAGAGGTGTAAGCTTATCGTCAACATTTCCTTCAAAGATATACACTTATCGCGGTTACTAATTCACACAAATTATCAGGGCCTAAAATGTTCCTTGTTTCAACAGATAGACTTTTTTCAGTCCAACATCAAAGGGTGTGCTTATTTCAAATATAATTTATAAATAAATTTCTTAATCTTTTCACCTTTTCCTTGTTTTTCTACTGAAGTGCAAACTGAATTACAGTCGGCCCTCTGAATAATGCCGGAAATGGGCTGGTATGGGAGTATTTTCGGCGGTCCGCTCTTCCTGAATAATGCCACACGTCAGTTATCTACCCCCCACCCCACACACACACACACACAAGTATGAAGTGCATATGTTTGAAATTTCTTCACGATTATTATTAAAAAAAGCGATTCGTTTTTGTACAAGCCTTGATTCGGTAAGTATTTGATTAATTATTATATGTACTATAAAGCATTAATCTGGTACACGGTTTGTTTTCGTACATTGATTTGAGTGGCACTGTTCAGAGAGACTGGATTGAAATTCTGGCGCTGGAAGTGATAGCAAGATGGCGGGGGATAGATCGAGCAAAAATAAGGAGAAACGGCACTATTCCGAGTGGCATTATTCAGAGGGCGAATTGTAATAGAACCGAGTTTCTAAAGTTGCACGAGAACACGCGAAAATAAAAATGGTCGAAAACTGGTGAAGGCCTGGGACTGGGGGAAACCCAACCCGTTAAAATTCAACTGTTTTGTTTTTTAGAGAGAATTCGTCTTAATGGTTTAAAAGTCCAAAAAGTTTGATGAATAGTCATCCATTTTCGTTAAAAATTTAATAGTTTAGGTTGAATATTCAACACTATTTTCGCAGAAAATTAAATTGTTTGATTAAAAATGATCTTTTTTGCTGAAA
The DNA here is from genome assembly GCF_010883055.1 of Belonocnema kinseyi. NCBI lineage: Eukaryota > Metazoa > Arthropoda > Insecta > Hymenoptera > Cynipidae > Belonocnema > Belonocnema kinseyi. The sequence continues at coordinate 27,673,300 of NC_046660.1, forward strand.
ATTCATATTTTTGAACTAAAAATTCCACAGCTTTCTAGAAAAATCGTCTTCATGGCTTGAAAATTAGATCATTTTCTTCACATTTTTTTCTTTCATGGCTAAGACATCGTTTTTTGTTGGAATAAACTGAAAAAATTTTCCTGGGTAAAAATTCAACTATTTAGTTGAAAACTTATGTATATATTTCGATTAAAATTGGTGTATTTTGGTAAAAAAATCAAGTATCTAGTTGAAAATTGATGCATTTTCTTGAATATTTGTATTAGATCGTAAAAAATTATTCCTTTTGATTGAAATTTCACCTTGTTGGTTGATAATATAACTATTTGGTTTGAAAATCAATTTTCTGTGTTTAAAGTTAACTTTTTAATAAAAGTTTTTATTTGCCGATTGAAAATTCAACTGTTTTCTAGAGAATAATTCTTTTTCGTCTGGAAATTTCACATTTTTAATGAAATTTTATTCTTTATTGAGTTAAAAATATTCCTTGGTTGAAAATTATACTCTTTGGTTCGAAATTAAATTTTTCTTTAAGGATAAATTTTTGACTAAATTTTAATGTTTTCCGGGTCAGAATTAAACTATATTGTCGAAATTAAATTTTAGTGGATCAAAAATTCGACATTTTGAAATAATTTTTTTTTATTGTTGACTGTCAACTATAGTATGATTGAAAATTCATCATTTTAATACAAATTTATTTCTGTTCTTAAAAAATTAACTATTTTATCGAGAGAAAAAAAAAATTGAATTCATGCCCTTGATTAAAAATTTAATTTTTTTGTTAAAACTTATCTTTTGTTGAAAAGTCTTTTATTTATTGGAAATTAATTTGGTATAAAAAATTCGCCTTTGTGGCTTAAAAATTCGAATTTTTAATAACATTTTTTTCATCCTCGAGTAAAAAATATTTCTTGATGGAAGATTTAATTATTTGGTCTTAGATTAAATTTTTGGTTTAAAAATTATTATTTCACTGAACTTTAATATTTTTTATATAAAAATATAAATTTTTGTAGAAAATTCGTCTTTGTTAAATAGAAATACCATAATTTATATGAACATTTTTTTCTTTATCGAGAGAAAAATATATTTTGGTTAAAAACAACTCTTTTGTTAAAAAATATATCTTCTTCGTTTGAAAATTTATCACGTTTAATAGAAATTTAATGTCTTTTGGTTAAAAATACAACTGTTTGTTTTAAAATGCATGTACTTTTGTTGAAAATGTAACAGTTTTGTTAAGATTCATTTTTTTTATTTAAGGGTTTTAGATTTAAAATATTTGTTGGTAGAAATATCAACTATTAAATTTTTTGTTGAGACTTATATATTTTTGTCTTAAAAATTCAACTTCGTTGAACATAATTTTCGTATAAAATTCATTTCTTTTCTTGAAAATTTAAATATTTTATCAAAAATTCTTTTTTTTAATTCACACTTTGTTGGAAATTTAAATATTTTGTTAAAACTTAACTTTTTGTTGAAAAATCTTTTCATAATTAAAAAATCATTATTTGAATTGAAAATTTAACTATTCCATGCCCTTTGTATTGAAAATTAGTTTTTTACCTGAAAATATAACTGTTTCATTTTTCCTTTAAAATTGATTTTTTGATTGAAAATTGTACTGGTTGAAATTTCAGATCTTTTCTTAAAAATTCTTCTTTCTTGGTAAGAAATCAATTTTGTTAGTTAAAAATTTCAATTATTAGTAGTTAAAGATTTATCTCTTTGGTTAAAAATTTAAAATGTTTCTTAAAAATTGATTTTATTTCGTCGACATTATTGCCTTCATGTATTAAATTAAAATATTCTATTTTGAGATGAATTCAACTGAATTTTATTTTTAATTAAAATATCAACTATTCAATTTTTTTCTCTATTATTTTTTTGGTTGAAGATTCCTCTCTTTGGTGGAAAATTCAACTCTTTAATTATAAACTAAATTCACATATTTTGTTGTAAATTCATTTTTTTTTTTTTTTGTAAAAAATTAATCTTCTTGGTTGATAATATTTTTTCGTTGCATATTCAACTACGATATTGAAATTACAATTAATTTCTCAATAATTAATTTTCTTTGTCAAAGATGCATTTCTTTACTCAAAAATATAGATCATTTTCTAAAAAAAAATTTTTCAATAAAAATTATGTTTTTATTGAAAAATGTATGCATTCCTTATTGGTTAAAAATTGATATTTGTAGTTTGAAATAAAATTATTTTGGTATAAGATTCAAGCACTCGGTTGGAAATTGATCTACTATTTGGTTGATTATTTAAATATTTTGTTGAAAATTCGTATTTTTTTGGTTGAATTAAACTTCTTTTAATTAAAAATTAAAATTGTTCTTAAATTTAGTTTAAAAACTTACATTAAAAACTAAACTAATTGGTTGAATGTTGAAGCTTGTTATCCATACAGTTGAAAAAATGTGGCTTTTTGTTTGCTTTGTGTTGTAATTGTGTAGGTGGGAGATCGACAAAAAGTATAAAGTTCGAAATCTAAAAAATGTTAAGCCCTGAAAATTATTTAATCAGTTTTTGTTCTCAGGATTAATTATAGTTTCTTAAATAAAATTTAAGTACCAGTTATCAAATTATCCATAGTTGTACTATTCATCTCATTATCAGCCTCCTCGCCCAAAACTGTAGTTGAATTATTATCTTCCTCTGTCCCCCTTCTTTTTCTGCTTTTACCATTTTCTGCCTCTTTACTTAATGAGATCAATCGGTACTTGACCGTATTTATATTTTTAGCATTTAAAATCAATTTTTCCAAACTTTCTGTGTCATTTTGTCGAAACTGAATTACAATTCGACCATGGATTTTTGAAATTGTTTGGTTGACAAAAATCGGTGTCAAACTGATACTGTATCTCAAAGGGTAAACAGAAGGTGAAAGTGTGTGCTTTTCTGTCAATTCTTCAATTTTGTCTTCTCCTTCTTCGATCAAAGCCAACGGATCGTGAGCCTGTTAAAAATTCTTTCATAAATAATACAAAATCTTATTCTTCCTGCACTGGATATATGCATGTTAGGGTAGTCCAAGAACTAACTGGATTTTTTTTTAATTTTTCTGATCTCTCTCTCAAAGTTCCCCCTTTACTTCCCCTGCCCCTTTCCATCCCTTATTAAGCTCTCTTACCGCATACTTCCCACCCATCATACTTCCCCTACTTCCTTCATCCAATTCCATACTCTCCTACTTCCCTTCCTCCTCTTCTCGTTACTATTATTTTACCTCCCTTAAACGCCTCCTATCCCCTCCCCAGCTTAGCAATCACTCGCCCCTAATCCCCCTTTCCTCTCTTACTCCCATACTTCTACTCCCAATCTCCTCTACTACCCTTCCCCTACTTCCTATTTCCTCATTAATTCTCTTGCTTTCTCTAGTTCTCCTACCCTCGCTCCTACCACTCCCTTTCCGACACTGCCATTTTCTTCTCTTCTTCCCCACTTTCCCTTTCTCTCCCTCTATCATACGCTATTTCCTCCCCTTTCGCCACTACTCCCCCTACTCTGCACTCTTTTCTCGTCCTCTACTTCCTATCTATCCTATTTCTCCTGCCTCTTCTCTCCCTACTCTGCCATCAATCGACCTTATCTCCCTTGTTAACCTAGCTCCCTTCTTCTACTCCACCCCTAATATCATCACTCCTACTTCGCATTCTTTCTACTTCCCCTCCCTCTTCTACTCATCCTACCCTCATTATAACCCACTACCCTACTGCATCTACCTTACTTCATCCTACCATCACCATTGTTCCTAGTGACCCTCTCCATGCCTGATACCCCTTCCACTCTAACACTTCCCCTTCCTAAAATTCTAGGGAGAAAAACTATGAAAGGACGGCTGGATGGAGCTCTGACCGTAAGTATAATGGTTTCTGCCCTAAACTATGAAACTCTAAAACTTAAAACTTATTTTCTGATTCGAAAAAAATGATTCATCACTGTACAAAGTTGAGAAAACGTGCCCCTCGTGTGGAAAAAAATCCCCCCCCCCCTTTTTCTCTAACTCTGGGCATATTTTCAATTAGTCTTTTTTCCATCGATTGTCTTTAATTTTTTCTTACATTTTCTCTCAACCTAATTTAATTTTAAGGTAGGGAAGGCAGGGATAGAGAAGGGATACTAAGGGAGGGAGAGAAGACTGATTTGAAATTAGGGGAGGAAATAAGAAATAGAATGGAAGGGAAAGTAAAGAGTGAAGGAGAAGTAGGAGCGGAGAAGTAGGAAGAGAGGAAGCTTGGGGAGAAGAAGTAGGATTGAATAGGGGAGGAAGACGGATCATTATGAGGGGTGGGGGTTGACTGACTAAATTAGCGTCTTAATAGAAATTGAGATCATAAAAATTAAAAAACATGGGACGACCCTAATATACGTACGTATAGCTTACTTTCTTCTCTGAAAAAGAAGCAATGTGGACACCAACAAATCCTGCAGCAACTACACAGATTAAGACGATAAGAGCAGTAATTGCGAGTTTTCTATGTGAGATGAAGCAACCCCCCTCCCTATTGTACTTTATATGATCCACTGCAAATTCGGTCCGGTTCCGTGGAAGCTCCAACTGCGCCATATTGGCAGCTAAACAAAAATAAAACAATTTTCTCAACTCGTCAGAGAAATAAAAGCTTTTTACTTCAGAAATTATTTATAATGAAACAAAAATGTTAAGGGTCACAACTCTTAATTCTGTGACGGTACTTAAGTTAGGGAAGATGAGCTTCCACAACTTCTCTAAGGAACATGAAAGTTGGGTGCAGCCGTATTTTTAACAGAAGGTCTCGCATTTGCTCGGATTGGCGAAGGGAAAGGAAAACTGCAGAAAACCTCTGGCTTCCAGAGGTTGAGTTTCTTAACCGATTTTTAAGTTTTTATTTAAGATTGCAGCTGAATGAATTTAAAAGCGGAAGATAATAATAATAATAATAATAATAATAATAATAATAATAATGATAATAATAAAAAAATAATAATAATATTATGAGCTTATGGGCCTCGGTGGCTCAGTTGGTTAGACACTCGGAATTCACCTCAGAGGTCCGGGGTTCGATCCCTGAGCCGGTGCCTCTGGAAATTTTGCAATGTACCTTTACCGAGGCTCTGGTGGTTCGGAACCCACCTTAACCTGTAGGTCCCCCCATCGTGCACTTAACTGCAACCCAGTCCGTCAATGATGGGGTAAAAACCAGGCTTTGTCTAATATGTCTGGGCAGACTGCTCTCATCAGATCACTTGATTGCATTATAAAAATGCGTCCGTGACTGATGATATGTACCGGGACAGCCCGGTGCAAAATGAGCAAATAAAAATCCAACTCTAACCAAAAAATGCCTTTTCGACATGTTGGGCATCATAAGTCTGTGACATTTCAACACAGAAATGTTTTTTTATCGTTGTAACAATAATATATTATCATCATTAATAAATAATTAGATTATTATTGATAATTAGTGAAATGAATTACTTATTATTATATTATTACAATAGTTAATATTATTCTTTAGGAAATAAAAGAAGTGAGTCCATTATATAAGCAAAAATTTTCTATGTTTAAAAATTAAAATCCAGTAATTTCGTATATAATGTGACAAAAATTAATAATTCATTAGGAATAATTAAAAATATATACCATTTGTCATTTGCTTAGACTATTTTTATTTAAAAAATTCAGAGATTGGATATTTTTTAACGAATAGGTACCATTTTTTTCATGAAATCAACTGAAAATCTTTTTTCAAATATTCTTTGCAGTGATACTTTTCAAATTGATAACAATTATTAATTATTTTTACAATATTCGTAAACAAATTCAGAGTTTTACTATTATAAAGGAATAAACTTTATTTTTTACAGAATCGACTAAGAAACTTTTTTCCGTCAACTCTCAAATATGAAAATTCATAAATTAACGATTAATAATTAATTATTTAAACAATAGTTTAAATAGATTTTGCCAATTTTACAACAAATAGCTTGAAATTTTTAAGCAATCAACCAAGATTATCTTTCGATGATAGAGATCCTATCTTTTTGAATAATTTTGAATCTTTAAGGTAGAAAAAGATAGGGAAAATTTATCCTATTCTATATCTTTGTCAATCTAAATTCCTGTCTATCTTTTTCTATAGCCTCTTCTGTCTCTTATCTTATTTTACGTCCATTAAAGTCTATCTTTTCCTATCTCTTTGGTAATCTAAATTCCTAACTATATTTTTCAATACCCTCTTTCTCATTTCATACTATCATCCATCTATCCACGTCAATATTTTTCTATTTCTCTGTCAATCTAAATTCCTGCCTATCTTTTTCTATTTCTTCGTTAATATAAATTCATGACTATCTTTTTCAAATTCTTTTTTTTTCTATTCCATCCTTTCCTTTATCTATCCACATCAATATTTTTTTATCTCGCTGTTAATCTAAATTCCAGTCTATCTTTTTCAATCTTCTCTTATTTATCCCTTCCTATGCTATGTCTGTCAACGTCTATCTTCTTCTGTCTCTTTTTATCGAAATTCACGACTATCTTTTTGAAATCTCTTTTTTCTATCCTATCTTATCCTTTACCTATATATATTGATATTTTCCTATATTTCGGTCAATATAAACTCTCATCTATCTTTTTCAATGCCTTCTTCCTTATCTGATCCTATCCTGCATCTATTCACATCAATCTTTAATTACCTTTTTTAATCTGAATTCCCGTCTATCTTCTTCCACAGACTCTTCTCCATATTATCCTGTCCTTCAGCTTTCAACGTTAATCTTTTACTTTACCAATCTAAATTCCCTTCTATCTTCTTCGATCTCCTCTTCCTTACCCTGTCCTAAGCTCTATGTCTATCAATGCCTATCTTTTTCTATCACGTAGTTAATATAAGTTCACGACTATCTTTTTCAAAGTCCTGTTTCTAATCTCATCGTATTGTAGGTCTATCAACATCTATATTTTTCAATCTCCTTGTTAATCTAAATTCAAATCTATCCTTGTCAATTTTCTTCTCTCTCTCTCTCTCTCTCTCTCTCTCTCTCTCTCTCTCCATCTCCATCTCCCTCTACATCTCCCTCTCTCCCCTCTTTCTCTCTCCCTCTTCCTCCCTCCCTCTTTGTCACCATCTCTCTCTCGCTCTCTCTCTCCCCTCTCCCCCTTCTCTCTCTCGAACACACACACGCACAAACACATTACAAATTCCCGTCTATCTTTTTTAATACCCTCTTCTTTATTTCATTTTATTGTACATCGATCAAAGCCTTTTTTATTTCTTTGTAAATGTAAATTAACGTCTATCTTTTTCAATAAACTCCTTTCTATCTCACCATATCCTTTATTTTTCAGCGTCAAACTTTTACTATCTCTCTATCAATCTAAATTCCTATTGTGCCCTAACTTCCAACTGTTTTTATTGGCTACGATTAACCCGGAACCAGAAGTGATGAAAAGCGCGCGATTTTCAAACAAAATTTTACAATAAATTTACAATTTTGAAGAATAAAATAAGGATGAAGATCAAATTATATATAAATATTTCAGAATTTCTAAAAATATTTAGAAGAAAACTATTCCATTTTGTGTGTAAAAGTTAGGTTTGTTAGTTGAAAATTTAACTATTTTGTCAAAAATTTGTTTTTTGGGTTAAAAAATAATTTTTTCAATTGCAAATTTTCAAGAAACGTAGTCAAAAATTCTCAGTTTTGTACAAGATTGGAACTCTAAATATATCTTTTTTATCATTCTTGCATTTTCTTAAAATTAGTATTTTGGAAGAAAATTAATATTCTTGGTTACAATATTTTGTTCAAAACTCGTACTTTCTTTGATTGAAATTTTTTTAGTGTCAATTTAAATATTCGACATTTGGTTGAAAAGTCATTCATTATAGTTCAAAATTCAATTATTTGATTAAAAATTCATTTATTTTGTCCAAGGTTAATTTTTTTGGTAATAAATTAAGTTTCGCAGTTAAGAATTAATTTTCCAGGGTAACAGATTCATAATTTTTATCAAAAATGTATTTCTTTGCTTCAAATTGATTTATTTTGTTGAAAATTCGTCTTGTATGCTTGAAAACATTTTTTTAACTGAATGTTTAACTATTTAAAGTTTGATGTAAAATTTACATTTTGAAAATTGATTAAAAATTTATTTTTTCGGTTGTAAATTCAACTATTTTGTTGAAAATTCTTTGTCTAATGATTCAAAGTAATTTTCATAACTAAAAATTAACATGTTCCATTTTTGTTTGAAAATCAATCCTTTTTTAGCTAAAAATTCAACTATTTGGTTGAAAATTCATGAATTTTGTGAAATATTAATGTTTATGGTTAAAACTTAATCTTTTTGTTTGAAAATTCGTCTTTTTTTGGTAGAAACTTAATCATTTTATTCTAATCGGTTTTTGGCTAAAAGTTATGTTTTTTAGGTAAAAAGTTAACCGTCTAATTAAAAATTAATGTATTTTCTCCAAAGTTAATTTTTTTGGTAGAAAATGAATCTTCTTAGCTGAAAATACATCTTGTTGGTTAGAAACGCAACTCTTTTTTTAAATTTAATATTTTGGTTGAAAATTCATTTTTTTCGGTAACAGATTATTCAATTTCGGTTAAAGTTTATTTCTATAACTGAAAATTTATTCATTTTGTTGAAAATCCGTCCTTTAGATAGAAAAATAATTTGCTTTTTTATTAGAAAATTTATCTTTCTGGTTGAAAATTTATACATTTTGTTAGAGATTTGTCTTTTTTGATAAAAAGATGATTTTTTTGGTTAGAAGTTCAACCTATTTGTCACAAACTCATTTTTTTGTAGACAAAATTCATCATTTTAGTTCAAGTTCATCTTTTTAGTTGATAAATCATCTATTGGGTTAAAAATTTATCTATTTTGTTGAAGATTTAGTAGAAATTTTTTTTAAGTTTATTTTTTCAAGTTTAAAATTGAACTATTTGGTTAAAAATTCGTCATTATCGGTTGAAAATTAATTTTTTTACTGAAGAAATGTACTATTTGACCTTTTGTTTAAAATATACAATTTACCTTATTTTCAGTTGAAACTTCGTCTTTCTTGGTAAAAAATAATCTTTTTGGTTGAAGATTCATCATTTTAGTAAAAAATAAATTTTTTTCATTGAAAATTAATATTCTCGAATAAGTTCTATTTTATGCAAAAAAGATAAGTTTTCAACTAAAACAATGAATCTTCAACTGAAATAGTTGAATTTTTAACAACAACAAAAGTTAATTAAAAAAAAAAGATAAGCTGTCAACCAAAACTGAAATAATGATGTTTTAAGATAAAAAATCATTTTTTAACAAACAAAAAACGAATTTTGAACTACAAAAGGTCCTCATTTTATAATCAAAAATTGAAAAAACAAATTTTTAGTTAAAAAATGATTGTTTAACCAAAGAGATGAATTTTTAACTAAAATCAGGGAATATTCAACTGTAACAATAGTTACATTTTTAGTTCAAAGGAATAATAATTTACAACTAAACAAGAAAAAAATTAAACAAAATACTTGAATTTACGGCAAAAAATTCCTTTTTATCCAAAGAAAAAAACAAGTTTTCCATCAAACAGCTTATTTTTCAACAAAATAATTTATAACAAAAGAGTTGAACTTTCAGCCAAGTAATCTTAGGTCCAACTTAAGAGCTGAATATTTAACTAAAATTATTATTATTTAATTAGAATACTCACATTTTAAACTGAAAACAAGAATTTTTAAACAAGGAGAATACATTTGAAAAGAGAATTTACTGAATTAACTGGAATCTTTTTGGATGAAACCTCAACTTTTTTTGTAATAAATCATTCTTTTGCTTGAAGATAAATTTTATATTTTTTAATATTGCAACTATTTGCTAGAGAATTAAAAAATTTTGTTAAAAAAGTCATCCTTTTCTGTTAAAAATTCGTCTTTTTGGATTGAAAATTCAATTTTTTTCGTAGAAAATTATTTCTTGTTAAAAAATGTATAGTTTGATCGTGAAAACTCGACTAAAACCTAATTCAACAGAAAATTCTAATCTTTTTTTTGAAAATTGATATTTTTGATTTAAAACTTCATCCGTTATAGAAGAAATTTTATTTTTTGTATGAAAATCCAATTTTTTGGTTAAAAATCGTTCTTCTTCGCTTGATAATTCAAATAATTTGTTTTAAAAATTTAGCTGAATCGCTTTGTGAAGAAGTCACTTCTTTTGTTAAAAATTTCTATTTCCAGTTAAAAAGTTATCTTCATTGGTTAAAAGTTTAATTATCTTGTTTTTAATTAATCTTTTTTAATTGAAAATTCAACTACTTGGGTCAAAGTTAAGCTACGTTGTGAAATTTTTTTTTATTTAAGGCTTATGTCTGGTTGAAAATTTAATTGTTTAGTGGAAAATACTTCTTTTTTTTTGGTTTAGAATTAATTTTTTAACATAAAATGTAACTTTTTCATTTTTTTTAAATTGATATTTTTTAGTTAAAAATTCGCATTTTTTAAAATTATTTTTTAGTTTGAAATTTCCTTTCTTTTGCGTAAAAATACATCAGTTTCATGGAAAATTAATTTTTTCTCTAACAGTTATATTTTTTATTTAAAAATTGCATTTTTGTAATTAATATTTGTCTTCTGGTTTGAAGGTTCAATCATTTAGATAAACTTTTATTTATTTTTTGAGTGAAAAATCTTTATTTGTTGGAAATTCGTCTTTTTGGTTTTAAAATTCTTTGCTTTTGTCGTATAAATTTCATTATTTTTTTATTAAAATCAAAACTATAACACTTTTTTCTTGACAATACGTCTTTTTAGATTGAATATTCAACTATTATGTTAAAAATTTAATCATTTTTTTAAAGAGTTATCTTTTAAAGTAGAAAAACTTTTTATTGTTTAAAATAAATTAATATATTTCAAAATTTTTAATTTTGTATGTGAAACACTGTAATGCCTGAATATGTCTGAGCTAAAAAATAATTTATATTCAACCGCTGATATAACCTGAATAATAAAAATATTGTTAAAAATCATAAATTTTTAAATTCCCTTAAATTCTTTTAAATTCTCCTAAATTCTTTCATATTCTCGGTTATATAACCTGAACTTAAATTCTCGGGAATTTAAGAACTCTATTGGTATTAGAAAAAGAGGGCGTTTTAGGGATTGAAAGTAATCCAACTCTTGGGCACAAAATTTGGCAACGTCTTTACGACATCGTTACGACATCTTTACGACAACTTTACGACGTCCTATGTCCATGTCGTTAAGGTGTCTTTACGATATCGTAAATGAGTCGCATGATCTGACGATGTCTTTACGATATCGCAAATACACCGAAACGACATGGACATAGGATGTCGTAAAGTTGTCGTAATTATGTCATAACGATGTCGTAAAGACGTCGCCAAATTTTGTGCCCACTGGGCATTGAGTGAGATAAAATATTTATTTATTTTTCTATCCCGCAATTTCTCTTTTTTTTCATCTTTCTACTTTCACCAAGGAAGAAAAAAATACAACGTAGTAGTTTAATCAAAAATTGACCAAATTTTAATAGAAAAAATGTAAACCTATAAATATTATATTATGTAAGACTCTTGACCCAAAAAAACGTGTAAAATATTGAGAATTCTAAGTGGTCCAGGGAAAAATGAGTTATTCTAGAGGTTCTGCAATCGCACTGGTTTATCACAAAGCAACTTCAAGGTTCCTCTCTGCACGAGTCGGCCACGTATTAACTGCATAATCGTTACCAACGATAAGGTTCGACTCGACTCGACTCGACATAACAGCACCAATCCAACTTACGAAGCACGTGCGAAGAATCAAACTGAATAATTTCCAATGCGACTAAATACCTCAAATTCTTTTACAAATTATTTTTAAAAACATTCAACAAATAATTCATCATAGTTGGCGTGACTGACTCAATAGAGAAAAAAAACTTCAATTTAATTTTATATCTTTTGTACAAGTGTTCTTACGTCTTATGTATTCAGGTGATGGTATAATATTAAGATAAGGTTTTTCAACAACTTTATTCATTTATCATTTTCCACTAGTTTTATTCTTCAAGTTTTATAGTTTAAAAATATTTTCATAGTTTAATAGATTGCCTTATTGTTTTATTTCATTAATTTAAGATAATATGAATAAAGAATAATTATTTCCAAATTAACGTCTTAACTGAAAATACAATGGAAAAAATTTAATTAAAAATATTCAAATAAGTTATTTTCTATTACTATGTATTTTACATTTATTATTTATAAGACAACTCAGGGGTCTAGTCCTAAATTTTATTTTTTTATTATTATTTATTTTAGCTTTATTATTCACTCAATAAACTTAAAGGATTAAACTGAAACTTCGTACTGTTAAATTTAATTTGTATTATTATTATTTATTTCAGATTAATTATTTTCAAATGAACTTAAAAGGGGACGACTGAAAAATCCCGAAAAATAAAATTCCCGACACAGTAAAATTCCCGAATAATCAAATTCGCAAATAATATAATTGCCGAAAAATAAAAATACCGATTTGGAAAATTTTCAAAATAATAAAATTACCGAAAACTGAGAATACCGAATTGGAAAATTGCCGAAAAATAAAATTCGCCAATAATAAAATTGCCGAAAAATAAAAATACTGAATTGGAAAATTCCCGAATAATAAAATTCTCGAATAAAAAAATTTTAGAATTATAAAATTCCCAAATTGGAATATTCCCGAATAATAAAATTTACGACAGTTTATAATATTACCGAATTGGGAAATTCCCCAACATTAAAGTTCTCGACAGTTTATAATATTACCGAACTGGAAAATTCCCGAATAATAAAATTCCCGACAGAAAATTGCCGATTTATAAAATATCCGAATTGTAAAATTCCCGAATTTTAACAATTAAAATTTTTTTAAATATACTTTATTGATTATAAATAAAACAATAAAATATTAGTTTCAAAATTTTATTTTTAATATTTAAAATTTCGAAGCTTATTTTTTGAATTAAAAATAGCAATAATTTTAAATTAAATATTTCTAGGTAACGCACGTTTTAAATTCGCTTGTTTTAAATTCAAGAAATTAGCTTCGAAATTTTAAATGTTAAAAATTATTTTTGAAACTAATGTCTTATTGTTGTATTTGTAATCAATAAAATATGTTTTAAAAAAATTCGAATTGATAAAATTCGGGAATTTTCCAATTCGGATATTTTATAAATCGGCAATTTTCTGTCGCGAATTTTATTATTCGGGAATTTTCCTATTCAATAATATTATAAACTGTCGGGAATTTTAATATTCGGCAATTTTATTATTGGTGAATTTTATTTTTCATCAATTTTCCAATTCGGTATTTTTATTTTTCGGTAATTTTATTATTCGTGTATTTTATTATTTATTATTTTTCGGGAATTTTCAGTTGTCCCCTTAAAAGTTTTAACTGAAAATAAAAACTATGATATTTCGTTTATTACCATTATTTCTTTTATATTTATTATTTCTAAATCAACTTAAAGGTTTTGACTGAAAGTAAATTGAAATACCACGTTGATTTGATTGATAATTTATTAACTGATTAATATTTTCATGATTATTATTAATTGATTTTAGAATTATTATTTTTTTTTAAATGATGCTAAAGTTTTTTAATAAAACAAGACTGGAAAAAATAAATTGAAAATCAGTAAATTAACGTTAGCTCTTTTATTATTCACTATTAATCATTGATTTATTATTATTAATAATTTCAGCTTTTCAATTCCTAATTAACTTAAAAGTCCTAACTGAAAATACAAAATATGAAATTTTAGTGTCTTATTATTATTTCTAAATTAAATTCAAGGCCTTAACAAAAAATACAGTGAAAAATAAAGTTGAATTTTTTTTAATAAATCAAATTAATTTTTTAAATTATTATCGACTTTTGATTTATTATTTCCGAATATACGAGCAGGTTTATATTGAAAATACAGTCATCGTTAAATTTCCGAAATTAATCATTTCAAAAATATATATATTTATAAATTTTTTAATTTAGAAAAAATATCTTTTTTGTTAGTGTTAGAATAATATTTTATTTTATGTGGAATATTTGTTCTCTACTCTAGTATTAAATATCATTTTTGTATTTTTCAAGAATTTGGTATTTCAGCAACATAAAATTTGGGAATTTACTATTTCGTGGAGATTTTATCATTTCGGGAATTTCAAGATTCGGGTTTAAGCATCCAGCAAAAATCACTTTCGATATTTTTATTTTCTTTCGAGAATTGTCATTTTTCATGATATTTCTATTTTGGTATTTTTTTACACTCGATATTTCGAAAATTCGGAAAAATTATTTAACCCCGACAAAACCAAGCGTTTTTATAACAAAAAAAATTTTAATAAATGGAATCTTAAATAATTGAAAATTACTCAAAAATATTAATAAATATTCCAGTAGTTTTCTGTTTTGAGTTCCATAATTTTTTAAATGCTTCAATATTTTTCTAAATTGTTTTTATTATTATAAATAATGTCATTTTTTAATAAAATTAAAAAATATGGAGATTCAAAAAATTTCATTTGTTTTCAATGTGTTTTCAGTGAAGACCTTTAAATGAATTCAGAAATAATAATTAAAAAAATAAATTTCAATTAAGGCCTTTACTTTTATTGAGAAATAATAAATCTAACATAAATAATAATAAAAAACAATTTATTTTCGTTTCAATTTCAGTTTTTCTACTGTGCTTTTAGCTAACTCGTTTAAGTTCAATTTAAGTTTAACATTTTAAAAAAACAGTGTGATTTCAAAGCTTCAACTTTTCATGGTTTTTAAAATTAGGCAATTCAAAATCTAATTACATGAATGTACAATTTTTTTAGTAACAAATTCAAACATTAATCGTATTTTTTTATGTAAACAACTTCATTATTATTTATTTAACAATTTTCAGTAGTTTCCTTCTTCAAGTTTTTTTATAATTTAATTTTTTCCATTTTTTCATAGTTTTATTCATTTCCCTTTTTCTTTCTTTATTTTTCCTTTCTTTTTTACTTCATGAAAATGAAACATAAATTTAAAAAATGTAATTTCAATGCATTTAACTTCAGGTGTTTTTCAAAATTAGCAAATTCTTAATCAAATTGAATTTTACCCAGTGTGCACAAAATTTGGCGACGTCTTTACGACATCGTTACGACATCTTTACGACAACTTTACGACGTCCTATGCCCATGTCGTTAAGGTGTCTTTACGATATCGTCAATAAGTCGTATGGTCTGACGATGTCTTTACGATATCGTAAAGACACCTTAACGACATGGACATAGGACGTCGTAAAGTTGTCGTAAATATGTCGTAACGATGTCGTAAAGACGTCGCCAAATTTTGTGCCCACTGTGTAACTTTTTTACACGAAAGAAACTTAAAAAATACATATAATTTGTATTTCTGTCAATAATACAATAACAGAGTACGTGCCATGTATAAGGCAATATCTGGAAATTATTAAAAAAATTTAAATACAGCAGGAGAAATTGATCCAATATCGCCTTTATTTTTCAAAGAAATTCGATTAATTTAAAACATATTCTTACTGGTCTTTATAGAATTTTATTATTTTTCATTGAAAAGAGAAGATGCTATCATAAAATGATGTCAGTCAATTATGAATGCACTTGGTCGAATATAATTGTTTCATTGAAAGAAGAATCACGTCATTGTGAATTTTCTATGGTATCAATTAAACTTAAAAATTGATGCATTTTAAATACTAAAATTAGCTTTATTATTCTCTTTTAAAATCTTTTCTTCTGACTTCGTCCAGACAATTTTATTTTTTTAAACTAATATTTTTTCCGTTATATCTTCAGTTAACAAGGAAATGATGAGTCTATTAAGATGACTAAACATTATTTTCCAATTGCAATCCATCTTAGGAAAAATTGAAATGTTTATTTATTAAATTATCATCGAGACTATCGTGTTTGACTATGTAAATATAAGATTTCTTAATTTTTTTAAATACAAAGTTCTTTTTTTTCTTCAATTTTCTACTGTTGAAAATTTAATTTTTAATTATCTGCTGAAATATCAACTATACCCAAAAATTAATCCATTTTAAACAGTAACTTCAGATTATAAAAGCCCTTCACGGAGAAAATTGTAAGTTCAAACAGTAATTATTTTAGTATTATTATTGATAAATTAGTTTAAAAATCTGCACTAGAAAGACAGTGAAAGAAATAAGACTTTCTTTTTTAATTTAATTTTTAAATTTTATTATTTTAATTTTATTTTCTCTCTCTGTATTGTCAGTTGAGAACTTCAAGTTAATTTATAAATAAAAAATCTAAAATACATCATATTTAAACAAAAAGGAGATTTCACAATAATTCTGAAAAATAAAATTCCCGATTTAAAAAAAATAAAAATACATTTTTTTAATTAATATTTCAGTTAATTAAATTTTTTGTCATTAATTTAATAATTCAAGATACTGAATGGCTTTAGATTATGAAATCCGTTTAGAGCAAAAAAATAAATTTCAAATAAAATCGTCGGAACGATGTAACAAACTGTTCTTCATTTTTATTACAATTTTCATTTCCTGTACGTCAAATAAAAAAAATATTAACCAAGCAACATTCTCTCTATATAGAATTAAATTGATTGTTTTTTAACAAACTATATGATTGAACATAAAAAAAGTTGGAATTATTCAATAAAATTATTGTTTTCTGAAAATTGTTTCAGCAAAACCTTACTTGCTTGAAAATTGACATTTCTGGTTAACAATTGAAATATTTTGGTAAAAAATGTATCTTTTTTGGTAGAAAATTAATTTTATTTTTGGGAACAATGCGTTTTTTGTTGTTTAAAATTTAAATAATTCATTTTTTATTGTAAATCATTCTTTTATATTTAAAAATCAACCTTTTGCTTTAAATGTAATGTATTTTATTAAAATTCGAAAAAAGATAATACGAAACAAAAATAACGCACCTAAAAAAGATCTACACATATTATTTTAAGTACTTTCGGATATGATGTGTGGTTTTCGTTTTATTCTAAAGAAACAACATTAAAAATAAAAAAATTAAATTTTTTGACAAACGACACAAGCTGCGAAAAATGATATTTAAGTTTCTTCATTAAATTTTGGAAAAGTGACAAAGGATACGAAAAAAAATTAATAGACAAAAGTTGTTCAACTTAAAAAGATTTACAAATTTTTTATTAATAATTTTTTGTCAGAATGCATATTTTCTCTTTAAATCTTAAAAAATAACATTGAAAATAGAAAAATTGAGTTGGTGATAAAACCACGCAAGGTGCAATATCATGTTTATTAACAAAACGTTTTTATAGAATGCAAAATTTTTTACTTATAAAAACAAAAACCTAAAAATGAATATGTTTCAAATATCAATACATACTATGAATTGTAATTATATCTTATTGAAATAATATCTTTTTCAATGTATCTGAGAATAAAAATTATTGAAAAATAAGGAACAAATAATAAATTATCAGTGAAAAATAAAATTTGTACTTTATTTTGCAATAACTAAATAATCAGTCTCAGACCGAGGTATAGAGATAAATATAAAATACAATTGTTTTATAGAAAAATTTGCATTTTGGACAAAATCGATTGCGAAGCACGAAATACGCGATAAGAATATTTTCATTATAGCCGAAGGTGCTTTAACAAAAGAGAATTTACAATCATTACATTACAGTTTTCAATGGTTTGACCTTCAATTTCACAAGTTCTGTGCATAAATATCTTTAATGTACTTTTTTTAGTTTGAAATTCTTTTTTTTTGAAAATCAATAAATGGGTTAAAATTTGAACTTATTCGTAAAAACATAATTGATCTCTCGTTGAAAATTTAGCTATTTTTTAAAATAAATTTTTTTGATGAAAAATAAATTTTTCAATTGAGAGTGTAAATATTTTATTTCCTGTTAAAAATTTACATTTATCGATTAAAAATTCTACTACTTCGTTGAAAATTTATGCATTAAATAAAAGTAGTCTTCTCGATATATCATATTCTTCTTTGTTCATAATCCATATATTTGGTTGAAGGTTCAACTAATAAATTGAAAAATCAAATATTTCGTTGAAAATTGAATAATTTTGTTAAAAAGTAATCTTTTCTGGTCGATAACTTGAAGCAATCCAAAGTAAATATGTATATATTGAGATGGGAAGTTAGGGGGGGGGGGAGGTGAAGGAAGTTAAGGCGATATGAGTGAGGATTAGGGAAAGCGGAAGCAAGAAGAAATAAGGAAAGGTGAAAAAGGTAAAGCGAGGGGAAATCTGTGGAGGCAAAGTAGGAGAAGAGATAAAAATAAGAGCAGGTAAAGTAAAAAGGGGAAGTGAAAATGTGGGAAGGGGAAGTATGGGAAATAAGGGTAAACGTGGTTGGAAGAAGTAGAGAAAGCGAGAGGAAGTAGCGTAAATAATTAGAAGTGAGGGAGGCCAGAAATGAAAGTAAAGGGATGGTTAGTAGGATAGGGCGCGTGAGTAGAAGAGGGAAAGTGATAGTTGAGGAAGGGCAGTCTCAGTTTCGGAAGTTAGAGGAAATATGAGAAGGGAAAGCGAGGGCAAATTAGCGTAAGAAAAGTATGAAAAGCAGGGGAAATAAGAACAGATGAAGTAAGGAGGGCGAGTGGAATGAGGGGAGAGGAAGTATGGGAAATAAGGATAAATTTGGGGAGGAGAAGTAGGGAAAGTGAGAGGAAGTAGAGTAAATCATTGGAAGTGAGGGAGGCAGGAGATGGAAGTAAAGGGAAGGCTAGTAGAGTAGGGCGGGTGAATAGAAGAGGGGAAGTGATAGGTGGAAAAGAGGAGCCTCAGTTTCGGAAGTGAGAGGAAATAAGAGAAGGCGAAGCAAGATCGAATTAGCCTAAGAAAAGTATGAGAAGCGAGGGAAATAAGAATAGGTGAAGTAAGAAGGGTGAGTGAAATGAGGGGAGAGGAAGTATGGGAAATGAGGATAAATTTGGGAAGGAGAAGTAGAAAAAGCAAGAGCAAGTAGAGTAATTGGTTGGAAGTGAAGAAGGCAGAAGATGAAAGTGAAGAGAGGGCTAGTAGGATAAGGCGGGAGAGTAGAAGAGGGGAAGTGATAGGTGGGGAAAAGGTGTCTCAGTTTCGGGTGTGAGGGAAAGAGTAAGTAGAGAAGAAGGAGTAGTAGATATATGGGAGAGGGAGGTTGGAACATTATTCACCGAAAAAGCTTCTTTTAAATTCAAAATATTTTGATGAAATGAGGAAATATTTTATCAGGAAATACCCAAAAAAGGTATATTTTTTAATTGATTAAATAAAATTCGTGCGAAACATTTAATCCATAATATTTCACTGGTTTCAGTTCAATCGGAATAAATTTAGAAAAATTAAATGGAATTCAAGAGACCTTGATAAAATTAGTGAATTCCAATCTTTTTAATGATTGAGGGTAAATTAATAAAAATTTGGGATGAATTGCAAATTTACACAAATAAGTTTTTCAAAGAAATGCAGCAAATGCAACTCTTTGGTTAAAAATTATTTTTTGTTTTAATTTCCCTCTTTGATTAAAAATTCAAACATTTTTCCAAATTCGCATATCACTGAAAGTAATTAGGTTTCTTCAGGTTGATACTTCAACTGCTTTCTAACAAAAATCGTTTTTTTGTCTTAAAAAATAAAACTGTTTGGATGAAAATACAACTGCTTTTGGTTATGCATGAATCTTTTTTGTTTGAAATAATTTTATTGATAATCCAATTATTTGTTTATGAATTTATTTGTTTAATTAAAAAGTGAACTATTTTCTGAACCATTCAACTATCAACCTGAAAACTTAGCTCTTTTGTTAAAAATTCGGCGTTTGGACGAAAATTCCACTGTTTTGTTGAAAATACAATCTATTTTAACTATAAATCTTAGAAATTTAAAGCATTTAAGGTTGAACTCAATATGTCACCTATATATTAATTTTATTAAAAATAATATATTTCCCTATTTGTTCAAAATCATTCTATTTTCCCTGTTTTAAGAGAATTTCGGACTGTTCAGTCTGTAGTTATCAAAAAGTATTTTTATTTTTTACGACCAAGAAAAAATTAAAAAACCCGGGAATTCTTTCGATGATAAAAGTGGCAAAATTGAACTTGTTTATTAATAATCCATTTAATTAAAAAAATTTAGAACATCCGTTTTAAGCTTTTTGATATTTTGGATATTTCGAAAGTTCAAAATTCAGAATGATTTAATTTTGTCTACTTTAATTTGCTGTTCAATCTTGATTACTTAAAATGAAAAAATCTTTTGCTTTAACGGTTAGAATTTTTTATTTCAATGACCGGGAAAAATGTTTGTGAACTCTTTTATAGTGAAAAATTATACATTTTCTCTCCAATAAATGTATTTTGTTCAGAATTTGTCTTTCTTAGATAAAAAATTAGTTTTCTTGGTTGAAAATTCATTTTTTTTTTAATTTAAAATTTGTTTCCTTCGTCATAATAATTTTTTTTTTTTTGAGTGAATAATTAATTTTTTCATTTGAAAATATAATAATTTTATTAATGGATAAATATTTATCTTTTTTATTTTTATTTATTTATTTCCATTCAACAGCCTGGTTGAAAATTGAACTACTTTGTGAAAACTTAATTTTTCGTTGGAGATGCCTAATTTTAATTGAAAATCCACCTATTTTGTTGAAAGATTAACTGTTCTTTCCTAATTAATTTTTTTGTACAAATATTAATTTTTTTAATTGAAAGTATAATTATTACATTTCGAGCTAGAAATATATATTTTTCATATAAAAGTTTACCTTTTTGGTTTAAAGTTGATATTTTCAGTCGAAAAATTAAATTGCTATTCAATTGCTATTGGTTTTAAAATTGATGTTTTTTAGTTGAAAATTAAACAACTTGGTTAAAAATTCATTTTTGTTAATTCAACTACTCAATTGAAAGTTGAATTACTTTGTTAAAACTTAAACTTTTGTTTGAATATGTATGATATCATTTAAAAATTCATTTCTTCAGCTTTAACAACTTGAACCTTTTAATTTTAATGCCCGGGAAGATTGTATGGGAACCGGCAAAAAGCCGGCAATTTTTTCCGGTGAAAAAGGTCCTATAACATCCTTTTTATCAAATGAGTTCTACATCTTTCATAAAAAATCAAACTTATATGAAAAACTCAAGTTATATGAAAATTACCCACATATCTCATGATTTTAATGATTTTAAAGACTTTTTTTTGTCATTTAAGTATCCATAAACGAAAAACCTTGAAATACTTACAAATGATGAAGTTAAAAAATAAGTAGACTTCCTGAGAATGCGAAATGAAATTACTTACAGTTCCTTCGACCTTCTTCGGCATATGTAAAGACGGAGCCTCTCCTCATTTTTGGAAGCTCCTGAACGATTCAACAAAAATCGTAATTCGTTGCACTTGAACACAAAACTTATAAAAAAAGCAACGAAAAAAAAAAATGAAAAAATAAGAGAAAAAGTTGAGAAGATTTTGATCCGCGACGATGTTCTGAACAGTTCTGAACAGGTAGAGTGCAATTAGTACTTCCAACTAAAGTATATGTTGATGGTGATCGTTGGTCGAGGATATCCCCTCTTCTGCTGGTCTCCCGTTTTCATAATGCACGTGAGCTGCTGCTGCTGCTGCTGCTGCTGCTGCAATTGTTCTTGTTCTTCCTGATTACATATGTTTATACTACACAATTATACTTACACTCACACTTACACATTTCGCCTCGCGCTTATCTGCAATTTATATTTTAATTTTCACATTCTCCCATTTTCTCATTTACAACTTAAATTCGAAAAAACTGAAGATATACAAATAAGGGTGCGTTTCAGTAATACCCAAAAATTTCTATTCATTCTACTTCACGCGTCTTGAACGTGAAAGAAAAAAAATCTGCGCCTACCCGTGTGGAAATAAAACCATTTGGCCCTATTACAAGTCGGGCACTAATCGGGGGCTAGTCGGGTTATTAGTTTTGACAAAGTACCCAGTCGGGGACTCACCGGTGACTAGTTGGGCTTTTTTTGTCAAATGAAATGAAACCATTTGGCCCTATTACAAGTCTGGCACTAATCGGGGGCTAGTCGGGTTATTAGTTTTGACAAAGTACCCAGTCGGGGACTCACCGGTGACTAGTTGGGCTTTTTTTTGTCAAAATTCCAGTCGGGGCCTGGTCGGTGGTTGGTCAAGGGCTAGTCGGGCCTTTTCGTTCACTAATTTACGTGCGGTTATTCTTCAGGCTCTGGTCGGGAGCTAGTGGGGCTCTGATCGGGTTATTCTTATGTTTGAGTTTTCAGCGAGGTCTTATCAAATGAGATAATATCTAAAAAAGCGTAATGATTTTTTTATTTTGAATCATTAAGAATATATTGAACAATAATTTTACACCGTTTTTTGGAGAAAAGATTTATTAAAAAGATTTATTATTATTTATTATTTTTTGGAGAAAAGCTTTATTAAAAGATTAATTTTATTAAAAAGATTTATTTATTAATTCATCTCAAATATACTTAATAAATAATTATTAAGTTAATAATTTTGTAGTATTTTTTTAGAAAATTGCGAATTTCTAGGAACATTTATAAATACCTTTGTTTGGAATTTCAAGAAAATCCATATTGGAAAAGATACATATAGGTGCAGGTGAAAAGTCTGCTGAAAGTCATAAGACTCTAAATTTGTACAGATGCTTATTATTAAATTGAACTGAAAGGTTTTGCCATATGTAAATAAAGTCTAATCCTTCATGTAGTTGAAATAAGAAAGAGAAAAAGTTTTTGTTCAATCAGTGAAGAGCAGTATCCTAGTAGTAAACTATTAAGCACGATACAGTTCAGATTTCGCTACCACCTTCATTTCAGTCTTGCAGTTTTGGACTGATAGCTTTAAAAAAAATCCGCAAGGGCGCGACGTGCCGCCTCTCGCGCAACAGAAATGACGCGTCGAGTGTTTAAGACAGCAGTCCACATGTAACGAAGCATAATTACCTGGAGCAGAGACTACTGTGACCAACATGACGGTTCATTCAGAGCGAAGCTCTTCTATTGCTGCCTTCCAGCTGAAGTTTTTTTTTTTTAAATTAATATTCCACAAATTTTGGGGAATTTTAGTTACATAAATTTATGCATTTTTAAATCTCGGATATGTTCCCCATGAGATCTTGAGTAAATTTAAACACTTTTAAATATTTCAAAAAAAGATTATGGAGATTTCCGTAAATAATAAGTATTTTGACAAACTTTTAGGGAATGTTCCACAAAGTTTGGGGAGTTTGGTTAATATTCCACGCGGATGTATTATCATATTACCCCTACTGATACCCGATCAGGCCCCGACTAGGTTAAGTCGGGTGACCTAGCTAGCCCCCGACTTAAAGTGGAGTGGAATAGTCGGGAACTAGACTATTTCCCCATTTGAATTTCTACACAGGTAGGGCCAGCGACTGTTGGTAATTAATTGTAATTGATAATTGTCAGGGAGATTGGAACAAACTTATTCTCTTATTTCCTTATTCTAATTTTTTTATTTTGAATCTTGTTTTTTAGGATCAAAGAAAAACTACGTTTCCTATCAAAAAAATATGCCCACTGCGCGGGTACATTCTCGTTGCGATCTACGCGCACGGCGCTTCGCGCCAAGTTCAAGTGCCCCCAGTTCGTACGAGCACGCTCGCGAGCTCGTTTTCGTGCTTTTGATTCGTACACTTTAACTACGTTTTTTCAAATATCATAAATATTATAACTTAAATCGAAAACTGTGAAGCACCTACTCAAAGCACCTACGGCTTTGACGATTACATTCTCATTACGAAACTCGCGCTCGATACTTTGTGTCCACTTGAAAAACGTTATCAACATCATTTGCAAACCTTGTTCAAATCTACTAAACACAACGTTTTAAACTTACGGATCTGTTAAACACAAAAATATCATATTTTTGAATATGATCCAACTTTTTGAACTTTTGTCTAATTAAGAAACTTTAGCAGAATATTTTCAAAATAAATACATTTTATATTTATCAGAAATTTGGATTGATATTTCTTAACCTATTCAATAATTTTTTTTTCTATTTTTTTAAGTTTTCAAGATGTTGAAAAAAATATAACTTTTGAAATTTTTATCGAATTTAAAAATGTCATGAAGATAATTTGCAAGTCTTTTTACCGTGTATCAGAAAACTGGGTAAAAATGTCTAAAACTCATAAAAAAAAATTTTTGAAATGTTGAAAAAGCTTTTTGAATTTTTATCGAGTCGAAACACTTAAAAAAGATAGTGTCCATGGGCGGATTAAGACCTTTCGGGGCCCGGAGCTAAAATAACGTTGGGGCCCCTTTAAGGCGGCTGGACTTAACATTTTACTTTCATTTAAAATTAGTTCATGATAAAAAAATTCAAAAATTTAATTGAAAAAATTTTACTAAAATTTTTTTTAGGACTTTATTATTTTTGTTTATAAGCGGGTTATTTTACTGTATATTATATGTTTTTCTTGGGGAGAAGGGGGCCCCCACTAGCGTGGGGCCCGGTGCTTCAGCACCACCAAGCCCTCCCCATGATCCGGCACTGATAGTGTCAGAATATATTTGATATCTAGTGAAAAAATGAATTGAAATTTCTTAATCTACCAGAAATTTTTTTTTTTTATTTTTCTAAACATTTTCAAAATTTTCAAAAGTATAAAACTTTTCTAATTTTCTTTGAAATTGAAAATTTTATTTGGATAATTTTCAAGGCTTTTACTCATTTATAAGAAATTTAGAACAAAATTTCTAAAATTTGGAAAAACAATTTCAAATTTTGAAAATGCTCTAAATTTTTTAATTTTCTTTCGAAATATCTGCTTAACGAACTTAACCTTTATTTTGGGAGCCTTAAGAAGTGCACTTCTTTAGAATGTGTCGCATGGCATGCACATATCGTAAATACTATAAATTAAATTGAAAACACAATCGAAAAAACCATTTTTAAACATAAATCTACATTTTTACGTATTATTTTTATTTCTCAGCAATTTCTGTCGTCTTTTTTCATAAAAATAACTCCTAACGGACAATTTAAATATCTCCCACAAATTTTTAAACACCTTTTAATTCTTTAAATAATTGTAACTTATTTAAATAATTTAATAGTTGGTTATAATTTGGAGTAGTAAATTTGGTTAAAAACATTGTACCAATTTTTCAAATTGGTATCCTTTACTACTTTTTGTTGAATAATTATATAATTTTAGTACATTACTTATAATTTCTAACAAATTTCGATTTGTTTAAACAATTTTTATTTGCTAAATCAGTTTTGTTTGGTATTTAAAAAAAATAATATAAAATAAAATACATACAGTTATTTTTCTTCCTGCATAGTGTATATAATAATTGTTTGTTCATAATTTCTTCTGCTAAATTGTTTATAACAATTGATATGAATAATGACCATTATTGATCAGAATTGACTTCAATTTTTTTTATTAATCTTTGACACATGATTGATCTTTTTTATATCCTTAATTTTACCATAAAGAGTATAATTATCTAGGGTATCATTTTTATATCTGATTCTTATTGTTTATAACTATTGTTATTAACAAAAACGCTTAATTAAGAAAATCGATTTTAAATTTTTTTATTAATCTATGGCACAAAATAAAACTCTTCACTTTCGTGATATTTTTTCGTACGAACAGCCATTATTTATTTATGGCCTTATAAACAATGTATTTTTTATAAACATACCCTCCCCTAAAAGCCCTAATTTTACAGTTTTCAGCGATTACCTTTTTTATATCCTTATAATAAAAAATGTAATTATATTGGGTAGTACTTAGGAAAAAATCGATTTCTTAATTGAGAACTTTTGTTAGTAACAGTAGTTATAAACAATAAGGTTCAAATATCGAAAATGCTACCCAAGATAATTACACTCTTTATGGTAAAATTTAAGATATAAAAAATCTGATCTAAAATAACTTGAAAATTGTGGCTTTTAGGGGAGGGTGTGTTTATAAAAAATACATTGTTTATAAGGCCATAATTAATTAATGGCTCGACTTACGAGAAAATAACAAGAGAGTGAAAAGTTTAATCATGTGTCAAGGATTATTAAAAAAAAATCGAAGTAAATTCTAGTAATTGAGGGTCATTATTTATATCAATTGTTATAAACAATTTAGCAAAAGAAATCATTATGATTTTTTATCAATAAATAAAGATACTAAACGGTTTCCTCTTAAAAATAACAACTTTTTAACAACAATTTAAGAAAACAAATTTTTATTCGATCGGAAGATTTCTTTTTCCTTTTTAAAAATCTATCCTTGATATAGACAGTGTAAAAGTTTGAAATTTTTCTGAATTATAAATTCTGAAGTAACACTGCAAATATGGAAATTTTGTTAAAATATCATTTTTTTATAACGCTGTACATTGCTAACGGTTCGTCGTACAAAAAAAAGTGCAAGACTCAAAAAAGTTTTCTTCTTTCTCAGCCATGTTAAAAATGATTTTATAAATTTTTTTGTCAAGAAATAATGAAATTGTTTGAAAAAAATGTTTAAACAAACATTGACCCATATTTCGAAAACCTACCCAAGATATTCGTAATCAGGTAGAAAAATTTATCTTTTTTAGTTTAAATTTGATCTTTTTTAGTTGAAGATTCGACTATTTGGTAGAAAATTCCATGATTTGGTTGAACTATAAAATCTTTTCTTAAGAATTATTTTTTTATAAAGCTTCTTCATTTGAGATTTTATTCATTTATATTCATTTTTAACTCATTAATTTGAACCATTCCATGTTTGGTAAAAAAATTTATCTTTTTTAGTTCAAAGTTTTCAATTGAAAATTAATCTTTTTTTGATGAAACTATAACTATTTTGCTGAAAATTCTTTTCTTTTTTGTAGAAAATTAATCTTATTGGTTTAAAATTCATTGTTATTGGCTTAAAACGCAGCTGTTTAGTTGAAAAATCTTCTGTTTTTGATGAGAATTTTACTGTTTTCTTAAAAATTTGTCTTTATTGGTCTAATTCAACTATTTCTTATTTTAAATATTTTTTTCTTGAAATACATTTTTTGGGCTAACAATACATTTTTTTAACTGAAAATGTAACTATTATATTTTTGTAAAAAATTTGTATTTCTTACTTGAAAATGTATGCGTTTTGTTAAAAGTTCCTCTTTTTAGGTAGAAAATTAATTTTCTTAATTTGAAACTTCATGTATTGGTTTAAACATTCAATGAAATTGGTGAAAAAATTAACTATTTTGTTAAAAAGTCATATGATTTATTAAAACATTGTCTTTTTTTGTTCGAAAATTAATCTTCTTTGTTGATAATTCAACTACTTGCTTGAAAATAGAACTACCATGTAAACAATATGTTTTTTAGTTGAAGACGCATAATTTTATTCAAAAATCATCACTCTGGTTGAAGATTAAAATATTTTTCTGCAAAATCGTTGTATTTTGGTTAAAAAAATTTCTTCAAACGTAATTTCGTGATCTGAAAATGTATCTATGTGATTGAAAATTTAATTATTCTATAAAAAATTAACTTTTTCATTAAAAAATTAATTCTACTCTCTGCGATTTGAAATTAAACAATTTGGTTAATACGTTATTAAAAATAAATTAGTTTTTTATTGAAATATAAACTAAACCGGAACCTGGATTTAGTCACTTCGGATTTACAATTTTCTGAGAATTGATGCCGACGCAGTTTCGTGATGAGAGCTGTTGTAAGTTCTTTCTTTTATATTTTTTATTTATTTTTTTGTCTGAAAATATAGCAATTCTATTTTTAATTCAAAACTTTTCCTCTATAAGTTTAAAATGCATTATTTTGGTGGGGGATTCGATTTTGTTAAAAATTCTACATTTTTTATTATTCAACTAATTGAAAATTCATTTCTTTTTGTTGGAAATTAATTTTTCAAGCCGAAAATTTAACTATTCCATATTTGATAGAAAATTTATCTTTTTTAGTTTAAAGTTAATTTTTGCATTTGAAAATTCATATTTCCTGACCCATATTTAACTTTCTTGTTAAAAAATTTCGTTTTAGAAGGCGAATATTTTCTGAAACATTATATTTTTGGCTTAAAAATTAACTTTTTTGTTAAAATTTTGTCTTTTTGTATAGAAAATTAATCTTGCTTGTTGAAAATTCATCTATTTGGTTAAGAGTTGAACTATTTGAACTTGTTAATAATTAGTATTGATTTTGATTGAAAATTAGTTTTTTAATTAAAAATTTAACTTATGTTAAAAATTTGTTTTTTTCTCGGAATTTTAACTCTTTTGTTGAAAACTTTTGGGTTAAAAAATTAACAATTTGGTTGGAAATGCAATTAATAAATTTTTTTGTCGATAATATTATCACTTGTTTAAATTCTTACCCTAAAAATGCATTTATTAATAAAGAAAAGCATTAATTAAATTAGTAATTAAATTTTTTCAAACTAAACTTTTTCATTTAATCCTATAGCAGCTATTACAACTATCTCCATTATTTGTTCATGTTACAGAATAATCTTTGTTTACATTTTTAGAAAAAAATGCAAAAAATTCCATAAATAAGTGCAAATACAGATTTAAGTCATAAAGTGAATCTTTACAATAGAATAAACATATATGTATAGAATTAAAACAATTTGCGTGACTTTAGATACTCATCTCTCACGTCATTGTAAGCATACTGAGAGATCTAATTATGATATAATCAGTGCCAATTAAATAATGTAAATAATAAATAAAAAGATTTCTCAAGTATTAAAAATGATTTCTAATGTTTATCAATATTATTATTATTATTATTTATTCTACAAATTATCCACACTCGTATTTTTATCGCAGGCTTTAGAACATCTCCCCTATTTCATTTTTGTTCACTTTTTTTTTGTTTTTCGACTTAAATGAGAACTAAATTAATAAAAGCGAATGAGAAAATCCAACTCTTTTGGGTTGCAATTTATTTTTTTTTTTTAAACATTTTTTTAAATATTTGTAATTCAAGTTAATTAAACCTTCGTTAAAAAGTTTACTATTGCATTTATGGTGGAGAATTCATCTTTTGTAGTAAAAAATTTAATTATGTGGATTAAAATTTAATAATTTTGTTCAAAATTGAACTATTTGGATTAAAATTAACTTTTTGGATAAGAGTTTATTTTTAGGGTCATTAATTTTATTATTTGGCTTCAAATTTAATAATTTTGTTTTTAAAAAACTATTCTAACTAAAACTTGTTGTTTTTTATTGAATTCAACTATTTTAAATTTTAAATTGAAATCTCTAATGGTTGAAATATTAACTTTTACATTTTTCGTTGAGAAATCACGTTTTTTGTTTCATCTTTTGTGGTTAAATTAAATTTTGTTATTTAAAGTGAAAATCTTCTTTCGTGGAAATATCAGTTATTACATTTTTCTTTTAGATATTTATCTTTTGGTTAAAAGATCAACTAAATATTTAATTTTTGAACTAATTCGTTAAATTGTAATCTTTTTGGTTTAATTTTCGTCTTTTTAGTTAACAACCCATCCCGTTGGTTGAAAATTTAACTACAGTGAAACCCTTCAATAGCCCTCCCTTCTATAGCCCTTCCGAGAATCGACGCAGCGCCGCAGATAGGTATGACAGAAGCTGCGCGGGGTGCGCAGTGTCTGCAGTTGTCACTCAGGTGAACACTCAGGCGTGAGCAAACAAAAGCTGAGTGAGCTATAATTAGTTAGTTGCCACCCACTGTCAGCCCCAAAATCGGCGCTATAGTAGAGTTTCACTTATTTGGTTCAAAATTGGTCATTTTTTGGTAAAAATGAACCTTCTTCGTACAAAATCTCCTTTTGGTCAAAATTCATATTTTACCATTAAAACTTAATTCATTCTAATTGAAAATTGTTTCATTATATTTTTGATCCAGAATTTATCTATTTTTATTAAAAATTGTACAAATTAGGTAGAAATATAAGTATTCTGTAGAAAATTTAACTTTTTGAGTAAAAACGTAATATTTTTTGGTTGAAAATTTAACTGTCTTTTGAAAATTTATATCTTTGTCTTTAAAACTCAAAGATTCGGTTGAAATTATTTTTCCGTGCTTGAAAAATATTTCCTGTTTCAAAATTCAACAGTTTTGTTTTGTAAATTCAGTTTTCGTTGTAGAAGTTTAATTCGATAATTCAATATTTTTTTTTTTTAAATAATCGTCTTTCAATTGAAAATTTAACTACACTGAAACTTTTCTATTGTGCCGGTTTTGGGGTTGGCGGTGGTGGGGAAATAGCTCAATGGACAACCGCTTCGGCTGAAAACGCCTTTGTTTTTTCACGCCTGACTGACGTTCGCACTCCACGCGCACCTTTCGTAGCTCCTGTTATACTTACCTGCGGCACGACGTGACTTCTCGGAAAGACTATAGAAGGGAGAGCTATTGAAGCGTCTCAATGTATTTGGTTAAAACTTTTTCATTTCTCGACTAAAAAGTATTCTTTGATCGCAAATTTCACTGTGTTGTAAAAAAATTCATCTTTTTGACTTAAAAATCCAAAAATTTGGTTGAATTTCTTTTCTTAGCATAAGAATCCTTTTTGGTTAAAATTTTTTTGGTTAAAAATATAACTTTATATAAATTTAAATACATAGTTGGAAGTTGAACTACCACTTGGATAAAAATTAATTAATTTTTTTTAAGATTCAGCTTTTAAGTTATAAATTCAAGCATTTGGTTGTACATTACCTTTTTTGTTGAAAAATCATTTTTTCTAGGAAATTTGTATTTTTGGATTGAAATTTTAAAAATTTGTTTGAAATATACTTTGTTCTAATAAACTTTTTGGTTGAAAATTCAACTGATGGGTTGAAAATTAATCTGTTTTGGATTTAAAATTCAGATTCTTTACGGGTTAAACTGATTTTCATACAATTTTGGTAAGAATTAATTTTTGTATTTCAAAATTCAACTGGTTGGTTGGAAGTGCGTCTTGTTTGTTAAAATCCATTTTCTTGATTGAATATTTTTCCCTTTACTTGAAAATTTAAATAATATATTGAAAATGAGTTTTTAAAATTAATTTTGTTGTTGAAAATTCATATTTTTGGGCTGAAAATCCAACAGCTTTGTATAGAATTCATCTTCTTTATTTAAAAAATTCTAAATTTAGTTAACGTTATTTTCTTTCTTGACTAGGAAGTCCATTTTAATTAAAAATTTGTCTCTATTGGTAGAAATGCTATCTTTTTTTGATGTTGATATTTTCCAGTTAAAAATTTTTAATTAAATATATTTTTGGTTCAGGATGTTTTACATAAATTTTCCTTTGAGAATTGATTTTTTTTAAATTTTAAATTCAACAACTTGATTGTAGGTTGAACTGCTTTATTCAAAAATAATTTTTTGGGTGAAATTTCGCATTTTTTTATTTGAAATTCTCTTTTGTTTAAATATCAAATATTTAATTTTTAATTGAGAATTAGTTTTTTTAAATTCAAAACTGAACTACATTGATGGAATAAATAATTTAATGTTAATTGTTTTTTCTCTTCTAGTCTAAAATCAATATTTTTGTAATATTGAGTTTGTTTCTAAATTATAAAAAAATTGCTCTCAAGCTCCGCTCGGATCCGAACCAATGTTTCTAAGATTACCGTATTGATCGATTTAATAGAAGTTGCCTCTTTTATTAGAGATTTAATCTTTTTCGTTAAAAATTTAACTATTTTGTTAGAAAATTCAACTGCTTGGTTGAAAATTAATATTCTTAGTTAAGGAATCAATTGTTTGGAATAAAATTAGTATTTTTTGCTTGAATTCTACTATTTTGATATAAAATAAAAATTCTTTTTTGTTCGAATTTCAACATTTTTGATTGAGGATTCATTTATTTGTTTCAAATTAGTTTAGCTGAGAATTTATTTTGTTTAGTTAAAAACTTTTTTTTACTTTGTATCTTTTGGTAGAAATTTTATATTTTTTATTCAAATGTCAAATATTAGATTTTTCGTTGAGAATTCACTTTTTTTGCTTGAAAATTCTACTAATTGCTTAAAGGTTAAACTTACCCTTTTAAAAAATCACTTTCGGTTGAAGATTTATATCACAGGTTGAATATTAAAATTTTTTTGTAGAAAATTCATCTTTTTGACATGAAAATTAATTTCTTAACTCAAAATTTTAATTATTTCATTTTTGGTAATTTCCTCGGTTGAAAATTCAAAAATTATGTTAAAAGTTCATTCTTCAAGGTTAAAAATCAATTTCTTAAATAAAAATAACTACTATTGCATTCTGGTTTAAAATGTTATCCTTTTTAGTTTGAAATTAATTAATTTTGTTGAAAATTCGTATTTTTTGGTATTAAATATATCATCTTGGTTTGAAACTTATCCTATTTGTTAAAAATCCAACGATTGGGTTGAGACTTAATCAAGTTTCTTCAAAGGGAATATTATTCCATAAAATCTTATCAATTTTATGCGTCTAAAATTAAAGTTAATCTAGTAAACAGGTTAATTTTATTTCATATAATTTATTATTTATTCATTTATTTTCGTAAAAAATATCTTTTTATTTTCCCATTTTGTTATATCATTTTGGCCTGTGAAGCTTATCATCGATGCAGTTGACAAAATTTGTTGCTATTTTTTTCTTTTAAGTTGTTCATTGCGGTGGGGGGGGGGGGGGCTTATACACAACATTTCGGGTGATCCAAAATTAAAAATATTTAGTTCCTTCCTAATTAAATAAAATGGGACAAAACAGAAGGGTGTCACAAAAAGAGGCACTGACCCAATTCACGCTAGATAGATGATTAGCATTACATCTCAATGAGTCTGAAGGTTGCGCGGACATTGAGACTCGTCGCTTGCGTTCGGATGAAACCAGCGGTCAAACGTTTATTATATTAACAAGAGGAACTGATTTGTTTTGATCCCCATTTATCAGAATGGAAAAGCCCAGCTTAATTTTAGTTCTTTTTTATAATAATTATTATAAATAATAAAACGCGATGCTTTTTCTCGTTTAAATTATACTCTGCTGCGTTATTTTATCTTGAGTAGTTATTTCTAATTAATATTGAGCTAATAAAAACTATTAGTGTTGCTGAAACTTTACAAAAACCCGTGTAGGAATTCAAATCGGGAACTAGTCTGGTTCCCGACTATTTGACCTCACTTTAAGTCGGGGGCTAGTCGGGTCATCTGACTAGCCCCCGATCAGTAGCGTCACGGCAGATTAGTCGGGGGCTAGTCAGGTGACCCGACTTATCCTAGTCGGGGCCTGGTCGGGTACTAGTAGGGGTAATATGATAATACATCCGCGTGTAATATTAACCAAACTCCCCAAAATTTGTGAAACATCCCCTAAAAGTTTGTCAAAATACTTATTATTTACGGAAATCTTCATAAACTTTTTTGAAATATTTAAAAGTGCTCAAATTTACCCAAGATTTAATGGGAACATATCCTATGCCTAAAAATACCTAAATGTATGTAATTAAAATTTCCTAAAATTTGTGGAATATTAATTTTTTTTAAAAACTTCAACTGGAAGGCAGCAATGGAAGCGCTTCGCTCTGAATGTAAAACTATTGTTAAATATATTCTTAGTGTTTTAGAATAAAAAAAATCATTACGCTTTTTTAGATATTATCTCATTTGATAAGACCTCGCCGAAAATTGAAACATAAGAATAACCCGACCACAGCCCCACTAGCTCCCGACCAGAGCCAAAAGATTACCCGCACGGAAATTAGTGAACAAAAAGTGCCGACCAACCACCGACCAGGCCCCGACTGAAACCGATTAGTGCCCGACTTGTAATAGGGCCAAATGGGGTTATGTCCACACGGGAAATCTGTTCATTTATAGTTTATTACATTTTATGTAATTCAAAATCGGATAAAAAAAATATTTTTCCACTTACTTGCAAAATTCTTTAAAATTTGCAGTTTTTTTAAATTTACATTTTATAAACATAAAAAACACATTTTAAAATTATTTCTAAATTAACTATTCTTTATAGCAAAATAAAATTCGACTATTTGGATTTGATTCAAATTTTCTGTAAGATTGAAATTTTAGGTTGAAAATTATTTTTTTTTAATTAAAATTAACTTGTTTAACTAAAAATCTTATTTCATTTCCTTAATTTGTTCGATTGAAAATTATTTATTTAAACTAAATATTAAGCCATTCCATTTTTCATTGATTTTTTTATAGGCATTTGATCTTTTTGGTCGAAACTCATCTGATGGATGGAAAATTTAAATTTAAAACATATTTTGCATGGTTAAAAAGTATTTCTATAAGAATAAATTAAACTATTCTATTTGTTGTTAAAAATTTGTATTTTTTATGGAAAATTCATTGCTTTAAATGAAAATGCAGCTATTCCATTTTTGCTAGAAATTTGATCTTTTTAACTGAAGATTTAATTATTTTGATAGAAAATACATATTTTTTTGATATAAATTTAACTTTTTTTTCAAAAATTCGTCTTCGCGACTTGAAAACTCAATACGTTGGATAAGTTTTTTTTTCTTTATCAATTGAAAAACATTTTTTGATGAAATTTCTACGTAAAAATTCATTCTTTAATTTGAAAATATGAAGTTTTGATAAAAAAAGTTTAAACAAATAGATGAACTTTCTACTAATCCGATTAATTTTTTAGCACACAATAGTAACATTTTCAAACAAAGAGGGAAATTTTTAAAAATATCCAAAATTTACCGTTAAGAAAGACAAAAATTTTTACCAAATTGTTGAACTTTCGAACAAAAAGGAGATTTTTTCGCAAAGAAGATTAATTTTCTCTAAAAAGACGAATTGTCAACATAAGACATGAATAAGAATTTTCAACCATGTCGTTGAATTTCAAACAAAGAAAAATTAATTTTCTATCAAAAATGGATTTCTTTTTAATTTTTACTTTAAAAAGATTAACCCGCCAACTTTCAACTCACAAAAAAATGTTTAAATGAATTTTTAACCCAAAATGGATGAGCTTTCATCCAAATATTTGTATCCTCAAAAAAACATATAATTTTGAACCAAAAAATTAACTTTAAATGAAGTAGTTCATCTTTCAAGAAAGTAGTTGAAATATTTACTAAAAAATATTTTTATTCAAAAACATATTATTTAATATTACAATAAAAGAAGATTAATTTTCAATAAAATATTTAATTCTAAACCCAAACAAATTATTCTTTTTTAACCAGTAGTTTCATTTTTAACCCAAAACGATGAACTGTCATCAAAATTTATACCTGAATTTTCAACCCAAAATATAAATTAAAAAAAAGATAAATTTTCTATCTATAAATTTTCAAACAAATAGGTGGATTTTCCACAAAGGTGATTATTTTTCAAACAAAAATGGATTAGTTTTAAATTTTCGGCAAAGAAAAAGTTTTTATTTTAAATTAGAAAATATGAAGTTTTGACAAAAAAGTTCATTTTTTACCAGATTTGTAAATTTTCATATAATTTTCATATAACTAATACATTTTTTACCATATCGAATTATTTTTTAGAAGATGAGTTTAATTTTCAACAATATATAATATACTTTTAACCAAATACATGAATTCAAAAATAATTTTAAAAATTCTGTCACGAAAGAAAAAATTCCAACCAAATTTTTAAACTCTCAAACCAATAGGTCAAATTTTCTATAAAAAAAAACAGTTGAATTTTCCACCCAAAAATAATAATTTGCAAGAAAAAATATATAACTTAACAAATATATTGTATATTGAACTAAACCGTTGAATTATTTAGCAAGACAAATAATATTTTATGAAGAAAAGGTAAATTTTTGAAAAAAAGTTTCATTTTCAACCAAAAACATGCATTAGAATCTTTAATGGCCGAGAAAATCCCCCCCCCCCTTCCGCTAATTTTATAAACCGTCTCGAGAATCCCAGCACCCCTTTCCAAAAGATCCCAGTTTTTGGTATCCCTTTGGGGGGGGATTAGCCAACGTCCATAGAAAGTCACCCCCCTTTTTCGGGTCACAACCCCCCCTTTTTTCGGTCAAATCACTAACCTTTTCCAGATCACGGAATGACTCATGGGAGTTGAGGGGGTGAAGACACCTGTTGACTAGTCAAAAAAATTATTTTCGTCACAACCCTCCCCCTTTCCAACGTCTGGTCAAGAATCCATCCATTTTTAAACTAAAAATCCAAATTTTCAACAAATTAATTCAATGTTCAATCAAACAAAATTTTGCAATTAAGAAAGAACAAAAATTTTAACCGAATTGTTGAACTTTCAAAAAAACAGATTCCACTGGAACCTCCATTTTAGTAAGCTGTTTATCTGCATTCCTAAAATTGATGTCATTCGCAGGTTTGTGATGAGGGCGCCTGCGGGTCCAAAGTTGAGGCGATGTTTATTCAAGTGTGACAGGCATCATGAAAGCCACACTCTAATCGCATGACTTGCATTACTTCAGTTGCATAAATCGAGGTTCCAGTGTAATTATTTAACAACACCGTTTAATTCTCCACCAAACATGTAATAGTTGGTATTTCAGCAAAAAAAGATTTAAATTTAAAAAGTTGAATTGAACCAAATAGAGACGGCTCCTAATGATTACTCTCAAATCGGGGTAAAAATTACACTTTGTTGTGGTGACATCTGAAGTGCATAATCTCTTTTTATTGGTACCGCTTCTGGTAGCACCTATCATCAATACTTCTGGATTGGCCATTGACGTGGCTCATTTTATCTCGCACGTACGACGTACATCCGTTCACCACCTCGATTAGTCCCCTTTTGTGATACATTTGACATATTATTATTATTATTATACATGTAGCCCAAAATTGGATAATGGGAGACCCATTGGTCCAGAGGCTATCGCAGTACTTCTAAGTGGGTAAGCGTTTCAAACCCGTGATTTGTCGTCTATTGTTGAGCGGATGTCACGTGACAAATTAATTTTTTTTCTCGACCCTCGCAGGGCGTTCGAGGTACGAATTCAGGTCTCCAGTTCGCGGACGACTACGTTCAACCGCGGCGGTTTTTTTCGAGAGTGTTTACAATTCTGCTTTTCAAAAAATTAGGTGAGTTTCAAAAAACCGCGTCAATCAACATCATTTTGGATAGTTTTAGAGTTCCTGATAACTTTCAGAAATAGTGCGAGCGTTTAAATGGGCGAAAAATCAATCGCAGAAAAGTGAATTTTTGATATTTGAAGAGTTCCAGGAGTTCAGATTAGAGTTCTCTCTCCAGATTTGGAAGAGTTCGATGAAAAAGTTTTGTGATTTTTTTCAATCGACTAAAAATTCTAAAACTTAAAGCAGTTTGAAGATGCGCACACATTTTTAACTTGCAAAATTTAAGAGTTCCAGTAATTCACTTAAAATGTGAACGTTTATGTGTATCTTCAAAGCATTGTAGTTTTTTCAATTTGAAATTAATCAAAAAGTGGTAGAAGAGTTTTTTATAGAAATTTTCCGAAGGCAACAGAACTCTTTTCAAAACTCCTGGAACTCTTAAAATGTTTGGGCACCTTTAAAAATCTGTGGTTTTTTAAATATCGAGATAAGCCAAAAGTTTTATAAAAGTTCACAGAACTCTTCCAGAACAAACAGAACTCTTATCAGAACTCCTGGAACTATTAAAATTTTCAAATTAGATTTTCGGGTATTTTGACAGAGCTGTTTGTTTCACGATTTTGGTTCAATCGAAGGGTGTTAAATATTTTTTCTGTAAATCTTTTCCAAAGTAAGAGAAATCTAATCATAAAGCCTGGAACTCTGCAAATTTGAAAATTTCACCTATTTTGTGCATCGTCACTGAGCTATAGATTTTGGATTGATATTAATGTATTATCAGGATTTTTTTTGAACTCTTTGGGGGGCACAGAACTCTAATCAGACCTCCAGGAACTCTCAAAATATTCAAATCAAAATTTGTGGACATCTTCAAAGAGCTGTAGTGATTTAAATTTCGATTTAAACCAAAAGTGTTATGAAAGTTTTGTTAAAGAACTCTTCCGGGGCAAACAGAACTCTTATCAGAACTCTTGGAACTCGAAAAAAAATGATTTCTCCTTTTTGTGTATTATTACTGTGTTGTAGTTTTTTAGATTTTGGATTAATCGGAATGTGCTACCAGAGTTCCTTTAAAACTCTTCTGGGGAAAGCGGAACTCTAATCAGAACTCCTGAAACTCTTAAAACTTAAATATTAGCTCATTTTTCTTTAACTTCAAAGAGATGTGGTTTTTTTGAAGTTTAAGTTTATTAAAAAATTATACAAGAATTGGTTATGGAACTCTTTGGGAGAAGGGGAATAGAACTCTCACAGAACCTTCTGGAAATTTTAAACTTTGATGACTTTTGCGCATCTTCAAAGAGCTGTGGTTTCTTGGATTTTCGGTAGATCGAAAAGTGTTGTTAAAGTCTTTTTCTAGAACTCTTCCGGAGGAACAGAACTCTAATCAGAACGCCTGGAACTCTTAAAATTAATTTTTTTTTGCATCCTCAAAGTGCTTTCAGGATTTTTGTTTAATCGAAAACAGTTCAAAACATTTTCTTCGCATAACTCTTCCGGGGAGAAAACAGAACTTTAATCATAAATTCTGGAATATTAAAAAAATGTTTGAAAAGAACTTCTGAACTCATTTGGAATTAAATGATTGTAAAAAAAATCCAATTTCTGAAAAATAGGTGATAAATATTTTCCAAAACTGTTGTTGTGAAACTGGGCGGAACCATTTGTGAGAGTTGTTAGGAACTCTATATCTATCCAGAAAGGAGATCAGAACCCTAAAAGAAAATTTTAAATTTAAATAATTGGGTGTGCAAGTGCAAATTGTAATTATTATTAAAGCATGTAATAGTATACATATATGTATATTTATAAATAATAGCAACACTTTTAGACAAGAAACTTGATCACGATGAGGTGGACAGCCTTTCTTCTGTCTGCCTTTCTCCTGATTGCTGCAAGCAATGCACATCAAGTAAGTTTCTGCAAAATTACATAGATATTAATATAAAGAAATAAATAAAAAAATTTATTTTGCAATTTAAAGCAGGAAAGGTACCGATCAAAACGGAGCGTTGATATTTACGACATTGAGGAACCAGTTGATAATCGTCTTCCCCGAGACACGAAGCCAAGCCACTACTACTTAGAAATCCAACCATTTCTGAATGAGACGAAATTCAAGGGTCGAGTAAGAATTAATGTCACGTGGGTCAGACTGACAGACAAGATTGTTTTAAATGTTGACCGTGATCTAGAAATCTTGCACACCAGTGTCAAGTTTACCAGTCTTGGATACGAACCTTCAAAACCGTAAGAATCATTAATTTACGGTCCAGAACAATTCCATTTCAATTCAGGAAAAATTTCATTAGAGCCAATTCTGGATTTAGTGTTTTCGAGGATTGGTTGACGCAGCTTCTCAGGAATGGGTGAGAGAAGCTTCGGGGGGAGTTCTGTCACGCCTGAGGGATCTTGAAGTCACGCCTGAGTGAACATCGCGGGGTTCAATTAGGCGTGACAAACCGAGAGGTAATCAGGAGAGAGACAAAACAATTCCAAGAATCTTGATTTATGATCACTGTCAATCCGAAAACCAACACTAAATCCAGATTTAACTGTATTTTCAAATTTCTTCAGTTTTACCCTTTTTCCAGAATTTGAAAACTGAAGCATGGACCCATACTGTTACTTTTTTAATTCGGAAATTCGTCCGCGGTTGCGCTGAAATTGGGTTTTAGAAATCTATTTTCAGTATTTTTAATTTTCTTTAAAACATTATTTACTATTGAAATTCCTTTAAGTGAACTTTTTTACTTTCTAATATTTTTCAGACAGAATCTTTCATAAATGAAATAAAATAATATAAATGTAGTTTGAATTTTTAAATTTATTGATTTCAACCAAAAAGTTGACAAAACAATGAATTTTCAATCTAAAGGACAATTTCTAAAAAAAACAGTTTAATTTTCGACCAAAAAAGATGACTTTTTCATAAAATACTTGCATTTGCAAAAAATAATTAAATTTTATATAAAATATTTGAATTTTCAACAAAATACTTAAATTTTCTACATAAAACTATGCATTTCGAATTAAATAGTTGAATTTTTAAAAGAAAAATATAAAACGTGAACCAAAAACGATTTATATTTTAACAAACAAAAAAGGCTAATTTTTAACAATATGGTTTAATTTTTACCTTCAGAGACGATTTTTTTTTAATAATTGAAGATTCACAAAAATAGTTGAACTTTCAACTGAAAAAGATGAATTTTCTACCAAAAATGGAAAAGTAAAAATTCACTTAAAAAATTTAATTTTGGAAAAAATTTACGAAAACAACAAAATATATTCAATATAGAAGGACGAATTTTTTTACATACATGAATTTCCATTCAAATAGTTGAAATTTTAACTGAAAAAATCAATTTTCAACCAAAAATGGAAAAGTTAAATTTTCAGTAAAAAAATTAATGTTCAGAAAAAAATGAATTTTTAACAAAATAGTCCAATTTTCAACCAAAATGTTGAATTTTTTACCTAAGTATATTAACTTTTAACCGAGTAGTCCAATTATTTAAGACAAAAAAACTTTACGCAAAAACCGTTACATTTTCAAGCAAATCATGTATTTTTTTAAAGACACTTGAATTTCCAACTGCAACAAATTTTCAATATATAGAAGGACGAATTAAAAAAAATTAATTCAACTAAAAACAGTTGTTATTTCAACCAATAGAAAAAAATTTAATAAGTAGTTAAATTTTAAACAAAATAGTTAAATGCTTAACCAAAACGATAAATTTTTAAAAAATAAAATTAATTTTTCAATAAGTAGTTGAATTCTGGAATAAAAAAGATCTATTTTCAGCTAAAATGGAAAGAGTTGGATTTTAAGTTCTAGAATTATTAAAAAAAAAGTAATTCACAAAAAATAGTTTAATTTTTAATAAAATAATGAATTTTTAACAATGTAGTCAAATTTTCAACAAAATATAGATAAATTCAAAATAGATACATTTTAAAATAAAGAAGATCAATTTTTAACAAGAAATTAAGAAGTTAAGTTTTCAAAAAAAAAATGTAAATATTCAGATTAGATTTCAAGTTAAAAAATTAAGGAATTTTAAACAAAGTAGTCCAATTTTCAACCAAACAGTTAAATTTTTAACCAAATTGTGGAATTTTAACCTACAAAGATGAATTTTCAACCAATTGATCGAATTTTCAAACAAAAAAATTAAACTTCAACCTTAATGTTTTGCATTTTGAAACAAATAATTAAATTTTCAGAAGAAAGTTGAATCTTCAATAGAAACAACAAATTTGTAAATAAAAGGAAGAGTGTTCGAACAAAAAGATTAAACTTTAACCAAAAGCAGTTGATATTTGAAGATGAATATTCAAACAATTTTCTACTGAAAAGATTAATTTTCTATCAAAAATTTCAAAGTTAAACTTTCAGTAAACCAATTAATTAAAAAAAAGGAGTTTCCAACAAAATAGTCCAATTTTTGTCCAGATTGTTGCATTTTTAGTCAAATTGTTGAATTTTCTACCTACTAAGATGAATTTTCAACCAAATTGTCGAATTTTTAAACAAAAAAAGATTGAATAACAACCAAAACCCGTGAGCTTTTTAACTAAATAATTGAAATTTTTAGAAAAAAGATACATTTTCGGCAGCAGCAACAAAATTTCAATGCAAAAGGATCAGTTTGTTTCCCTATAGACGAATATTTAACAATCAAATTGATTTTTTGAAGAAGAAAAATTGCTCTGAAGAAAATAGTTAAATTTTCGAAAAATAATTGAATTTTGAACAAAATAGTTGAATTTTTAACTTAACAGGCGAATTTTCAACCAAATACATGTATTTTCAAATAATTAGTCGTATCTTCAACTGAAAAAGATCAATTATCAACCTAAAATGAAAAAGTGAAATTTGCGAAATACAAATTAATTAAAAGCAAAAATAATTTTTAACAAAATAATACAATTTTTACCCAAGTAGTTAAATTTTCAACCTTGGTGGTTCAACCCTGAACCAAGCAGATCAATTTTCAACTAAAAAAGATTAATTTTAAACAAAATAAGTTAATCCCTTATCAAAATTTTTCTAAAAATCACTTTCATTTTTATCAAAAAAATATGAAATTTCTATTAAAGCAGTGGAATTTTTAAACTAAACAGACAAGTATACCACAAAATTGTTGAATTTTGAACCCTAAAGTATGAATTTTCAACTACAAAAAATGACTTTTTAACTAAATTTTTATATTTTCTAACGAAATAATACACATTTGAATTAAAAATATAATCGTCCATAATCAATATTTTCAAATTTTTTACCTTTCCCTGATCAATAAAATTGCCTGACTTTTACTCTAATTTCCAGGCTATCCTTGACCCTAAATCACGTAGCTCTTAATTAACAAATAAATTTAACGTAAACTATTAATCGCAAAGGATTTTAGTAGAAGTCATTTTAAAGGGAATTTTATGCACTTCAAATTAAGTTCCGTAAACTTTTGACGTATCTCTTAACCAGAAGCAATAATCAAAGCCACTGTTTAAAAAAATCGTTTCAAAAAGTTTCTAGATAATATATTTTGTTTCAGAAAATGTCATTTTTTGTTCTCTCAAAAAATAATTTGAGGATTCATTTTTTTTTCTTTTTTCAAGAGAGGATCTTTCCAGAGTTTCT
Organism: Belonocnema kinseyi; assembly: GCF_010883055.1. Classification (NCBI taxonomy): domain Eukaryota; kingdom Metazoa; phylum Arthropoda; class Insecta; order Hymenoptera; family Cynipidae; genus Belonocnema; species Belonocnema kinseyi. The sequence continues at coordinate 27,716,079 of NC_046660.1, forward strand.
GTTATCCAGATGGGTAAAGGGCCCAAAAAGTCTTGGTATACAATCAACTTTAACGATACCCTGATGGACGGAGCAAATTGCGAAGTTGACATCACGTATTATGGAAACATGTCCACACTCGATGCTTCAGGTCTTTTCCGCAATGATTATATTGACAGCAGCGGAATCAAACAGTAAGAAAACTTTATTTTAAGAATCTAATTTTAACGAAATTATTATTTAAAAATTACTACCATCGGCGAGAAAAAACTCTTCTTCGAATAAAAATATTTTTGAAGAACAAAAAAAATTCACCGCAGACCGGATTTGAACCCGGAACGCCACTATCCATGATTGGCGCATTTAGAATGATGCCACCGAAGTCTGTTCAGATATTTTTTTTTATTCTCGATAATTATCTTTTTATAAGGAATACTATACGTATGTCTTCACTGTGAGTGTAAAATTTTTAATCAACATGGATTTAATCTAATTAACAGTTGGAACATTTTCCTACGATTTAAAGATGTTGACTTCAGAGTTCTTCAATTTTTAATGATTGCAAATTTCAATGTTAAAAATTAGGCGGATTTTTCCTTGTTCTTGAAAAATTATTTGTCCGATGTAATCGTTTTGACATGAAAATTTGTATAAATTAAAAATTTTAAACAATTTATTCTAATCCGGGCTAAAGCGGATTTTTTCTTATTTATCAAAAATTTCTTGTCCGAAGAAATCATTTCAACATCAAAATTTCGTGAGGCTTAAGGTATTTTCAGAAATTAGAAAGTTTTTACCGAATTTAACGAGATTATCAAAGCTTTTGAGGGATTTTGTCAGTTCTCAAAGAATTTTAAAAGATTTTAAAGAATTAAAAAAGTTTTAAGGTAGGATTACATTTCGATAGATTTCAAAGGATTTTGAAGAGTTTTAAAGAATGAGAAGACTTTTCCACATATTTCAAGGAATTTTAATTACTTTTAAAAAATTTTAATTGATTTTTAATACACTGTAAAGGATTTCAAAAAATGTGAAAAGATTCTAACGGATTTTAAGGATTTCAATCAATTTTTAAGCAATTTCAAAGATTTAAGGAAATTTAAAGAAATTTGTATTGAATCTCAAATATTTCAAGAGTTCACAGGGTTTTTTTTACAGATTTTAAAGGGTTTTTGAGTACTAAAAAAGATTTTTATTCGATTTCAAAAATTAAAGGTAATTCGCAGAAATTCCAATGTTTTTAAAGCGTTTTAAATTATTATCAGGATTTTTAAGAATTCAAATGATCTACATTTTTTACAGTTTTAAAAGTCCTTAAAGGATAATAAGTCATTTTTATTGGATTTTGAAGTGTAAAAAATAATCTTAAGAATTTTGATAGTTTTTAAAGGTTTCGAAGAAATAGAAAGAGTTTGAATTTGTTTTTAAAGATTTAAAAATATTTTAAGAATTTTTACAGATTTAAAAGGATTTTAAAAGGATAGTAAGAATTTTTTATTGGATTTTCAATAATCCAAATCATTTCAAGGATTTTCACAGTTTTTTCAGATCTTAAAGGAATATAAGAAATTTGTATTAAATTTAAAAGATCTTAAAGTATTTCAAGGATTTTCACAATTTTTAAAGATTTTAAAGGATAAGAAAGAATTTTTATTTGCTTTTCGAAGATTTTAATTTATTTCGAGAATTTTCACAGATTTGAAAGGATTTTAAAGGATAATAAGGATATTTTATTGAATTTTCAAGAATTCAAATTATTTCAAGGATTTTCAGATTTTCTAAGGGTTTATAAAAGATTATAAGGAATTTTTATTGGACACTAAGGATTTAAAACTATTTCAAGAATTCTCAATTTTTGAAGATTTTAAAGGATTATAAGAGATTTGTATGGAATCATAAGTGTTAGAAATTACTTTAAGGAAGTTCACAGTTTTCAAAAGTTTTAAAGGATTCTAAAGCATTTTTATTGGATTTCAAAGTTTTTCAAAGACTTTCACAGTTTTTAAGTGTTTTAAAGGATTTATGTATAATATTTTTATTAGACTTTGAAGATTTCAAGAAATTTCAAGGATTTTTAGAATTTTTAAAAGGTTTTAAAAGTAATTTGTATTGGATTTTTAACATTTCAAGAATTTTCACAATTTCTAAAGTTTTTTATAGGATAATAACTTATTTTTATTGTATTTTAAAGATTAAAATATAATCTTAAGGATT